>NC_058085.1:368547878-368883537 GCF_014858855.1 Bufo gargarizans | reverse complement strand
ACGGAGCTCAGCAGTACATATCCTCTCGGCTCAGACGCTGGCTCCGCCCCCCGACATATACCCATTTTTGGTGTGAGATACATGTGCACTTTATACTTGACAGGGAAATTAATATAGATAATTCGGCCGGTAGTATATACCCATTTTTGGTGTGAGGTACACCTACTGTATAGTGATGAGCCGGAGGTGCCATATTCGATTTTGCGATATTTCGCGAATATTCGATTAAATATTCTTATTATATTCGTCGAAATCGAATATTCGTAATTATTTCATTTATCACGAATAATATGCGATTAAATTAATCGTGTGATTTATTTCTTTCTTTCCTTTATAAGGCAACGTTCCTATGACTATGGCTAGGCTAATATGTGTATTTTACGAATATTCTTAATATTGCTCTAACTTCGTCTTTTAGAATATTCGTAATATTCTAAAAGACGAAGTTAGAGCAATATTAAGAATATTCGTAAAATACACATATAGATTGTGATTTAGCTAATATAGTGCTATAATAATTTTTTTTTTGTCTAATTTTTTTGGCCTCTTCTGAACTTCAGTTTTGGAAAATATATACACTATTAAAAAAATTACTATAGCAGTATATTAGCTAAATTGCAGTCTATATGTGTATTTTACGAATTTTCGTAATATTGCTCTAACTTCGTCTTTTAGAATATTACGAATATTCTAAAAGACGAAGTTAGAGCAATATTACGAATATTCGTAAAATACACATATAGACTGTAATTTTTGTGTACTGTTATTCCAGTTTGGCATACTGCTCCCCGACAAGCGTCCCCGTAACCATGGGAACGCCTGTGCGTTAGAATATACCATCGGATCTGAGCTTTCACGATCTCAGGGAAAACTCTGATCTGATGGTATTTTCTAACCCACAAGCGTTCCCATGGTGACGGGGACGCTTGTCGGGGAGGAGTATGCGAACAACTGTACAGATAGGAAAACAATAATGCCAAAATTCTAAATAACGAATATATTCACTATATTGCTATGTATTTGTTTTTTAGAATATTGGTCATTTTATTTTCCATATGAAAACATGATTCCCCCTGCTTAAGTTGCTTGTGGGTCAATGGCTTATTGACCCACAAGCAAGCAGCAGAGAGAAATCATATTTTTAGATGAAAAAAAAAATAAAAATTTGATTTCACGAATATATAGAACTATATTCGAAATATTAGCGAAATCTCAAAGTTACGATATTCGAGAAAAAAATTCGCAATTCGAATATTCGCGCTCAACACTACTACTGTACACTGCATATGTGACAGGGAAATGAATATAGTTAATCTGACTGTTCGTTCAGCCGGTGACATATACCCATTTTTGGTGTGAAGTACACCTGCACTGCATACGTGACAGGGAAATTAATATAGTTAATCTGTCTGTTAGTTCGGTGGGTGACACATATCCATTTTTGGTGTGAGACACACGTGCACTTTATACGTGACAGGGAAATTATTTTAGTTAATCTGACTGTTAGTTCGGTCGGTGACATATATCCATTTTTGGTGTGAGATACACATGCACTGCATATGTGACAGGGAAATTAATATAGTTAATCTGTCTGTTAGTTTGGTGGGTGACCTCACAGAATGAGGAGAGCATCAAATAAGGGATGTGGCCCTGGTCATTGTGCTGCTGGGGTTGGTGGAGCTCCTGTTGCAGGGAGAGGACGTGGTCGATCTGTGCCAGCTACACGACCAAATGAAACACTTTCCTCAGGTGCACGTAGGCAACAGGACGTTCAGCGTCATTTTGTAGGCCCGAATACTGGTGTACAAATGGTGAGGCCAGAACAAGTAGAGGCGGTAGTAGATTGGATGGCTGACAGTGCCTCCAGTTCCTTCACATTGTCTCCCACCCGGTCCCCTGCTGAAACCGCAGAGTTGGCACCTGCAGACCACGGGCATCTGTCTTTCACCTCAACCCCTTCAGCCAAGCAGTCTGAGCCCCAAGTCATGCAACAGTCTCTTATGCTTTTTTATGACTCTGCTGGCGGGGTTTCCGTGGGCCATTCACCTAGCCCTGCTCCAGAAGTGGAAGAGATTGATCGCACTGATGCCCAACCACTTATGTTTCAGGATGAGGACATGGGAGGACCACTGCAGCATGTCTCTGATGATCATGACGAAACACAGGTGCCAACTGCTACGGCTTTCCACCGTGTGCAGACCGGCAAGGAGGGCAGAGTTGAAGAGTGGGTGGAAGATGATGTGGAGGATGATGAGGTCTTAGACCACCTCTGTCCCTCCAGTGACAGAGGTTAGAAGATCTGAGAGACTGGCTGCACGTTAGGTATCTGACAGCCTATCTGTTTCTACTTGTTGCAGTGTTGTTGTTGGTAATGACCACACCTCTTGTCTCAGGTGTAGCTTGTGGTCTTTACTTCTCCTCTATTTAGTCTAGACTCACACTTCATACCATGTGGTTGATATTATCTGCCTGGAGTTGGAAGAGCTGGTGTGTGGTCCTCATCTAAGTTCCCGCTCATCCATTTTCTATTGAAGATAAGTGTACTTCTCTTGGTATTTTGTTGTTCCCATTTGCTTGTTGTTTACTAGGCCTCAGGTAGACACTGGTTTGTTCATCTGGGAAGGAACCAGTAGTCTCAGACCCTGTCACTAATACTATGGATTTCAGGTGTATGAATATTCCCACCTTCAGGGTCTATTCATACTTACAGAAGTCAGGGCTAGCTTTAGGGTTTCCTTAGGTGGTCACCATTTCCCTTTCCCTAGCCTTGAGGCCTAGTTCCTGGTCATTTTCCTTCTGTTGTCATTCTGGTGTTCCTCCCCTCCCCTACACTGTGACACAAGGTCATGCGAGTGACATGTGCAGTTCGGAGGAAGCGTGGTGGTGACAGCAAAAGAGGGAGCAGGGTGCAAAAGCAGAGTGGCCATCCCACAGACAGTACACCTGCTACTGCCCACCGCACCCAGGGACTGAGCACACCAAAGCCATCTCCAAGGAATTCCCTGGCGTGGCAGTTCTTTAGACAATGTACTGACCACAGGACGCAAGTGGTTTGCACGCTGTGCAATCAGAGCCTGAAACGAGGCATAAATGTTCTAAACCTGAGCACAACCTGCATGACCAGGCATCTAACTGCAAAGCATGAGTTGCAGTGGAGTACACATCTGAAAAACCACAAAAAGATCTCAGGCTCCTCTTGCTTCCTCTTCTGCTGCAGTCTCGGCCTTTTCCTCCTCCTATGGAGTAACAGTGGCACCTTCCACCCCACAAACAGAAGATGTGGCAGCAACACGACCACTTTCACCACCCAGCTTGTCCACACTGTCCCATGGAAGCATTTAGCTGTCCATCCCCCAAACACTGGAGAGAAAGAGGAAGTACCCTACCTATCCACCCGCGATCCCTGGCCCTGAATGCCAGCATTTCTAAATTACTGGCCTTTGAAATGCTGTCATTCCGTCTGATGGAGACAGATTTTTAAAAACCTTATGGCGGTGGCTGTCCCACAGTACGTGGTTTCCAGACGCCACTTCTTTTCCAGGCAAGCCATCCCTGCCCTGCACAACCAAGTGGCGGACAAAATCAGGTGTGAACTGCGCAACGCCATCTGTGGCAAGGTCCACATAACTACCGATACGTGGACCAGTAAGCACGGGCAGGGACGTAATATCTTCCTAACAGCACACTGGGTGAATGCAGTGGCGGCTGGGCCTGAGGCGGATAGCAGTTTGGCGCATGTCCTACCGCCACCGAGGATTGCAGGACATTTTTCGTTGCCTCCTGTTGCTTCCTCTTCCTACTCTGCTTCCTCATCCTCTACCGCCTCCTCATCCGGTCAGTGTAACACCAACTTCAGCACAGTCAGGGGTGAACGACAGCAGGCAGTTTTAAAAATCATCTGTTTTGGGGAAAAACCCCACACCGCGCAGGAGCTGTGGACGGGCATGGAACAACAGACTGATGAGTGGTTGGTGCAACTGAGCCCAGTAGCTTAACTACCGGGAAAGCGGCTGCTTCGGGGCCCGGCAGCGTGCCCTGTCTATCACTGCAGAGGTACACAACATTCACAGACAACATATGGGGCCCCTCAACTCCGCACCCACCCCCCGCCGCTCAGTGTAAATGCTACATCCTTCTAAGCTACAGGACCTTTGATGATGTCATGACCATGCTACCAGTCATATGGGTGGGAGGAGCCAGGCATCCGCTCCTGACTTTGGCTACAACATATGAGGTTAGCACCCTAGGACTTAGAATTCCGGGTACTTAGGGGTTAATGCCGGGATGTGTATGGCCTCATTCACACATTGCAGATTTAGTCAAATCTGCAAACAAGATGTACAGCGTGTAGCATAGCTGTGTGTGTCTGCCTACCCAGAGCAGCTGTGTGAGGGGTGCATGTAGCAGAGCTGAGGGTGCTTCATGCAGCAAAGTTAGGTGTATAGCGTGAATCCAGCACAGTAGTGTGTGTGGTGTATGTAGCAGGGCTGTATGAGACAGAGGAATGTATAATGTGCACAGCAGAGCTGTGTATGTGAAATGTGCAACACAGTGATATACAATGTGCCACCCAGAGCTGTGTGTATATGCTGTGTGTGCCCTGATGCTCTCAAAAAGAGCAAGCAATATAAAACATTAAAGTTTGATACCTTTTACCCCTTAAAGACCGGGCCCATTAAAATGTTTACATTAGCCATAACCTTTTTATTTTTCCATTCACATAGTCATATGAGGGCTTATTTTGTGTGGGACAAGATGCATTTTTTAAATGCCGCCACTTAATTTACCATGTCTTGTATCAGAAAGCAGGAAAAAAAAATCTTTGTGGGTTAAAAAACAAAACACAAAAGAACCCCACACAATTCCGCCAAGGTTTTTGAGGTTTTGACATCACGGCGTTCACTAAAAATCTTTATTCTGCGGCTCAATACGATACTAAACTTGTATGGTTTTTATTTGGTTTAATTACTTAAAAAAAATAACTTTTCTATATTTCGGTCTATGTGAGGGCTTGTTTTTGTGTAACGATCAGTAGTTTTCTTGGGGGAGGGGGGGCCATACAAAAATTTGCTGTGGGGCCCAGTCACTTCTAGCTACGCCCCTGACTGAGCCTTAAGCCCGGCCTGGTGGTGTGCGATAACAGGCAAAATCTCGTAGCAACTCTGGGAGTAGCCGGTTGGACGCACATTCCTTGCCTGGCGCATGTGCTGAACTTGGTGGTGCAGCAGTTCCTGAAAAATTACCCCGATATGTCAGAGCTGCTGTAGAAAGTTCGGGCCGTCTGTGCGCGCTTTTGCCGTTCTCACCCTGCTGCTGCTCGCCTGTCAGCGCTTCAGCGTAACTTCGGCCTTCCCACTCACCGCCTCATATGTAATGTACCCACAAGGTGGAACTCCAGAGACTGTGCGAGCAGCAGCACAAAAGTAGAACTTCAGCTGCAGCACGCACGGGTAAGTCGCTCTGCGGAACAACACCACTTCACCACCAGCGACTGGGCCTCCATGCGGGACGTGTGTGCCGTGTTGCGCTGTTTTGAGTACTCCATCAACATGACCAGTGCCGATGACGCCGTTATCAGCGTTACTATTAGTGTTGATCGCGAATATTCTAATCGTGAATTTTTATTGTGAATGTCAACACTTTGAGAATTCGCCAAGATGTAGAATATAGTGATAAATATTCATAATCGCGAATATTCTAGATTTTTTTTTATCAGTAACCTCTCTTTTTTGCTTGAGAAGGCTGCAATGTCTTTGACAGAGCTTAGCAACATCCCTAGCAACCAACAGGAAGTTGCCGACCCCTTACTATATAAGAACCTCCCCAGCAGCCGTTTTCTGCAGTTTTTTTTTGCAGATCTGAGAGCGAATCATTGCTGAGCTCTGTGCTTTCATCTGGATCCTATTCCTTATCCAATTACATTAGAGAGTTAGCTCATATATATAATACAGATAATGACTTAATAGGATGGAAGATCATTTCAGTCATCCCCTAAACCTTCAAACTGACTACCCTTCCCCCAATAAGACACATGAATTCCTTCTTGGATAAAGAGGCCTACTCGGCCCAATTTATTAAACATTTACATACGGTAATTAACCAACTTTTCAATGTTACTAATAAAACACAGGAAAACATATCAAAATAAATAACAACATTCCGAACCTTGAAAGACTAATAGGATCCTAGAAGGCAACAAGGCAAGCCATTCTCATCACTCTTCCCCTCCATTTGTCATACCACCTTACCCTTGGCCGCGGTCACCGACCCAAGGGCACCAAATCCGCCAATTCTAATTCCATCTACCCCTGTCGGCCCATTTTGCCAAACAGGGGCCCCAACCACCAGCTTACCGATCCTCATGAGATGCACGCTCCAACTTGTCATGCACCTATTAAGCCTTGCATTGCCTTCCAGGACCCTCCGTTAACCTGCCACCAACGACCACAGGTGAAACCTCACCTATGGGTGTCCTGCCACACCCTCAAAGCTGTCTCCAATCCCTCCTGAAGCCCCAGGGCCCACACGTCGATACCCACATCATTGAGATGAACCCCGTCATCCCTAAGGAACTGAGGCGAGGCCGCCTCCAATTCCCGGTGACGCACCACTATGCCGCCATGCCTCCGCACAAAGCTCCCCACTTCCTTATTCAGCTTCGCTCTTGCCTTATTAATCCGGACAACCGACCGCGCCAAGCGCCAAACCCTCCGAGCAACCATTCAACTTCTGGGTCTCCAAATTGGGCACATGGCCTGAGCTTGCCCTTTACGCCTTGGAGGTGCTGGCCTGCCCTGCAGCCAGTGTATTATCTGAACGTGTATTCAGCATGGCAGGAGGCGTCATTACAGACAGACGGAGCCGCCTGTCCACAGCCAACGTGGACAAGCTTTAATTTACCAGGCATGGATCCCTCAGGACTTGTCCGTACCTTGTGCAGAATAGACATGTATACCGGCCGCACCCAGCCATTGTTAGACTCCAGAAAAGAAATCAGGGCTTGAACGTTCCTATTCACTTGAAGGAAGGAGCTGTCCCATTGAATTGAATGGGATGGCTGAGCTGTAATCACACCTGCTCACCGCTGTGGTTGCGACGGCGAGCAGCTAAATAGTAAAGTGAAGGCAGGTTTCGTATAAGCGTTGCTTTGTCTTCAAACTAATGATTGTCAGGGGTGCCAGGATTCAACCCGCCACCGATCTGATATTGATAACCTATTCTGAGGATAGGTCATGAATATAAAAAATCTGACAACCCCTTTAACTCTATGGTATGAGGTTAAAGGGGTTCTCCGGGCTTTTAATATTGATGACCTATCCTCAGGATAAGTCATCAATATCAGATCTGCGGGGGTCCGACACCCGGCACCCCCACCGATCAGCCGATCTCCGTGCCAGCGCTGCCTCCTCTTCACTGTTTACCTTCTCGCCGTGGCCTCTGCGGCGGTGAGCAGGTGTAATTACATCTAACCGTCCCATTAATTTCAATGGTACGGATCGCTTCTGTACAAGTGTATAAGAACGATCATTGAAATGAATGGGACGGTTAGGTGTAATTACACCTGCTCACCGCCGCAGAGGCGACGACGAGAAGGTAAACAGTAAAGAGGAGGCAGCGCTGGCACGGCGCGCGCCTCCTCTTCAAACAGCTGATCAGCAGGGGTGCCGGGTGTCGGACCCCGCCGATTTGATATTAATGACCTATCCTAAGGATAGGTCATCAATATTATTACGTCAAAATACCGCTCAGTTTTAATGAATAGATTGTACTGTAAATGCTGCACTAATATAGCAGTTTCATTCCACACATTATATTGTAGCTTTTAGTTACGGCTTTGTATTGCAAGAGACATCAATGTTAACCCCCTGCACTAACCCCTTTTAACATTTTATTTCACTTTTTTTTTCAGTCCCACTAGAGGACCAGACCATGTGATCGCTTATGTCAGCCTAACAGGTGCACTAACATGGCAAACCCGTTGACCTTTATTAGGCCCGGGCTGCTATGACAACCCGTTGGCATTTCTTTACAGGGTGCTAATGGGGTGACAGTGGAAGCCTCCTTAGAGATGAGAGAATCGATTCCTAAGAATCAAAATTTTACCAGAATTTTTCAAAAAAATCTGATTCATTAGAATCAGAATTTCTTGAGATTTGAGGTGAGAGAGAATTCCATGGCCTGAATCGAATTTCATAGTTGATTCAGATGAATTCTATTTGATCATTTAGATGCCACAGTCACTAATAGCTGTGGTTCAATGGACAGGTTCAGAGATCTCTCCAATACTGCCTGTTAAAGTAGACTGCTGACTGTCTATTATACCCAGCACTCACAAGTGACAGCTCCCGAGCCTGCTCCATTACTGCATAGTAAGTGCATGACCTGTCAGCTACACCTTATATTTACAACAAATGCCTTTAGTATGAGGCTAACAGACCTTAAAGGGGGGATTTTTAACTAAAGTCAATGACTGAGCAACATTAACAACAAACCTAACCTACTTCCTAATACTTCTAGGTAATGAAAACATTATCATAGGTACCCTAACTCTGTTTCAATCAAAGGAGCTATCCAAGTCTCCCAAACTGATGGCCTACCCAACCGATGGGCTGACGCATTCCCCTTATTGTTACCAGGCACAGCGCCATACTTTTCCTAGTGCTTGTGTCTGGTACTGCACCTCGGTCCCATGTCCTTGGATTGGACTGAGCTTCAGGGATCTACAATATCGGTCACATGCAACGATGGGGCGGGGGTTCCTGGAGTGGAACTCCCACTCATCTGATGAGGAAGGCCCATTCTAAGGACAGATCATCAGTTTTGGAGTCCTAGATAATCATATTAACAATTTCAAAGCTCTAAGTTGTGATTGTTCATCCACGCGAACCTCCTGCTTATGTTCTTATTCTCCACAAACTTCTTGGAATTGAAGCCACAAGCTCCGCACTTGAACGATAAACTTCTCGGCCTCTTGGCGGCAGGAATAAATGCCGTGTATTACAAGAGTAAAGCGTCTACTTAATACTTTGTGGTTTTTGCTAAAATGCACGAACGGTCTTAAGTTCCTTCCCCTGGGTGTGCAGATAAAAGTTCCTCCTATCATCGCTCATATCAAAGTCTTTTATGCCAGAGCTGTTTTTGCCTATGATAAGGGGTTAAGCTTCTAGTTTCTATGCGCTCATGTTCTTCGCACGTATCCCTGTCTGTAAAGATGCTGAATGATATATGCCGCCGCTGCTGCTTATCTGTCTAATCCCTCAGAATCCTAGCCACGTCCTTTGGTTTGTTTGCTCCTGTACTGAGCTTTGAGATGTCAGCACATTTATTTATTGGCTTCTCCCCTCCATTATCTAAATACAATTAATAGGGAGTCGTTTTGTGTCCCCTTCATTGTTCCTTGACCTCATCCATGAATATCCAGCATAGAATTAGCATCGATACCTCCAGTGGGAGCTTTCACCTTCATACCTTTACTTTGTTTTTTTTTTTTGTTTTTTGGAAAGTATAAACTCCGGAAGTCACTTTGCGCCATTGATTCTTTTCTCAAAGGCCTTTCGTACAAATCTTGGAGCCATTGGTTGGAACTTCTCCAAGTGGAAACCCTTTTTTCGGACATACAGAAACGAAATGCACATGGACTATCTTCCATTTTTTTTTTTGCGGACCCATTGAAGTGAATGGTTCCGCATATGGTCCGCAAAAAAAACGAAACGGACACGGAAAAAAAATACGTTTGTGTGCATGAGGCCTAACAGTGACAAATCTTGAACTTATGGAGCACAATGGTTATTATATGGTTTATTTTACCATATTGTTACATAAACACTACAAACATTGTAACAACCCATTTTCATAGCAATGATTTTTACTTGAGAGGTGGATTCTCTAAGCAATGATCGGTTTGGCGCTGGCTAGACTTTTGACCCTTAAAGGAGTTTTCCTCTAATACCCAGAAGAAACCCAAGCAGGAATGGGGAGAACATACAAGCTCCATGCAGATATTGTCCTTGATCAGACTCAAACCCAGGACCCTAGCACTGCAAGGCACCAGGGCTGCCCACTAATTAATGAATCTGCTATGCACAGGACTGTGCCTGTATCTGATTACTGGGGGCCCGGCATCCGGAAACCCAAGAGATTACAAAAATGGAGGTTGAAGGGTTCCCTATGAGCTTGTGCATGCATGACCACCCACTCCATTCCCATAAAAGTCCCATAGAAGTAAAAGGTACACATCCACCTTCCCCATACTAGCCTCTCATGGGCAACTCTAGGTCTTCCATGTTTGTGATCACTTGGGGTCCCAGCAGTAGAACCTTCATTGATAGGTGTAAGTATACAAACACTTTAACTCCTGCAAGTAAGTATGGACTTTCCTTGATTCCAAATTCTATTGGTCTAGAATGTAATACTACAATAATGCATACTTTCTGCAGCAGTCACTGAAATGTATGGTTGGCTGCACCCTTTCTCGAGGGCTATTGAAGCCAGACCTGCCGCAAACAACCCCAACATGGTTGTCCTCCTTAACTTTTCAGTAGGTGTGTGGGCCAATATGTAGTCAAGAACCCCTGCCTGGCAAATAAGTAATCTCCCCTATAACTGCTGAGCATGCTCTGAATTCCTGATAAGATCCACTTAACTGGGATATGATACCTGTATAAGGTCAATGCATCTGGAACTTGAACGCCTTAAGGAAGCTGCACAAGAAGATGTTACATAACCAAGTCTACTGGCAATAGAGTGCTATTTAGGCAGCTGTGTGGCAGTTTAACTTGGGCACAGTATGTCTGTATTATTTGGACACACATGATAAGGCTTGGCCTCTATAGTCGACCCTGCCTGGGATTTCTGATGATCTTTGGGGTTTACTCAACATTGGGTGTGTTTTAGGACAGTGTTTCCCAACTCCGGTCCTCAGGGCCCACCTGCCGGTCAGGATTTGAGAATATTCCACAGAATGAATACCTGTGGTAAGTCCTGATGCATAGATGATATGACCTGCTCAATAGTAAAGAGGTCCTAAAAACATGAGCATCAAGTTAACCCTGAGAACTGGAGCAGAAGAGCACTGTTTTGAGGTGTACAGTGTATGTGCTGTTTTTTTCAGTACATCTAGTGACTGATCCCCATCCACAAAACGTAAAACTTTTACGCTGTCTGTTTATTGAATGCTTTTGCTGATTGATCAGAGATGAGAAGAGTCTGTGACGATTTGCTTCTCCATCACGTACATGGTGTCGATGTATTTGTGGGCTCTCGTTAGGTGAGAATCTAACCTGAGTAACTACTTCCTTAGTGAGAAATTGCCGTACTAAATGTACTAATTATTAACTGCCTGAATAAAGTACGTTAAGAACATTTTATAGAATAACAATTCGCTGGTGGTGCAAGTATTCCTCACTGTTGTAACCAATAAAATTAGATCCTTGCACGTTCACAGCCCATACCCACATAACCTGAGAGAGCAGGAACAGACAGCTCTGGAGAGTAATAAAACCCTCCGATAAAGGAGGTAACATTATAATCCTGGATGTTGCAAGTTATGTGGCTATGTGCAAAATGATTCTGGATGACAGGGCCTGCTATGCCAAATTGGATAAGAATCCCCTTGAGACATTTAAAAGAGAGTTAAAAGAAATCCTCAATATGGCAAAAAGACGTAATCTGATCAGTGAGAATGAGTTTACCTATTTATCACCCACATACCCGACGCTGCCGGCCTTCTACAGTTTACCTAAAGTACATAAGAGAACTACTCTTAAAGGGAGGCCGATAGTGTCGGGGATAGGCGCTCTCACTGAAAGGATTAGTATATACAGGTCCTTCTCAAAAAATTTGCATATTGTGATAAAGTTCATTATTGTCTGTAATGTGCTGATAAACATTAGACTTTCATATATTTTAGATTCACTACACACCAACTGAAGTAGTTCAAGCCTTTTATTGTTTTAATATTGATGATTTTGGCATACAGCTCATGAAAACCCAAATTTCCTATCTCAAAAAATTAGCATATTTCATCCGACCAATAAAAGAAAAGTGTTTTTAATACAAAAAAGGTCAACCTTCAAATAATTATGTTCAGTTCTGCCCTCAATACTTGGTCGGGAATCCTTTTGCAGAAATGACTGCTTCAATGCGGCGTGGCATGGAGGCAATCAGCCTGTGGCACTGCTGAGGTGTTATGGAGGCCCAGGAGGCTTCAATGCGGCGTGGCATGGAGGCAATCAGCCTGTGGCACTGCTGAGGTGTTATGGAGGCCCAGGAGGCTTCAATGCGGCGTGGCATGGAGGCAATCAGCCTGTGGCACTGCTGAGGTGTTATGGAGGCCCAGGATGCTTCGATAGCGGCCTTAAGCTCATCTAGAGTGTTGGGTCTCGCGTCTCTCAACTTTCTCTTCCCAATATCCCACAGATTCTCTATGGGGTTCAGGTCAGGAGAGTTGGCAGGCCAATTGAGCACAGTAATACCATAGTCAGTAAACCATTTACCAGTGGTTTTGGCGCTGTGAGCAGGTGCCAGGTCGTGCTGAAAAATGAAATCTTCATCTCCATAAAGCTTTTCAGCAGATGGAAGCATGAAGTGCTCCAAAATCTCCTGATAGCTAGCTGCATTGACCCTGCCCTTGATAAAACACAGTGGACCAACACCAGCAGCTGACATGGCCCCCAGACCATCACTGACTGTGGGGACTTGACACTGGACTTCAGGCATTTTGGCATTTCCCTCTCCCCAGTCTTCCTCCAGACTCTGGCACCTTGATTTCCGAATGACATGCAACAGTCCAGTGCTGCTTCTCTGTAGCCCAGGTCAGGCGCTTCTGCCGCTGTTTCTGGGGAATGCGGCACCTGTAGCCCATTTCCTGCACACGCCTGTACACGGTGGCTCTGGATGTTTCTACTCCAGACTCAGTCCACTGCTTCCGCAGGTCCCCCAAGATCTGGAATCGGTCCTTCTCCACAATCTTCCTCAGGGTCCGGTCACCTCTTCTCGTTGTGCAGCGTTTTCTGCCACACTTTTTCCTTCCCACAGACTTCCCACTGAGGTGCCTTGATACAGCACTCTGGGAACAGCCTATTCCTTCAGAAATGTCTTTCTGTGTCTTACCCTCTTGCTTGAGGGTGTCAATGATGGCCTTCTGGACAGCAGTCAGGTCGCCAGTCTTACCCATGATTGCGGTTTTGAGTAATGAACCAGGCTGGGAGTTTTTAAAAGCCTCAGGAATCTTTTGCAGGTGTTTAGAGTTAATTAGTTGATTTAGATGACTAGGTTAATAGCTCGTTTAGAGAACATTTTCATGATATGCTAATTTTTTTAGATAGGAATTTTGGGTTTTCATGAGCTGTATGCCAAAATCATCAATATTAAAACAATAAAGGGCTTGAACTACTTCAGTTGGTGTGTAATGAATCTAAAATATATGAAAGTCTAATGTTTATCAGTACATTACAGAAAATAATGAACTTTATCACAATATGCAAAAATTTTTTGAAGGACCTGTATGTGGATGAGATTGAGGCCTTTTGTCACCAGCCTACCCTCCTACGTGAGGGATTCAATGGATGTCCTGAGAAGGCTTAACGAGTACAACATCCAATGGGATAACGATACCCTCCTTGCCAGTCTAGATGTCGAGGCTCAATCCCACGTCAACAGGAATGTGACGCTGTACAGGTGTTCTTGGCGAAAAGTGGTTCTCATCTTAGGGAACATAACAAACTGGTAGTGACATCCTGGACTTTATTTTACACCGGAATGTCTTCATTTTTGACCGTAGCATCTACCACCAGCTCAGGGGGGTGGCGATGGGCAGTCTCTGTGCCCCGACCTTCGCCAACCTTTACCTAAGCTAGTGGGAAAGGGAGACGGTGTTCAGTGAGGAAATGGAAGAATGGACCTCATCCATTCTAATATGGATGAGGTTCATAGATGACATACTCATACTGTGGAAGGGAACAAAGAATAAATTCAAGGAATTTGTGTCCAGGCTAAATGATAACACCTTGGGACTCTTTTTTCCATCAGAGATTGATGAGACACGTCTTACGTTTCTTGATCTGTCTATTTAAATCGAGTCCTCTGGTAGGTTGAGAGCTAAGATATTCCGAAAACCTACTGCTACCAATGCCTTTCTGAGATTGGATAGCGGGCATCCGCACTCACTCGAAAGGGGCATTCCAAAGGGGCAGTATCTTAGGGCTAGACGGAATTGTTCTCAGTGGTCAGACTTCTGTCACCACCAGACATCTGAGAAGCTCTGACAGATGCCTTTCAGAACCTCCTCCTTGAGCTTCCTTTGTTTTGGTTTTCAGTTCCTCATCTCGTTAGCCTCTCTCAGCTGTCATGTAGTTGGACTGATTGCATCCCTTTAAATTCCTCCCCATAATGCATTAGTTTGTGGTTTATACAACTTCCTGGAGTGTGTGTGCATGCTGATCCTATTTCCCAGTCTTCTACAAGTTAAGTGTTGTACATTCATTAGTGATTTTCTGTTTGCTGGATCCCAGGTGACCCTGACTCCCTCCGTGTCTAGTGTAGGGAGCTGGTGGTCATGTCCCCTCACTATTATAGGGTGTTCAGGTGTTATACAGTCGAGGTACGAGGATATGCGATCATCTACCATTGGGATTTTCGCATAGGCTGAGCAGTCAGGGAGAGTGCCAGGTCTGATGCAGGGGTCTCCCTTTTTGTTCCTTAGTTTTGGATCCAGTGAGTCATATATTCATTTTGTGTTGTCTTGTTTCCTGTACACCTTCCGTGACAACTTCAAAGAGTCGGCCAATGGTCTCCAGAAAAGATTTCTAGAAAGAGGGTACCCAATAGCGCCCCTAAAACAAGCTTATCAGCATGCGGCTGTATGCGACAGGGAGAGCCTCTTACATCCTAAAAGTAGGGCATCGCATGATATCCAGGTGCGGGCCTATGATACAGCACATTGAAAAATTTGGGCACTCCTGGAAGAGCATTGGGACATTTTGAGATCTGACCCAGATGTGGGTGACCTTATGGTTGAGTACCCTTGGGTCACGTATCGCTGTGGCGGATATTTAAGGGACAAACTGGTCCTGGCTGGCCTCAAGAAAACCAAATTAAGTGTGGCAGTTGTGTGGCCTGTAAGACCATCCTGAAAGGGAGTCAGTTTATAAGTTCTGTCACTGGACGCAGTTCTAATATCAAGTCCTTTATTAACTGCAAAACAGTAGGAGTATTGTACCTGGCAACATGCATCTGTGGTCTACAGTACGTGGGAAAAACATGTGAGTTCAGGAGACGCATAGGAGAACACCTCAAGGTGATGCCCCTATTGCACAACATGTTGCTGCCAATCACCCCGCACTGATGAACTGTGTGGTGTTTCAGGGTGTGGAACATGTGAGATCACCACCTAGAGGGGTGATATAGACATCTTACTCCTGAGAAAGGAGGCCCAATGGATTTTTACCTTGGACACGATTAAACCCAAAGGTCTGAATGACTCCATATGCGTGCTTTATTGAATAGAAGTGGAGGTTTCTATATCTCCGGACAGCAATGCCTATTCTGAGTCCATGGGTTTTTCCTTTAGTATACAGGAATATCTGTATGCCAGTCTTCTATTGCAGCTGCTCATACTTGATATATCTCAAACTGACTATGAACATGTATCCTTTTAGGATCCTATCCTTTCCTAAATCTGAACCAAAAAGCATAGAATGTACAGCACACTTAATTTTATGAATAGCTGCGATGATCTTTGCGACATTACTCTGGTGGTTCTCGGTTTATCTATTATTTCCTACTGTACTTTGTATCTATATGTCAGTGGATATCGGTTTAGAATACCGAGTGCCTCTGCGCTCTAGATATTGTTTCATTGTTGCAATACATTAAATGTCAGACGGCACTTCATTCCCGCGTCTCTTTATTCGGGGATATTTGCAGGTGAGTGGTGTACAGACTGACACTCGGCGAGGCTTATATCTGAATGGTTCATTGTCCCCCGGTACTTACGGTAACCCAAGTAAGCAAATATCACAGTATTAAAATACTTTTCCTGCAAAAGAAGAATGACAGGAGGAGGTGCGGAAGTTACGATACTCGTACCTCGTTGGCTCCTTTCTTGAAGGCTTGGCAAGTCAGTGGGTGGAGTGGTCTCCATTTAAACAATGCGGGAGTCGCCCGCGCTACGGCCCTCATAGCGTCGGAGGCTCTACTCTGCTGCACGCACGCCGTCAGAGGCGGGCAGCGTTTGTTATACTAGATTTATCAAGTCTGACAGGCGGGCATGGCATATGTCTCGATCACTACACACTCACCATCAGAGTAATGTAGCAATACGTCTGAACAACACTTTCTGTATGCTCCTGAGGGAATACCGTTTAATATCGGAAAATAAATACGCCTTCCTATGTTCAGTTCTTATAGATCATTATCAGTGCAGAGCCGCTCATCTAGTGCAGTGGTGACCCAGTGGTTGGTCCATCTAAATAATACCAGGGGTCTAATCCTTCACTCCAGGAGATATACTGGGGATAGAAGGATAGACCGGATATTATCTGGTTTGGACCTAGTCACCCCACTACCCTTGAGGGCTTTATATAGCTCCCACATAATAAAAGGGGGACGTTTTATGGCGGTGGGCGTTGAGGAGACAGTATATACATACATATACTCCGACTCGCACCACCAGCCTGATTGTTATATCTGGTGGAGAACCAATGTTTTATTGTTATTCAATAAAATGTTCTTAACGTACTTTATTCAGACAGTTAGAATCGAGAATCTAACCTGGAATAATGCGTTTAAAATGATATAAAAACTGGTTGTTACAATTGTATCCAGTGTTGGCAATCCTCAGCGAAGAAAACTCATCAGTGGCACAAATCTCTGATAGTTTGCAGCAATGTATCAGTGTAGTCTGGATAGTACACCTCACAGAGCGATGTCTAGACTGGATGCAATTGTAACAAACCCTTAGCTGTGAAACAATTCTGCCAGAACAAAAATTTCTGCAAACGAGAATAATGCCATTTACTGAAAGCAAGCAGAGATCTTAAAAATTAGGGAAAAAGAGAAACAGAAAGTATATTACAAATTTGTAGAACATTTAACTTAACAATTATTTTAAGGGAATGCATGACCTACTTATTTTTTTAATAAATAAAACCAGATATTTTTTCATTGTAGATTTTTTTCTATATTTTGAACATGAGCATTAGGGCGGCCACGCTGGTGTTAACAGCGTTAGTTGCTTTACAGCAGCTGCATGGACCATAGGAACCTGTAGTCTGGAGATTACTTGCAGAGATCCAGTACTGGGGCTGTCCGCAATGGGTTTATACTGTTGTAATGTTTTGTAATGTAACGCACCTTACATCCAGTATGTTCAAGTAGGAGCTAGGTGGGTCCAAACTAGCCTAGCCCTCTGGCACTTATGGTGTGGGCTGGCCCCACCCTCTAGTTCCAGAAGATTCAAGTCAGTCTAGCTGTAGAGAGGCAGGAGGAAGGGAGCACACTTCATGTGCTCCTCTCCCACAGACTCCAGCTTTGAGCTCTGGAGACTCCTGCATCTCCAGAAACTACAGGAGATTAAAGGGCTTCTGTCACCCCCCCCCCCCCCCAAAAGTCATTTTTCATTTTTGGGCTAATTAAAATCCTTATAGAGCGATTATTCAATATATAATGCTCTTACCTTTTTCTGTGGCTTAGTTTCTTTAAAAACCACACTTTTAGAATATGTTAATGACCTCTCTACCAGCAAGTAGGGTGGTTACTTGCTGGCAGTCGCCGCATCCTCCTTTAAAAAAAACGCCCCCTCCTCCTGTTGATTGACAGGGCCAGCGAGCGCTCTCCTCCTCCGGCTGGCCCTGTCTGCGTTCCAAATCTCGCGCCTGCGCCGTACCGGTCTTCAGTCGGCGCAGGCGCACTGAGAGGAGGAACTCGCTCGACCGCTCCTTCCTCAGTGCGCCTGCGCCGGGTGTAGATGTGACGTCATCGGCTCAGGCACAGTGAGGAAGGAGCGGCCGAGCGAGGTCCTCCTCTCAGTGCGCCTGCGCTGACTGAAGACCGGTACGGCGCAGGCGCGAGATTTGGAACGCAGACAGGGCCAGCCGGAGGAGGAGAGCGCTCGCTGACCCTGTCAATCAACAGGAGGAGGGGGCGTTTTTTTTAAATGAGGATGTAGAAAGGTAATTAACATATTATAAAAATGCGGTCTTTAAAGAAAATAAGCCACAGAAAAAGGTAAGAGCATTATATATTGAATAATCGCACTATAAGGAGTTTAATTAGCCCAAAAATGAAAAATGACTTTTGAGGGGTGACAGAAGCCCTTTAAAGAAAGAAAGAAAAAAAATAAAGGAGGAGGAATTGAATGACTACAACAAGAAAGAGATAGCAAGGTAATCCAGCTTAAAGTATGTTGGACCCTGCTGCTGCAAAGGGGAAACAAGTTAAGATACCCTATGCACCTGAGAATAGTGGACACTACAGCCACGGTTGCCAGAGCACAGCTATTAGCCAGAGATTCCTGTAGAAGATATTTTAGCCAGAGCAATCTGTAATGCCGTATTGATCTGCGTAGCTCATGCTGGGGCATCTGGAAGGATGTTGCACTGTGTAAAGAGATTTGCCGGATGCACACAGTAATGAGAGAGTTTTGTTAATTTTAACCTGGCCTGGTCTCTGATTCTCTTAACAGCACAAGCTGGCCATTGCATCTCCTACACGTGCCCTGCCCAGCCCCCACAAGAACTTCCCCCATTAAAACCATGGCCCTGAACCACCATCAGACACAGGGAGTGCCCCAAGGGAACACAGGGTGCCCCTCCACGGCACTGACCCCAGGACCAACAGCCAAAAGGAGTACATGACACATTATCATCGGGGCCACTACCACTTCCATCCTCTGCTTTGGCTCCTCAGGGGCTCTCTGCAGGCTTCTATGAAAAAGTGTTGTGGGCATGCTCTGTGACTTGTGAAGAGGTCATGGTGCAGGGAGGGTTCAGATAAGCTGTGACAGCACCTAGTGTAAGTAGTGGTTCTTGTGTTATCTATGTATAGGTATTACCTGTCATTGCAGTCCTGTCTGAGATAATAATGAGATGACTGCTGAGAAGTGATCTCCCCAGAACAGGAAGGGCAAATTTCTGAAAACTACAAAATTTTTGTTTTTTTATTTTATTTTTTATTTATTTATTACAGATAATGACATGGACAATTAACAAAATACCAAAACTTAAAAAAAAAAATATTTATCAGAAAAACCTGATTTAAACAAAAGACAATTATGAAATGACATTCCCCTTTAAAGCTTACTTTACATAAAACTTAGAATCCCCTTTTATTTTCATGGAGGTTCGATGTGAATGACGAAAAGGGGTGAATCTCCCTTTAAATATAAAATTCTAGATAAATAAATGAAAGCCGTAAATTCAGTCATTTTCAGTCTTTTCACTTAACCAATAAAACTATAACTTAAATTCCAATTTGCTGCTGTTAAAATACAACCAGAATTGAGTATCATTTATAACGCGCAAGCAAATTATCTACGAGGGTAATATCTCATTGAGGCCATAATTACGTATTACTCCCGGTGCTATTTATTCAAATTTAATATTTTAGTGACTGCGCAAAGCCACAAATTAGAATCTGATGTTCTCGTATGTAATTTCCTTTAAGAACGATTAGGACCTGACCGCTCTATATAAGCAGCGGATGGCTCCATAGAACTTTACAGAAAGCGGAGATTTTATGGATCGGATATGAATGTGAGCGCTGTCGCTTTAATAAATGGATGCAATGATTGCAGCTGGGTCAGGTCTATTTATAACACAACCGCTTTCTCTTATGGATGTGTGCAAACTGGGTTAAGCTAATGTAAGCAAATCTCATGCATAGTGTGAGGGAAGTCAGGAATGCCCTAGATTATGGCTGTTTTATGGAGAAAGCTTGGATAAATCTGGATTCTGCTATAATAAAGTGTAATCAATTGCAGGCACAATGTTACATTGTATTTAATGTTCTTCTGAAGCTCCTCTGGGGTGGAGTCTAAAAATGGGTGTGGCTAGAACAGCCTGCAGTCTATAGCATCATTGGAATGATAGCAGCAGGAGAGGAATGTACTGGTCTTGTGGGGGCAGGAAACTGTATACTCAAGGAGGGGAATGGAGGCAAGTGGCAGGTCAGAGATTAAGAGTGGAGTGATCGGAGTGCCCAGCAGCACAGAGGATATCAGGAGAGGACAGGAGTGTGCTGCTTTTGTGTGAGGTTAAAGAATAAGGGCTTCATAGAGGAAGCTCCTGGGTTCACCAGAAGGACAAAGTATTTGGAGAGAGGAGTGTAATAATCTTTTTGGGAGTTGCATAGTGAGAGGACCGAAGTCTCCAGTAGCACAGAGTATTTCAGGAGATGAGTGTGCCGACCCTGTGGGGGAGTCAGAGAAAGTTATGTAGTGCAAGGAGCGAGGACCTCAGCAGCACAGACTTTTACAAGAGAGCAATATACTGGGAGGTCACAGACTGGGAGCTACACACTGGAAAGGCCAAGAACTGTAGCAGCACAGAGTATTTCAGGAGATGAGTGTGCTGACCTGGTGTGACATCAGAGACAGAGAGTTATATAGTCAAAGAAGCATGGACCCCAGCAGCACAGAGTATTTCAGGAGATTAGTGTGCTGACCTTATGGGACGACAGAGAGTTATATAGTCAAAGAAGCATGGATCCCAGCAGCACTGAGTATTTCAGGAAAGGAGTGTGCTGACCTTGTGGGATGACAGAGAATTATATATAGTCAAAGAAGCATGGATCCCAGCAGCACAAAGTATTTCAGATAAGAGTACTGACCTTGTGGGACATCAAAGATAAATAGTTATATGGTAGAAGGACCAAGGACCCCAGCAGCACATAGTATTTCAGGAAAGAAGTGTGTTGACTTTGTGGGACATCAGAGACAGAGTTATATGGTGGAAGGACCAAGGACTGCAGCAGCACAGAGTATTATATAAGAGGATGTTGAAGCGTTAGACTTACAGTATATAATCGGGATCCCCAGCAGCACAGAGTATTACAGGAGACGAGTGTGGGTATTGGACTATTTACTAGGGATGATGTTAGAGAGAACAGAGCTGCATGTGTGGTTATGTGAGGAGAGGAAAGAAAGCAAGTGGGAGGTCACAAAGTGAGAGATGGGGGTCACAGCAGCGCAGAGTATTTCAGAAGAAGCATAGATTAACCTTAATAGGAGGCAATGAACTGACCACTTGCAGTATAGATGATGCTAATGAGGACAGGGCAGCTTCATACTGTGAGGAGGTGAATGGGGCCAAGTAAAAGGTTACAGACTGAGAGCTTGGTCCACAGCAGCACAGAGTATTTCAGGAGAAGGGTGTAGTAACCTTTTGGGAGGCAGTGAACCGTCTACTTACAAAATGTAATGATGATTATGAGGACAGAGCTGAATGTAACAGGGCAGAGTCAGGCTGTGAGGAGGTGACTGAGGCCAAGTGTGGAGAAGCAGCACAGAGTATTTCAGGAGATGAGAGTGATTATATTACTAAGGGCAGGCAGCACCATCAGTGTCATGATGTGAGAGGAACAAACGTATAAGGAAACTGTAGATTATGTCTTCAGGGCAAACGACATGGAAACAATGCCGAGAGAGAGAATATGTATTTACACCGGGTCAAAATAATGAATTCTGATCCGTCTGTGATTGTTTCACTGAGAAGAAGAAACGTATTGGAAATATCAATTAAAGCCACGGAACGAGGAGGAGGAGACGGGAGCGGAGAGGAGCAGCATTTCATCATGTACAGAAATATGATGAGACCGGTCCGGGGATACATTTAGGGCCACAAATAATGAATTCTTAAGATGAAAGCAGCCCGAGGGCAGACATCAGGCGGGCGCCGCTGTTCTCCTCCTCTGTCAAATGCTTCCTTTTCATTTTCTCTTTTCATTCATTGTCTCTAAAATAACGGAGGGGGGTTACAATAGACCGAGCCGAACGCAGGAGACATTTTACCACCAGGTCTATGATTACAGGGAGAACAGACATTTCTATTAACCACAACTGCATATTTAAAGGGAACTCGTGTCCATAGGCCCTATGACATCCTTTTCATTTCTCTTGGTGTATAATATCCTGAGCTGTTCTCAATGGTGGAAGATTATCAGTTAAAAAAACAAAAACAAAAAACAAAAAAAAATGGATTTTGAGATACTCTGTCGGAAGATGTTTATGCTATAGGTGTCTATGCGCGGCCACCCAGTGGTGACAATGTGAATTGCAGCCTGTCAATGGTTTTCCTAGTATGTCATCCTACTGTAATGAATTTGTATCATAGGCAATTGTCGTATTTAATAAAAATTGCACAAAGGTAACGGCGGACACATCTGTATTTGGCAATTTTATGAGATGGGACATCTGAGGGTTCTTTAAAAAGTGCATTTAGGGCAACAAAGGGCACAGATCATTTGGTCTCATCCCTCTCTATTTATATTGGACACCCCTACAACTGGCAGCATTTGAATAAAAAAGGACATATGATCCTCTTCAATCGACCCTAAACTAATACAGACATCTCTTAGCCCATAACTAATAGCTACCCTGGACCAGCCCACCTAAATAAATGTAAACGCCAGACCAGAGGACTTATAAACCACCCAGGACTCACTGTAATACAGCCCTCACACTAGAACCTCCTTAAATAAAACTTAAGACCCCTTTATAGAGACCTGAGACCGCCCTAAAGGGTATTTGTCACCACCATTTACCACTATGTCAAAAGGTTGGCAGCAGTCCATTCAGGCTTGTAAGCAGAATCCCATGATGTCTCTGGTATCTCCATATGTTCCATCAAACCTCAGAAAACAGACTTTTTCTAATGCAAATTACCACCCAGGTGCAATGAGTGCACTGCTTCTGCATCTCGCACCCAGAGGCTCCCCTCCCTGTCTTCTATGCTGCTTTCCCAACACTGTGATGGACAAGGTCAGGTAGTCCATGATGTCTTGTAGGACTGCATTATGTGCATGTGCAGTAAAGTGATGGAGTGATGGAGAGGTGGGCACTCTCTTACTATGTATGTTGGGAGCTCCTGGTGTCACAGGTGACATGAACCTGGAGAAACATGGAGAAACCTTGTAAAATTGCTCTACAGATCGTGGTCTTCCACCTTGGTGGCATCAGTGCCACAAACTTGAGAAGAACTTTTGTAATCCACTAGTTGGAAAGAAAGGACCACTTAAAAAAGTTTCAGTTAACAGATCTGAGACAAGGAATGAGATGCACGGGGGCCCGTCTAGAGCACCACTGAATATTCACTAATACGATTATATAGCACTATATTCTAAATCTATGCGAATTCTCGAAGTGGTGATATTCGCAATTAAAATTTGCGATTCGAATATTCGCGCCCAACACTATACTCTATGTTCAAGCTTATTTGTTCAACCATTTGGATTCTGTGTCTCTGATGCTTCCCTTCACTGCAACTGGAGACTATTAAATTAGTAATTATCTGGCTATCATGCTGAACGTCAGGGGCGAAGGTCTTCAAATAAGCTTCACCTTGGGCTTCAAGAGACCTTGTCCCACTAGAGAAGTAATGCTGTTTTTGGGGGGCAAGAACTGCGGCAAAGATGGTTGCAGTCAATCAGGGGAATTTGGATGCAGAGTAATAGGAATGGACCACTGTCTTGAACAAGCATTGTGCAGTGAGCCTCTGAGCAGCTGATGCAGAGGATGGGAGTGGTGGTGGCCCTGATGAGGTGTTGTGTCATGTGTACTCTCTCAGGCTGTTGCTTCCTGTGGATCAGTGCGGTGGAAAGGTGGTTTGAAGAATCAGGCGTAAACTAAGCGCATTAGTAGGTACAAAGTGCAATTTTTGTCACCTGATGATAAGATATGGTGGATGGTTGTGTGGCAATTAAATGGCACTTACAGGCACTTGTGGATATAGGTGTCCACAATACAGGCTCGGAGTTTGACTGACCTGGATGTTGTTTAGGAGATGGGTGTCTGAACTGTATTTCCCTCACCTGCAGCATGGTCTGTAAAGCGGTGGTTTACTAGCCACTCTGCTGACTACACACACTGTAGCTTTTATGATGGAAGCAATCTTGACTGGGTGAACCTCTCTGGAGCAGTGGTCTCATGGCAGAACTGGATAAGGTCCCTTGGAGAAGGAGCTCAAAGATCTGCTTCTTTCCTCCACTCTGTCTAGACTGTAACTCCCACTCCTGGAAGGAAGAAGGATCAGGCCACTCCTACCAAGAGGGGAGAAACTATATCTCCTCTGCATACCATACCATCAATAATACATATAAAATGATTGCAGATACCCCCAGGTCTGGTGTACTGCAACTGATGTGTCCACCTTTACCTTTCCACAAATTTGGTTAAGGACTCCAATTTGTCACAATATAAATTTAATACAAAATCAGGACATACTAACAAAACCCTCCTTTAGGCTGCAATTCACATTACAACCACAGGGGGGCTGTACAGAAACACACGTAGAATAAATAACTCCCAGCAGAGTATCAAAAAATTATGCTTTTTATTTATTTATATTTTTAAAAGCTGATGGTCTTGCACCGTAGAGCTTTGGAGTCAAGCCAAGAGGAAAGGTATGGAAGGACACATCTGTAGCTGAAGTTGCACCAAGGAAATATGATGGCGAGAACACAGTTTAGGCCCCAAGAACTGAGAACCCGAGCAGACCTGTTGCTCTCCTGAGGAGGATGGAGTGGATGGGGGATTTTTGGGATTGTTTACTGCACCATTTTGCTATAGTTACTTTATCACTACGTTGGGGCAATAACCACAGGTGTGATAGGAATTTCCCTCTGAATCGGATATCGAATTGGTTAAATCCCATTTTTACGGTGGCCAACAATATCCTTTTACTACTGGCATCAATCAAGTAAGGTCCATCAGCTTTATCGACGCTGGCCATCATTTCCTCCGCCATGCGCTCTCACAATACAGACGCTTCATATTTTCAGCCCCATAAACCAGTCGAAATCCAGGGCTTGGCTCATGGTCTGCGTTCCGAGAGCCAGAAAGGTCAATGTGTTTAATATCGCCCGTATGCGGGTCACCTGTCATAGGACCTGATATTAACAGCTCTAATAATTGGATTCAGAGGATTCAGCTCCTTGAGCAAACAGAACCAGTATTTTAAGGAAACGGCATGACATTTCTCAGAAACCCTCTTTATGTTGAATCTTGCAGTGAGGACTGTCACTGTCATTTTATGCAACGTTGGCATCCAAAAAAAAAATCCAAATTGTGCCGGTGAAATCTTAGCAATGGCTGGAATCTGAATAAGCATATTCATTTTCTAAAAAGTCGTCACGTTGACTTCACTATTCTGATCCTCTGGAGACTGCTGCATTATATCGGGGGGATATGTTCTACAGATTTTGCTGTATTATTCTGCTATCTAATTGTGATAAATGTCCAGCTACCTCAGTTATCACAGTGCTCTCAGCTACAGGGCTGGGCAGGGCGCCAGGGGATGCATGCACCTTTGGCATGGCTGTTAGGTGAATCAGATACGATTCTGCTCTATTTAAAGGAATATTACCACCTTAAACATCCACAGTCGTTATGTCTGATTGATGCAGGTTCCACCTCTGGTATCCGGACCTATGGAGATATACATGCGTGCCACCCCTCCGTTCATTCTCAACCTAGATGTGGCAGCCGGGGACACCCTTAGTGCAGGGTCAGGGGATCCCTGTTCTGGATATGGAGATGTGTCCTTCTACATTGTTCAAAAACAAAGCAAACAAGCACTAGATGCAGCGTCACACAGTCCCATGCACAAAGACACAAGCCAACACTGGAAATATGGATAAATCAAAATTGTATTACTGCTTTACTTGCTATATGAACGTTCAAAGCTCTTTGCACAACTTTTTAGATCGAAACTGTGTCAGGTCCATCTACCAGCAACAAAGTGGCTTCCAACAGAATTGCCTCCTTCGGCGCCTAAGCCTACAATGGCAGCCTGTCAAGGGTTTTGTCACAATAACAGCCATTTTTATACCATTTCTATACCATTTTATCACCATTTTATACCAGTGAAATTAAACACAAATTACACAGTACATAAAAATGTCACCGCCAACACTGCATCTTTATATTCATGGTAGGTGGACGCATTATTGCATTGCAGCATGTGTTTTATAGTACAGAAATGTCCTTTTTGGCCCAGTCAGTGTTACTAAACACAAATTACACAGTACATAGAAATGCCACCGCCAACACTGCATTATTCCCAAAGTAAATTGTTAATAGCAGTGTGTGGTGTGTTTGCAGAAGCAGAAGGACATTTAATTGCGCCTCTCTCTTTAAATTGCTAAAAACACACTTGCAATTTTGCTAGAAGTGTTCAATAATCTGTTTACCAAACCTGTGACTTTTTATTTATAGGAAACCCATGACTTTTTATTAGTATAGAGCTTATAGTAAAATGCCTGGAAAACATGTGGAAAATGAGTGCAAAACAAAAGACCCACGCCTCTTCCTGCTAGAGTCAGAATGTGGGTAGCAGTGGTAGCAGCAATTTAGCCTCCCTGGCTTTGGAAAGATGCAACCTAAAGGATGAGATTGTGGACTGATGGGTCACTCCTCCTCTCATTCATAGCAGGATTGTCACGGAATGTGTACAGGTAACAAGGCAAAACAACATGCATAAATGTCTCGCTGGATCCAAAAGCTAAGGAACGAAAGGGAGACCCCTGTAGAAGACCTGGCACTTTCCCTGGCTGCTCAGCCTATGCATAGATCCGAATGGTGGAGGTATGCATATCCACGAACCTTGACTATAAAGCCCTGAGCACCCTACAATAGTGAGGGGACACGACCACCGGCTCCCTACACCAGACACGGAGGGAGTCAGGGTCACCTGGGATCCAGCACACAGAAAATAACAGATAACAGTGTAACACTTAACTTTGTGGAGGAGAGGAGAACCAGATGGGCAAGCACACATACTCCAGGAAGAAATATAAGCCGCTCAGAAAAGCCTTCTGGGGAAGAATTTAAAGGGAAGCAATTAACACATGACAGCTGAGAGAGGCTGACGAGAGGAGGAGCTGAATACCACAACACAGAAATTCAAGGAGGAGGTTCTGAAAGGCCTCTGTCAGAGCTTCTCAGCTGTCTGGTTGTGACAGTACCCCTCCCTCTACGAGTGGACTCCGGACACTCAAAACCCACCTTCTCAGGATGGGACCTATGGAAAGCCCTGATGAGACGAGAGGCCTTAATGTCCGTCACTGGGACCCACATCCTCTCCTCAGGACCATACCCCTCCCACTGAACAAGGTACTGAAGAGAACCGCGGACAAGACGAGAATCCACAATCCTAGATACCTGAAATTCAAGATTCCCATCAACCATAATCGGAGGAGGAGGCAAAGGCGAGGGTACAATGGGTTGAACATAAGGTTTCAATAAGGACTTATGAAAAACATTATGGATCTTCCAAGTCTGAGGAAGATCAAGACGGTATGCAACAGGATTGATGACAGACAGGATTTTGTAAGGCCCAATAAACCTAGGACCCAACTTCCAGGAGGGAACCTTCAATTTGATATTCTTGGTAGACAACCACACCAGATCACCAACATTCAGGTCCGGACCAAGCACACGTCTCTTATCAGCCACACGCTTATATCTCTCACTCATGCTCTTTAGATTATCTTGAATCTTTTGCCAAATAGATGACAAAGACGAGGAGAATCTGTCCTCATCAGGTAAACCAGAAGACCCCTCTCCCGAGAAAGTCCCAAACTGTGGATGAAACCCATATGCACCAAAAAATGGTGACTTATCAGAGGACTCCTGACGACGGTTATTTAATGCAAACTCAGCAAGGGACAAAAGAGAACACCAATCCTCTTGATTCTCCGCCACAAAACAACGCAGATATGTCTCCAGATTCTGATTGACGCGCTCTGTCTGGCCATTCGACTGCGGGTGGAAAGCAGAAGAGAATGACAACCGAACCCCCAAGCGAGAACAGAAAGCCTTCCAGAATCTGGAAACAAACTGCGTGCCCCTATCAGAGACTATGTCTGAAGGAATACCGTGCAGTTTGACAATGTGATCAACAAATGCCTGCGGCAGCGTCTTAGCATTGGGCAAACCAGGAAAAGGGATGAAATGCACCATTTTGCTAAAACGGTCCACCACCACCAGAATCACAGTCTTCCCCGAGGAACGAGGCAGGTCCGTGATAAAGTCCATGGACAGATGTGTCCAAGGACGGGAAGGAATGGGTAAGGGAAGGAGAGGACCTGATGGCCGTGAATGAGGGACTTTGGCACGAGCGCAAGTCTCGCAGGCTGCCACAAAACCCTCAACCGACTTACGAAGCGCAGGCCACCAGAATCTCCGAGCGATGAGATCCAGTGTGGCTCTTACCCCCGGGTGCCCAGCAAGGACCGTATCGTGGTGTTCTTTAAAAATCTTGTGTCTTAAAGCGAGAGGCACAAACAACCTCCCAGGAGGACAAAGATCAGAAGCCTCTGACTGGGCTGCCTGCACCTCTGCCTCCAATTCAGGAAAAAGAGCAGAGACCACCACACCTTCAGCCAAAATGGGACCCGGGTCTTCAAAATTCCCGCCTCCCGGAAAACAACGTGACAGGGCATCTGCCTTCACATTCTTAACTCCAGGGCGGAACGTGACAACAAAATTAAACCTAGAAAAGAACAACGACCATCTGGCCTGTCTCGGGTTCAGACGCTTGGCTGACTCCAAGTAGGCCAGATTTTTATGGTCAGTAAATACTGTAATAGGGTGTCTGGCTCCCTCTAGCCAATGGCGCCATTCCTCAAAAGCCAACTTGATGGCCAACAATTCCCTATCCCCCACATCGTAATTTCTCTCTGCGGAGGAGAGTTTTCTTGAGAAAAAGGCACACGGTCGCCAATTGGCAGGAGAGGAACCCTGAGACAAGACCGCCCCCACACCCACCTCAGAAGCATCAACCTCAACTATGAAGGGTAACGAAACATCAGGTTGCACCAAGATGGAGGCGGAAGCAAAACTCTCCTTGATATCAGAAAAAGCCTTACGCGCCTCTACTGACCAAGAAGAAAAATCTACCCCCTTTCTGGTCATATCAGTGAGTGGTTTAACAATAGAAGAATAATTCAAGATGAACTTCCTGTAATAATTGGCAAAGCCCAAAAAACGCATCAGCGCCTTTTGATTCTCAGGAAGCTCCCACTCAAGCACAGCGCGGACCTTCTCGGGGTCCATGCGAAAACCAGAAGCGGAGAGAAGAAACCCCAGAAATTGAATTTCTGGAACCGCAAACACACATTTTTCCAGTTTCGCATATAATTTATTCTCCCGCAGGATGAGCAAGACCTGACGTAAATGTTCCTTATGAGTTTTGAAATCTGGAGAAAAAATCAAAATGTCATCCAAATACACCAATACAAATTTTCCCATCAAATGATAAAAAATGCTGTTCACGAAATGCTGGAAAACGGCTGGGGCATTCATCAAACCAAAAGGCATAACCAAGTTTTCAAAATGGCCCTCAGGGGTATTGAAGGCCGTCTTCCATTCGTCCCCTTCTCTGACCCTGACCAGGTTGTATGCCCCTCTTAAATCTAATTTGGAAAAGACTTTAGCCCCAACAACCTGGTTAAATAGGTCCGGGATCAGAGGAAGCGGATAAGGGTCACGAATTGTGATATTGTTCAGCTCCCTGAAATCCAGACAAGGTCTTAAAGAACCATCTTTTTTCTTAACAAAGAAAAAACCAGCGGCAACAGGTGACTTCGAGGGTCGTATGTGTCCCTTTCTCAGACTCTCAGAGATATAAGCACGCATAGCGATCCTCTCAGGTTGGGAAAGATTGTATAAACGAGATTTAGGCAGCTTGGCGTCTGGGATGAGATTAATAGGGCAATCGTACTCCCTGTGCGGGGGCAAATCCTGAACTCCACTCTCAGAGAAGACATCCGAAAATTCAGAGAGAAAAGATGGTACAGTCTTAGTAGCAACCTCAGAAACAGATGTCATGAGACAATTCTCTCTGCAAAAGTCACTCCAACCATTTATTTGCTTCGCTTGCCAATCAATGGTGGGGTTATGCTTAGTGAGCCAGGGCAGCCCCAACACCAGCGGGGTGGGCAAACCGCTAAGGACGAAACATGACACATCCTCAACATGAGCATCACTCACAATTAAACGGATATTGTGAACTATGCCCTTTAATGATTTCTGAGAAAGTGGAGCGGAATCGATAGCAAATACAGGAATATCCTTTCTCAAAGCGCACACCTGGAAACCATGAGTTATCGCAAAGTGATTATCAATGAGATTGACCGCTGCTCCACTATCCACAAAAATCTCACAAAAAATGTTCTTGCTCTCTAGCGCCACCCTAGCCGGCAGGACAAAACGGGAACTACAAGCAAACGGAAAATCTTCAATCTCCGCCTCAATCCTGCCAATAGTAACAGACGGAACATTTTTCAAAGATTTTTTCCTCTTTGTTTCTTTATTATACCCAGAGAACTGCCTGAATCTCCTAGAGGGACAAATATTTGCCAAATGATTAATACCTCCACAACAAAAACAAACCCTCCCATGCGGGCTGAATCTTCTATTGTCAGAAGCAATCAACCCCAGCTGCATGGGCTCCTGCTCAGAAGGGGCTGACAGCGACTGAGACCCCTGCGCACAGAATGGGACCGCTGCACAGTCCTGGGACCGAGTATGACAGGAAGGAGAGATCTCTCCTCTCTCTCTAAGACGCCTGTCAATACGAACGGCCTGAGACATAGCAGAGTCCAAAGAAATAGGCCTTTCATGAAAGGCAAATGCATCTTTCAATCCCTCTGAAAGACCATGGCAAAATTGACTTCGGAGTGCAGCATCATTCCAACCAGTATCAGCTGCCCAACTCCGAAATTCTGAGCAGTATATTTCTGCGGATTGTTTACCCTGGCATAGGAGACGTAGTCTAGACTCCGCCAGAGCAATACGATCCGGATCATCATATATCTGACCCAGGGCTAAAAAGAATTCATCCACTGAACGGAGGGGCCGTGCCCCCTCCGGCAGCGAAAAGGCCCAGGACTGAGCGTTACCCCTGAGCAGCGATATAATGATCCCCACCCTCCGTTCCTCATCACCAGAAGAATGGGGAAGAAGGCGAAAATGGAGTTTGCAAGCCTCTCTAAAACGCACAAAATTCTCACTACCCCCGGAGAACGTATCCGGGAGCGAGATTTTAGGCTCAGAACAAGCTCCATGAACGCAAGCTGAACCGGTCACTTGAAGCTGAGAAAAAGTCTTACGGAGGTCAGCTACCTCCAATGAAAGACCCTGGAAGCGTTCAGCCAAAAGTGAAACCGGATCCATGCTTAAGACGGTTTTGGCGGCTTATAATGTCACGGAATGTGTACAGGTAACAAGGCAAAACAACATGCATAAATGTCTCGCTGGATCCAAAAGCTAAGGAACGAAAGGGAGACCCCTGTAGAAGACCTGGCACTTTCCCTGGCTGCTCAGCCTATGCATAGATCCGAATGGTGGAGGTATGCATATCCACGAACCTTGACTATAAAGCCCTGAGCACCCTACAATAGTGAGGGGACACGACCACCGGCTCCCTACACCAGACACGGAGGGAGTCAGGGTCACCTGGGATCCAGCACACAGAAAATAACAGATAACAGTGTAACACTTAACTTTGTGGAGGAGAGGAGAACCAGATGGGCAAGCACACATACTCCAGGAAGAAATATAAGCCGCTCAGAAAAGCCTTCTGGGGAAGAATTTAAAGGGAAGCAATTAACACATGACAGCTGAGAGAGGCTGACGAGAGGAGGAGCTGAATACCACAACACAGAAATTCAAGGAGGAGGTTCTGAAAGGCCTCTGTCAGAGCTTCTCAGCTGTCTGGTTGTGACAAGGATGATGTGGAGATTCTTCCTGCTCCTCCTCCTTGCAACCCCAGAGAAGCCTTGAAGTTTCAGCTGCATCCTCTCTGTCATCACTGCCCCTTTCTAGTAGGGCACTTTCTTTTTATCTAAGAACAGGCCACTAAACCCCACAACATACTATGGAAGATACTCAAGAGAGTCTTCCTTTTGATGAGTTTTTTGACAGCAGTCAGATCTTGGACTGCCATGAGGAGGATGTTCAGGGGGAGGCAGGGTACCTTATGTACAGCTGTGTTGATGGTAGTAGTAGAACGTGTAGCCACAGTGTTGATGGTAGCGACAGTGGCATTTGGGGCAAATACAGAGCAAGGAATCCAAGATGACATAACACAGTTGTAACACCCCGGAGTGGTGTTACTATTCCTACACCCTGCTACTGTCTCTAATGGTCTAACATAAATTCCATCTTATGTATTTTTTTCTAGGTCCTTTACATTGTGCAATGATATGATTACTATGAAACTGTTATTACATGTAATATGCCTGATTCACCAGTGGGTAGCAGCTTATATGGCAGAGATATACTGAGATAGAATGGAACTCTACATTCTATTCTCCCCCAGGGCAGAAGTGGGCCAGTCCTGCTTCCTCCCAGAAGGGAGGGGTTGCAGTTCTAGTTAGGTCTGGTTTAGACTCCATATTGGATCTGAGAAGACCTGAAAGATATAGCAACCAGAGGAAAGTGTTCTTTGGTTGCTGGAAGATATAGCAGCCAGAGGAAAGTGTTCTTCAGCTGGAGCAGGAGCCACAAAAGTGAAGTAGCTTGTAGAGCACCCGGACTCCATGCTAATTAACTTTTCTGAGTGTCGGGAGGAGGATAAAAGTTGAAGGCCCCCCAATACAAGGATACCAGAACTCAAAGTCCAGTAACCAGACCCAAGCAGAGTTTAGTACAGTAGAGAGAAAGAAAGCAGAGTTATTAAGCAAGCCTGTCAGCCCAGCAGAGAAAGTGAGAAAGCACAGTTACCAAGTTTGCCTGCTAGTTTATGCCAAAGCCTACTGGAACCAAGAGAAAGCCTGAATGTAAGAAAAGCCTGAATATTGTCTGGAATCAAGTCAACCCAAGTAAAACTGCTGTTAAAGTTTACTGAGGTCTGGTTCTATTAAGGTTAGCTCGGGAACTAGTGATGTCGCTAATACTGTTGGCTCAAAATGTGGCAGACCTAGGCCATGCTCTGCCGCTGCTGGCTCTATGCATTTGGCAGTTTTTCTCCACAGTTTTGGAAGACAAAAGCCTTGACCTGTGCACATTCTGCAGGATTAAAATAAGGTGTGGGCATGCAAACACAAAAAGGCACCAACTTAATGGATTCTGCTCATCCGAGATGCTGTCGGGTGCTGGAGCCCTTTGAAGAGACCACAAAGTTTGTCAGCAGTTACAACAGCAGTATGAATGATGTCATCCCCCTCATATTTATCTTAGAACAGACGTTGATAGTCACGCAACAGGGAACGATTGCAGAAGAAGAACAGCTGACGTATCTTGCTGCCTACCTTATAACGGGGACCCACAAGGAGAAATTCCGATGGAGGAGGATGAGGATCTGCCACAGGTGGAGGAGGATGAGCAGGAGGATAAGGATGACAATGACACTGACCATAACAACCAGTCAGTAGGGGGCAGAGCACACTGGCCACAATGGCGACCTGTAGATTTGATGGATTACACAGTGACAGGTGTATCATTGACATCAGGCAGTCTGATGATTACTAAGTAGCCATGCATTTAGGTCCTATCAAAGAAAAATGGGGGAATATTTTCCTCCCTCCAAAAGGGAGGACACATTTCTTTATTACCAGGAAACACTGTGTACTCAGTTTGCTGCTTCTTTCGGTGTGCAGATGCCTGCTGCCAGCGTCTCTGAAAGTGCGGTCCCTCTCCCTCCCCTGCAGAGTGACCCACCTCCCACCAAAAGCAGCAGCCAGTTCAGTATCATCAACATGATGGAGTATTTTTTTTTTCCAAGCAAAGTTAAGGCAAATCAGCAAATCATCTGGTGAGGCATAATTTTTGGACGCTTTGTCCCTCAACAAGCCACTGTTTTTTTAATTTTTTTTATCCCATAACACCATGTGTGCTTAAACACCATCTGCCCCGATAAGAGACAATTTTTGGAGGCTTTGGAATGTGAAAAAGAAACACATGTGCCGGCGCAGTGTAATATTAAACACGCTGTATGTTAATGCTGTCAAATGTGCGTTTACCCATAGCTGTGTATGTCAGGGTCACTGACACATGGTTTACTATTGCTGCCATTCTGTTGAGTCCTAGGAGTCTAGAGGGTGTTATATATCAATTTTGGAGAAACTTTGATTTCTGTAGAATCATTCTGGGTACAAATCAAATTTACAAAAAAAATTAAATTGACAAATTCGAAATGATTGAGATTTCAATAAATTTTCTCATCACTATACCAGACGTTTCCCCAGTAGCAAAAAAAAAAATTAAAGTAAAAATACAGTACACTTCATGAGTGAAAGGGGAACAGTTTGTATGAATTTAACAGCTGAACGGCAAAATCTGTGGAGTCGAGTAGAAAAGTATTTTGAGAGTTTCTTAGCAGGTGGGGCTTGATTCTGTATGTGCCAAGTAGGGACACATGGTAGACAGCAGGAAGCTTGATGAGACGCAGAGATTACCTCATCATTACACCAGGTCTGGCTCATCTGTTCCGCCTCATCTCCTTTTCTGTTCAAAACCTGGTCACACGGCATGTGTACGCAGTATATACCACCAGTTCTAGCACACATAGGTCTGATATATGCGAGTGCAGCAATACAAAACTATAAATGGTATGTACTGCACACAAGGTTTATTTTTATTTAAAAAAAAAAACTTTATTCTACCTTCATGGACCCAAAAAAATAATTCTCGCCCCCAAATATTGAAATGCAGAAAAACTCGCCCTGCAGTTATATCTCAGGCAGATATGTAAATGGTTACAGGTGTGGTCTGATTAGAAACAGGGACTTGCCATAAGAGTGCATAAAAGTTCTTCTCCCACTGCCCTATAAAAAGGCTCTCAGAGGCTACTTTTGGGAAGTGTACCTCTTGGTGAGAGATCGCTGACTGCTACAAATGCCTCTATGATGCACTTGAAGACATATTGCCCAGTTGACAGACTTTGAGATGGGGCATATCATTGGACTGAGAGAAGTTGAATAATCATTTTGATGAATTGCCCACCAGCCATTCTGACCTCGTTGTTAGGAGGTGTAGGAGCAGTGGTTACGTGATGGCACACACGGTATACAGGCTTCATACAGCCCAAACAAACCATCATAGAGAGGATCATTTGATCCACTGACAAGCATGAGCAACTCTCATAGTTTCATTGTCCACCTTCCAGACACAGGTGGCCCCTTCATTACACCTATCTCTGCCCGGACCATTTCCAGGCACTTAGCAGAAGGAAATTTCATGTCATAGCGAGAATTAAGTGTCATGCAATTAACAGCCAGCAACCGTCATCTTCTTCGTTTGCAGTAGTGTCGTGAGCAAGAAGCCTGGACTGCTACAGACTGGAACTGTATCATCTTTATGGACAAATCCAGTTTCTGTTTGGGATCCGAAGATGGTCTGGTTGGAGTATGGAGGCCAGGTTGTGGGAGCTTCAATCCTGCCTTTGCTTCCCCCACTGCTGATGTGATGATCTGGGAGCCATTGCATACGACAGTCGGTCACCCCTCGTAGTGATATGAGGACACTAACAGCTCAGAGACATGTGCAGGACATCCTGCCGCAAAATGTGTTCCTCTCATGGCGGGGCTTCTGTCCATCAGCAGGATAATGCTCGTCCACATAGGGCAAGGGTTTCCCAGGAATGTCTCCTCCAGATTTACCATCAACCAGGCATTAATGAGACTAGCTGGGACACTAGCTTCATCAACCTATAAGTGTGCAGGATCTACAGACCCAGCAGTAACATCTGTGGGCAACTGTGCTGCATGATACCATACAAAACCTGTATGCGTCAATGCCAACTGTATGTCATCATATAGCCAGGCTACAGGCTGTATCTCATCTTGTATCCAGGCTAGAGGCCGAATCTCATCTTCTATCCAGGCTAGAGGCTGTATCTCATCTTGTATCTAGGCTAGATGCAGTATCTCATCTTCTATCTAGGCTAGAGGCTGTATCTCATCTGGTATCCAGACTAAAGGGCATATCTCATCTTGTATGCAGGCTAGAGGCTGTATCTCATCTTGTATGCAGGCTGGAGGCAGTATCTCATCTTCTATCCAGGCTAAAGGGCATGTCTCATCTTGTATGCAGGCTAGAGGGTGTATCTCATCTTCTATCCAGGCTAGAGGCTGTATCTCATCTTCTATCTAGGCTAGAGGCTGTATCTCATCTTCTATCTAGGCTAGAGGCTGTATCTCATCTGGTATCCAGACTAAAGGGCATATCTCATCTTGTATCCAGGCTAGAGGCTGCATTTCATCTTGTATCCAGACTAAAGGGCGTATCTCATCTTGCATTCAGGATAGAGGCCATATCTCATCTTGTTACTAGACTAGAGGCTGTATCTCATCTTGTTTCTAGACTAGAGGCTGTATTACATCTTGTATCCAGACTAAAGGGCGTATCTCATCTTGTATCCAGGCTAGAGGCAGTATCTCATCTTGATTCCAGGCTAGAGGCCGTATCTCATCTTGTTTCTAGACTAGAGGCTGTATTACATCTTGTATCCAGACTAAAGGGCGTATCTCATCTTGTATTCAGGCTAGAGGCCGTATCTCATCTTGATTCCAGGCTAGAGGGTCCAACAGGGTCCTAGGCCTCTTTTCAATTGTACAGTTTTCACTATTAATGGTGGAAATCATTACCAGAGACCTTAATAAGTTAGGGACTGATTACAGAAGGGACAAACTCAGCACTGCAAACCACATGCACTGACAACAAATCAGAGTGAATAAAACCTATGGAATATGGGACATGACAAGATTGGTGAGAACCCTGGTTCTAATGATAGCTGAGATAATGTTGGGTTTTTTTTTATGTGTATTTATTGTGTAAAAAGTATTGCTGCTTTCTCCATTCCATCGGCATATCCAGAAATGAGCTGTGTCTGTGAAATGACCAGCTTTGGGAAAAAACTAAAATAAATAAGATCTTTTTTATTGATATTTTGTCAGGAAAGGTTTATGCTATATGTGTCTGCATGTGGCCACCCAGTGGTTGTGATGTGAATTGCAGCTTGTTGAGAGTTTTGTTTTCATGTCACGATTAGGTATTAGGTATTAAATTTGTATCGTAATAAAATCCTGCTGAGGTCAGTGACTGGCTACAGCAATCACAGGCCATATACAGCTACGTCACAACTGCAGCTTGTGAAAAGAATCCAGAGGTGAGGGCCTTAAGTAAGTGGTGAGTATACTGCATATTGTTTTATTGTCATCACATTTAGGGGCACCAGGAAGTTTTTTTTTTTTTATATTAAGAAAATCTTTGAACACTTTTGTAGATTTTTCCCAAGTGTCCATGACTTTCATATTCTGAACATTACAGAAGAGACAATGATACATTTATGTAATCTGTAGCAGAGGAGTACTGACATAAGAGACATGTCTATAAAGCATTCAGCTGCTATTTTTAGCATCATTCTCTCAGGTCGTTATTTTGGGGAACAATTTATTGCAATTTTAATTTTTTTTATGCATGTCAGTATTTTAGATCACCACTAGGTGGAGCTAAGAAGCTTACAAAATCTTAATAACACATTACAGTAAACTCTTAAGCTCCCTCTAGTGGTGGATGCAGGCAGCATGGATTTTATCATTTCACACTATGCAAGGATTTTGGAGTGCCAATCCCTATAAATATATTTTGAAACAACTTAGCACAGAGTATTGCATCTACAATAAGCCGGTGGACATTGACATTAATCCATAAACTCCTTGGCTGTGCCTTTTCAGATAAAAACTATTGGACAAGTGCAAAAGATGAATGAAACCCTATCATGCGGTCAGTATACCTGCACATTTTCCCAGTGCACTTCTGCACCATAAAATTGCACCGATTACAAGTCCAACTGTTGTTTTCTTATTGTATTTCTGTGCAGAGATGAACAGACGGGTTTACATGGGAAGACTCAACTCTCTCACCATCTCTAAGCTGTGCAAATATCTATAAAGCGTCAGATGATATTTAATGCACTACACAAGTGGTTGTTGTAAAGGAAATCCCATTTACAGTCATTTAGCCACCCCTTCTCACACATTAAAATCTTGTTAAATGTTTTATGTTCAAAGACGAGCGCATTGTTCATAAAAAGAGATTTATGGCAGAAAATCTTGTCTGCTATGTGTGTCTGTGAGGAAATCAATGGTGCATCGGGGCATGACAACAGAACAAAAACTTTTTGGAGATTCTATTTCAGAGCGGATAAATCAAGGTGACCTTTCCGAGGCTTAGAGATAATAGAGAACATTGACGCCTTCCAAGACCATGATTAACTATGTGAAGACCTTGATAAGCAAATACATTTGTTGCTTAGTATAGGAGAAAAATCTAAAGTAAATATTCAGTTTTACAAATTATAAACAGAAGAATCAGTCTATTGTGTATAAAAGATTGGATGATTGCGTACACACATTACATTACATATCCTGTACTGATCCTGAGTTACATATTGTATTATACCCCAGAGCTGCACTCACTATTCTGCTGGTGCAGTCACTGTGTACATACATTACTTATCCTGTACTGATCCTGAGTTACATCCTGTATTATACTCCAGAGCTGCACTCACTATTCTGCTGGTGCAGTCACTGTGTACATACATTACTTATCCTGTACTGATCCTGAGTTACATCCTGTATTATACTCCAGAGCTGCACTCACTATTCTGCTGGTGCAGTCACTGTGTACATACATTACTTATCCTGTACTGATCCTGAGTTACATCCTGTATTATACTCCAGAGCTGCACTCACTATTCTGCTGGTGCAGTCACTGTGTACATACATTACTTATCCTGTACTGATCCTGAGTTACATCCTGTATTATACTCCAGAGCTGCACTCACTATTCTGCTGGTGCAGTCACTGTGTACATACATTACTTATCCTGTACTGATCCTGAGTTACATCCTGTATTATACTCCAGAGCTGCACTCACTATTCTGCTGGTGCAGTCACTGTGTACATACATTACATTACTTATCCTGTACTGATCCTGAGTTATCTCCTATATTATACTCCAGAGCTGCACTCACTATTCTGCTGGTGCAGTCACTGTGTACATACATTACTTATCCTGTACTGATCCTGAGTTACATCCTGTATTATACTCCAGAGCTGCACTCACTATTCTGCTGGTGCAGTCACTGTGTACATACATTACTTATCCTGTACTGATCCTGAGTTACATCCTGTATTATACTCCAGAGCTGCGCTCACTATTCTGCTGGTGCAGTCACTGTGTACATACATTACTTATCCTGTACTGATCCTGATTTACATCCTGTATTATACTCCAGAGCTGTACTCAGTATTCTGCTGGTGCAGTCACTGTGTACATACATTACTTATCCTGTACTGATCCTGATTAACATCCTGTATTATACTCCAGAGCTGCACTCACTATTCTGCTGGTGCAGTCACTGTGTACATACATTACATTACTTATCCTGAGTTACATCCTGTATTATACTCCAGAGCTGCACTCACTATTCTGCTGGTGATGTTACTGTGTACATACATTAAATTACTTATCCTGTACTGATCCTGAGTTACATCCTGTATTATTCTCCAGAGCTGAACTCACTATTCTGTTGGTGCAATCACTGTGTACATACATTACTTATCCTGTACTGATCCTGAGTTACATCCTGTATTATACTCCAGAGCTGCACTCACTATTCTGCTGGTGCAATCACTGTGTACATACATTACATTACTTATCCTGTACTGATCCTGAGTTACATCCTGTATTATACCCCAGAGCTGCACTCACTATTCTGCTGGTGCAGTCACTGTGTACATACATCACTTTTCCTGTACTGATCCTGAGTTACATCCTGTATTATACTCCAGAGCTGAACTCACTATTCTGCTGGTGCAATCACTGTGTACATACATTACATTAATTATCCTGTACTGATCCTGAGTTACATCCTGTATTATACTCCAGAGCTGCACTCACTATTCTGCTGGTGCAGTCACTGATTCACCGCAGGGCAAAGGAGAGCATCGGAGCATGAACTGCTCCGATGCTCTTGTCAGGGGGGCTGTCTGGGTGAAATTCTGGGTATGTCATGGTTCAGCTCTGAACCTGGACAACTTCTTTACCACCAAGAGAGCATTAGTAACGTCAGAGTGACAGTGACACATATGGTGATGGGTAAACAGATCATAGCCAGTGGTAACAAACAGTCTATTTAATAACACACTGTGCTGTCAGATTTATGTAATTAAAAAAAAATAAAAAATTCAATTTTCAAAAAATACCTCCCAGTGTTTATACACAAAAGGGCACCAAAACAAACAATGTCTTGTACTGAACAAGTGCCCAAAAATTATGCCGCCATAATTACTTGTGCCAGTGACAGCATGCTTGATTTTCCTGGAAAGTGTAGAAGCAATGGCCTTCTTTTTTAAAGCTGTTGACTATTCTTTTTATTATTATTTTAAGTCATTTTAGGTATGTTTTACTATACTGGATATGGTTCCCCGCAGCAGCTCAGTATGGGACATGATGGGAAAGGAAGGAGAGGTGCAGCTGTTTAGAGGTAGCAGTAGTGACAGAGTACACGGCAATACATGGTCCTCAAGTGGTGCAGGATTAAATTTGCTAAAGATTTGTTATGATTGTGAATTATGTCATAAAGATTTGGGCTGAATAACAGTCATAAAAAATTGAGTGCTATAGCTTTAAATACTGCTGTAAAAGTAGACTGATGAATGGCTGCCACAACCTCCTGGAGGAAGCCTGAATGGGTTACAAAGTGACACACTGGGGGACATTAACTAAGCATGTAGCACCATGGAGTAAAATGCACCAAAACGAATCTCGTTTTCATTTGCGCCAAATATATCAACTGTTTTCTCCAGAAAAGAAAGCATCACACCAGAAATGAGTTATAAATATGGGGGCGCATATTGTACCTCATTTATAATCCTTTTATCGGCAGAAATGTCTGACATTGCCAGCTTATGTGGTGGTGTTTTGTGTAAAAAGTCACATTTATGAAAAGAAAAGCCAACTCGTCGTGGGAACAAGTGACAGGTAAGTAATAAAACAGGATGCACTTATTTTTATCTAATAGAAATGAGCTAAACAGCAGCATTCTGTCAGTAAGTTGTAATTCAACAAAAACAATAACAAAAACATCCCGAGTCTGAGACAAAGGACGCAATTTAACACGGGAAATGTTGCAAATATGCTTCAAAAGTCGCAAATATGTTTAAAAAGTTGCAAGTGTGGTCAGGCTGGCGGTCGCTTTCGTGAGGTCATGCCACAGCATCTCAATCGGGTTGAGGTCAGGACTCTGACTGGGCCACTCCAGAAGGCGGATTTTCTTCTGTTTAAGCTATTCTGTTGTTGATTTACTTCTATGCTTTGGGTCGTTGTCCTGTTGCAACACCCATCTTCTGTTGAGCTTCAGCTGGTGGACAGATGGCCTTAAGTTCTCCTGCAAAATGTCTTGATAAACTTGGGAATTAATTTTTTCTTCGATGATAGCAATCCGTCCAGGCCCTGACGCAGCAAAGCAGCCCCAAACCATGATGCCCCCACCACCATACTTCACAGTTGGGATGAGGTTTTGATGTTGGTTGGCTGTGCCTCTTTTTCTCCACACATAGTGTTGTGTGTTTCTTCCAAACAACTCAACTTTGGTTTCATCTGTCCACAGAATATTTTGCCAGTACTGCTGTGGAACATCCAGGTGCTCTTGTGCAAACTGGAAACGTGCAGCAATGTTCTTTTTGGACAGCAGTGGCTTCCTCTGTGGTATCCTCCCATGAAATCCATTCTTGTTTAGTGTTTTACGTATCATAGATTCGCTAACAGGGATGTTAGCATATGCCAGTGACTTTTGTAAGTCTTTAGCTGACACTCTAGGATTCTTCTTCACCTCATTGAGCAGTCGGCGCTGTGCTCTTGCAGTCATCTTTACAGGATGGCCACTCCTAGGGAGAGTAGCAGCAGTGCTGAACTTTCTCCATTTATAGACATTTTGTCTTACCGTGGACTGATGAACAGCAAGGCTTTTGGAGACACTTTTATAACCCTTTCCAGCTTTATGCAAGTCAACAATTCTTAATCGTAGGTCTTCTGAGGGCTCTTTTGTGCGAGGCCTCATTCACATCAGGCAATGCTTCTTATGAAAAGCAAACCCAGAACTGGTGTGTATTTTTTATAGAGCAGCTGTAACCAACACCTCCAATCTCATCTCATTGATTGGACTCCAGTTGGCTGACACCTCACTCCAATTAGCTCTTGGAGATGTTATTAGTCTAGGGGTTCACATACTTTCTCCACCTGCACTGTGAATGTTTACATGGTGTGTTCAATAAAAACATGGTAACATTTAATTCTTTGTGTGTTATTGGTTTAAGCAGACTGTGATTGTCTATCGTTGTGACTTAGATGAAGATCAGATCACATTTTATGACCAATTTGTGCAGAAATCCATATCATTCCAAAGGGTTCACATACTTTTTCTTGCAACTGTATCTCTGTATGATATAAATAATAACTAGCTATTGTCTTCTCCTTACTGGGAAAGAACTTATCTGAAACTTATCTAGCCGTCTTCTGTGTTTTAAGATCTCTTTCCTCTATCTAAAATGTATCCTATTCCTCCAATGCACAAGCCCAGAAAAACAGGGCAGATCCTGGTTGGGATCTTCTATTGTTCCTATGACATGTCCACTGATGTCACAGCTAAAGTCTCTCATGATTGGCTAAGGCTGACTGCAAAGCATTATGGGTGTCTCATCTTACCTGTATTCTGATATGTAAATTGGCAAACTCCATTCTGAGCAATTTGTGCAGGACAAATTTCAAAAACTTCATATTTGCTAATCTCTAATGCTGCATTTTTGCTTTATAGGCCACTGTAAGTCTAAGGATGGACTTCATCAGACCAGCTTTAATAAGAGAAGCAGCTGTAACTTCATGACACAAGACATTTAACTAAAGAATCTACTTTAAGAAAATCAAAAAATATTTTAATTCTGCTAAAAATCTATTTAACAATTTTTAACATGACTTCTTAAATTAACCTTTTTAAATTAATTAGTTCTTAACAGTGGAATGGCACTCTGCCTGTAAAATATTTATTTTTATTTTATTTAAGGATAGCGTAGAGTGTATTTGCTAAAAGTGTGTCACTCTGTCTCTTGTTACACACAGATCATCAGTCAAACTATTGATCAGATTAAGAATGATTTATTTTGAAGGCGAAAGGAAAGTCAACTCTACATCTTGTCTTTCAGATGAATTTAGATACCTTAATCAGCTGCATAAATAAGTTAAAAAAGCTAGCTGTACGAATCACAAGGGGATCTATATTTTTGGATTATTTTCTTCATGTTATAACTATAACTACTAAAATACTGCCCCCTACTGACAAGAATATAACTACTATAATACTGATACTATGTACAAGAATATAACTACTATAATACTGCTCCCATGTACAAGATTATAACTACTATAATACTGCTCCTATGTACAGGAATATAACTACTATAATACTGCTCCTATGTACAAGAATATAACTACTATAATACTGCTCCTATGTACAAGAATATAACTACTATAATACTGCTCCTATGTACAAGAATATAACTACTATAATACTGCTCCTATGTACAAGAATATAACTACTATAATACTGCCTCCTATGTACAAGAATAAAACTACTATAATACTGCTCCTATGTACAAGAATATAACTACTATAATATTACCTCCTATGTACAAGAATATAACTACTATAATACTGCTTCTATGTGCAAGAATATAACTACTATAATACTGCTCCTATGTACAAGAATATAACTACTATAATACTGCTCCTATGTACAAGAATATAACTACTATAATACTGCATCCTATGTACAAGAATATAACTACTATAATACTGCTCCTATGTACAAGAATATAACTACTATAATACTGCTCCTATGTACAAGAATATAACTACTATAATACTGCTCCTAAGTACAAGAATATAACTACTATCAGCAGACCCTTCTCAGTGATGTATAAAGAATTGCTATCTTCTGCGTACTCTGAACCCCACTTTATAGGCTCCTGGGAAAAAGAATTATCTCTCACACTGTCTGACCCAGAGAAAGCCTTTATACTGACCCACTCACACGGCTTTAGCCGTTGCATCAAAATTCAGGAGAACTCGTATAAATTGCTAACCCGCTGGTATAAAACACCTGAGTTCCTTCATAAACTTAATCCGGAGATTCCTGAGGTCTGCTGGAGGTGTGGAGCGGGCATCGGCTCTCTTTCGCACATATGGTGGAGTTGCCCTATTATTCGCCCCTACTGGAGGCAGATAGAAAATGAATTGAACAAGATCTGTTCTACCTCCATTGTCTTGGACCACAAGTTGATTTTACTCTGGTGCCCAAGCGCGTCGATCACCCCAGCTAAGTCAGACTTACCTACTATACTTATTACAGCAGCCAAGCTCTTAATCCCCCTTCTATGGCGACAAACCGAGCCCCCTACTGTTATGAGGTGGATAGGAAAAATAGATCAGTTGTACAGGTTTGAGGAACTGGCCCATTGGGAGTCACATACCCGTGCTAAGTTTCTGAAAACATGGAGCCCCTGGGAGAACTTTAAACATCCTGCCGGATAGAGCATTTCTAACCCCCCCCCCCTTCCCTTTTGTCTGTCTCCCAGTCCTTTTCATTTTCATTTATTTTAACTTATGTCTAATGTATTACACTCTTTGCGGGTGTTTTTGTTCATCTTTGCCATGTGCAGTTTGCTGACAGTGCCTGAACGGATGTATTTTACTTCTGCCGTTTTTGAAGCTCCGTGTATGTGTATTGATGTAAAAGAGATCTTGTATCAGTACATTTCTGTTTGCACATGATATGACCAATAAAAAGAGAATTGGTTAAGAATATAACTACTATAATACTGCTCCTATGTACAAGAATATAACTACTATAATACTGTTCCAATGTACAAGAATATAACTACTATAATACTGCCTCCTATGTACAAGAATATTACTACTATAATGCTGCTCATATGTACAAGAATAAAACTACTGTAATACTGCTCCTATGTACAAGAATATAACTACTATAATACTGCCTCTTATGTACAAGAATATAACTACTATAATACTGCTCCTATGTACAAGAATATAACTACTATAATACTGCTCCTATGTACAAGAATATAACTACTATAAAACTGCCTTCTATGTACAAGAATATTACTACTATAATACTGCCTCCTATGTACAAGAATATAACTGCTATTATACTGATCCTATCTACAAGAATATAACTACTATAATACTGCTCCTATCTACAAGAATATAACTGCTATTATACTGCTCCTATCTACAAGAATATAACTACTATAATACTGCTCCTATCTACAAGAATATAACTGCTATTATACTGCTCCTATCTACAAGAATATAACTACTATAATACTGCTCCTATCTACAAGAATATAACTATTATAATACTGCTCCTATGTACAAGAATATAACTACTATAATACTGCTCCTATCTACAAGAATATAACTACTATAATACTGCTCCTATGTACAAGAATATAACTACTATAATACTGCTCCTATGTACAGGAATATAACTACTATAATACTGCTCCTATCTACAAGAATATAACTACTATAATACTGCCTGCTATGTACAAGAATATAACTACTATAATACTGCTCCTATGTACAAGAACATAACTACTATAATACTGCTCCTATGTACAAGAATATAACTACTATAATACTGCTCCTATGTACAAGAATATAACTACTATAATACTGCTCCTGAGTACAAGAATATAACTACTATAATACTGCTCCTATGTACAAGAATATAACTACTATAATACTGCTTTCTGTGTCTAGGAATCGGAATGGAAATGTGAAGTTGCTATTTAGCGAGTAGACATTTATCAAGACTGGCATTTTCCTCACCAGTCTTAAGTCCCTCTAGTCTGCTAGAGAAATTGCCAAAGTTATGTAAAGGCGAAGGCAGGTCGTCCGACAGACTTAACTCTATACCAGTCCCCTTTGTGGCGTAGATTTAAGCCATTTTCCACACCAGAAACCAGCATGGAATATGATAAATGAGCCGGTCCTGTGGGCCTTCTTTACTTGCCACTGTGGAAAAGTGTCGCGAGTGGAGAAAAGTCGCAGATTTGTGTATACATGTAAATAAAAGCCCCCCTTTGACTTCTGAATCAGTTTGATCCCTTTTATTTCCACAGACTCTTTAGTTAACCATGTGTGTTTTTTTTTTGTTTTTTTTTTATAAAATTCCTGTAATGGTGCAGAACCCCAAGCAACCAGACAGAGGTTAAACAATAGTGGATTTATTAAATAAACAGCAGTACAGTCCAAACCATTAAGCATATACAGGTAAGGCCTCTTTCACACTTGCATTGTCCGGATCCGGCGTGTACTCCACTTGCCGGATTTACACGCCGGATCCGGAATAACGCAAGTGTACTGAAAGCATTTGAAGACGGATCCGTCTTCAAAATGCGTTCAGTGTTACTATGGCACCCAGGACGCTATTAAAGTCCTGGTTGCCATAGTAGGAGCAGGGAGCGGGGGAGCGGTATACTTACAGTCCGTGCGGCTCCCGGGGCGCTCCAGAGTGACGTCAGAGCGCCCCATGCGCATGGATCATGTGATCCATGCGATCACGTGATCCATGCGCTTGGGGCGCCCTGACGTCACTCTGGAGCGCCCCGGGAGCCGCACGGATGGTAAGTATGCTGCTCCCCGCTCCCCACTACACTTTACCATGGCTGCCAGGACTTTAGCGTCCTGGCAGCCATGGTAACCATTGAGAAAAAGCTAAACGTCGCATCCGGCAATGCGCCGAAACAACGTTTAGCTTAAGGCCGGATCCGGATCAATGCCTTTCAATGGGCATTCATTCCGGATCCGGCCTTGCGGCAAGTGTTCCGGATTTTTGGCCGGAGCAAAAAACGCAGCATGCTGCGCTATTTGCTGCGGCCAAAAAACGTTCCGTACCGGAACGGAAGACATCCTGATGCATCCTGAAGGACGGACTGTCCATTCAGAATGCATTAGGATAATCCTGATCAGTATTCTTCCGGCATAGAGCCCCGACGACGGAACTCTATGCCGGAAGACAAGAACGCAAGTGTGAAAGAGCCCTAACCAACCCGAATAATAACCTGTGCAGGGAAACACCAAGGGGACAGCCAGTGACCAGGCCAAAGTACTTATGCGCAGTATTAGTCCGTGTAACATGGTACCTAGGGATGAGACGTCAGGATTTCCAGGGTCCGATCCAAGGTCATACACGAGACAAACTGTTCAGCAACAAAGATAAGGTATCCAGAGGCAGTCTCTAGAGATAAAGCGAGGAAGGCAGAGTTCATGCACAGGAAAATCTGGGAGTATATAAACTGCACCATACACCCGGGTTGTCAAAACAACAGTGGTCACCGACCAGCCAGGGAGATCACCTTATAAGTACCTGCTAGCCAATCACAAAGTGCCATGTGTCTATTCCTCATAGGTCATATAATGATCCTAATCCCTGACACTTGTGCGACCTAGACTGGTCCTTAGTAACTTAACCCATGCCTGCCCTCTAAACTACTAGAATTTACGTACAGCGGCCGGCGTAGCGAATAAGATGCGTGTATGTTCGGCCGCGTATCCTTTTGCAAACTTCCTCTCGAGCGTGCACACGGACGCTTGAGCGGCCCAGCATGAATACACGATCGCGTCGGCACGGACGCCGGAACGGAACCCACAGGTGATACCGGAAACAGGACCGGCCGCTGCGTGCCGCACCCAGTCCGGTCAATCTGCCTTAGAGACCCCAGCGGTCTTCCCCTCCAGCAACCATGCGGACGCACTACCGCATCTGCCCGCAAAGGAGTCGGAACGGAAGACTCCCCAGGCACATGCGTGACCTGTCCCGCTACTCCAACATGGTCCCCCGAAGGCCAAGCCCCATGAGTAACCCTAGGGGGCCCCAGCGGATCGCGGAACAGGCGAACGTCTTACAATTGCTAAATAATTTGTATTTTAGACATCATTTCCACATTACAAGAAGCAATCAAAAATACAAACTGTTTTATTAACTCTGAGAAGAGGTTAGATCATCCGCAGGTTTGTATTATTGAGAATTCTTCTGGCAGTAGTCAGTGTGACATTACATTACCTCCACTTCACGTCTACATCGCTGATTCAAAAATAGAAACAATCAAGAAAAAAATTCTTCATTTAATACACTTGGCATCCTCAGTAAGAAACCCCCGATACACGTTCGTAAGAGAAAACCCATCTGTAAAATCCGCCAAGCCCTGTACAATGAAGTGGAACAAAGTTGTAATAGATGATAGATGTCTTGTGGAACAGATAGCTTGTTTCTGCTGGTAAAGATCCAACACAAAAACAAGACATTAATTTCGTTGACTTATCGAGGTGGAAAACTATCCGTGGCCTCAATTTGCTATAACAGCAGAAAAGAAAAAAAACAACAAAGTTTTTATTACATTTATGGAAATGCAGAGCTGTAAGTAGATCTCTGTTCTTCAGATGGTATGCTATAGCTCCCGGAAACCATCGGACGCAGTCGCAGCTTCAATTAGAATGCAACAGACAGCCCAGAATGAAGGAATGAAGGCTGCGAAGGAAGAGACAAAAGGATGAAGAGTGAATAGAAGAAGTGATCGCCATCTTCACCGCATGGAGGCAACAAAAAGTAGTAAACGCAACATGTAGAGATGAAGATGTTGCAGTCCTTTAGATTTTGGTCTTTGGAGTCTTGGAAAAAAGTTGTTTTTGTAAAGCTAGGATGAATAATGAATGGAGAGAGGACAGAAGGAGAATGAAGGGCTGGAATCAATTAAATTCATCAGATTATTGATATCTAACCCTTTTCCGCACCATGGCAAAATAGTACGGCATTGGGAGCAGGTCATTCATACATCACCACACAATGTGACAGTGTTCGCACTATAATCAGTGAATGACTAGTGCAATGAAGACGGCGTAGGAGCTCAATGTTATGCAAGCGAGTGTGGACCCACTGCGCCACTGACTGGCTATACTCTGGAGGGGCATGACTGAGCAACTACCTGGTCTTCACTAGAGCCTCTGATGGCGAGGACAGGCTTGGGCTGTTAGGGTAGTTGCCAGGTGCCACTTTAGAGCAGTCCCCGAGTCAGTGGCAGCTGACCAGGGGGTCAGAGATACCGGTGTAAGCACCGAGGGAAAGTACGTGGTCAGAGCAGGCAGAGATCAAGCAGGTGGCAAACAAGCAAGGCCCATAAACAATTTCCGAGGTCAGAGGCAGACGGCAAACAGGCAAAATCTGATAATTCCAAAAGCAGGGTCCGGTACACAGCAAAGCAGAACTTGAAAAACACCTTCACACTTGGAACTAGGCAAGCTAGTGACCATGAGTTGCTCAGGCATCTTCCTGTTGTAGGAAGCACCTTTAAATACTTCCTGCAATCCAGCCATAGGCTAGTGAGACAGAGGGGGTGTACGTGCTGTCTCACAAGTGAGGAGTGACACACCCATGCAAGCCCTAACAACAGTACAGGTCTCCAGCAGGAAGCACAGATGCAACAGTTAAGCTACCTGCTGACCACGCTTGTCAGCATGGCACATGGCAGCAGGAGGGAAAGAGGGAGCCCGGAGCCCGTGCCCGTGGGTAGGGGCAGCAGCGCCGGCATGGACCGTTGGGTTAACACTTAAAAGGCCTCAGCACGCTCTCTCCTCGTGGCACACTGCCATACTGTGTCTATTACAGGCCAGGTCACTCTCTCCTGTTCACTACCACTCAGTCTCCACTGAGGATTTATTTGCAGCAAGGTGGTGGATCTTTACTCTCAACATGGCTTCTCCAAAGGCCATGTTGCGCTCCAGGCTGCATAAGCTAGAAAGTCCTTCTCCATGTTCTACTCCTTTTCCACACTTCCCTCTCCATCGAAGGACATAGCTACTTGACCCTCTATCTCCTGAGGAGGTGCACAATTTGCAGGCAACATTCACCTCCACTTGCTAGCTAACTATCAATCACACATTGGCTGGCTCTCTGTCTTATCGGCTTCAGAGTTTCCAGCACTCTCTCTTGCTTGCTGCCTGGTTGACCACTTGCAGGAACATGCGCAAAGCCATGATCCCTACGCTGACTTTTGGCTCAGCTCAGCATTGTCACATTGCCAGCATTAACCCTTAATAGCTAAATTTCTGCCACAACTAAAGTGGGTTTCTTACAACAAATAGAGCAAGTCACACCCATCACACAATGGTCCCTCCCCATACAAAATTGTATGCAGGTTTACATGTGGCTTCAGTACATACATTTTACCCAGTAGTTTTGTCATATTGGGTGCTGGCATGACATTGCATATTACACATGACACATATGGAGCAATACAGTGAGGTGGCATGTTATAATAATCATGGGGTTTAGATGCATAGTTTAGTCACTTAACTGATCAACATGGGTGGTATTGCCACCCTAACAGAGTCATTAGTAGTGTTGATCGAACATGCTCGGCCGAATACTGCATGTGCTCGAGTCTTCTCCCCGCACGTTTGTTGGCTGCTTCGCTAACCATGTTGGTTACTGGCATTACAGTGATTGGCTGGCCGGAACGCGTCATTGGGTGCTATGCAGGGCCGGTTCTAGGTGAAATGGGGTCCTAGGGTGAAAAACAATAAGGCCCCCCCCCACACGACACTTGCTGACTTTAACGTCCCCCCCCCATCACTACAGAAATACAGCGCCCCATACCTCTTACATCCAGTGACATATCCTTTGATGTAGATGTTCTCTGTCCTCGTCTTCTCCTTTCAGACCAGACAACCACTTTGTCGCCATTTTCCATCTGCAGTTTAAGAACAAAAAATAATCTTAGTTTACTACTTTTCCATCTGCCTCCCATCTTCTGGACAAATCATCCTACTACCCCCAATACTGTGCCGCTGTGCTCCTCAACACTATACTGCAGAAACAGATAATACCCATGATAATACTAGTACCACACACAGCCCCCATATAAAATACCCCTTCTTTGTGGCCTCAGCAGAAGCCCCCATAGTGCCCCATATTAATGTGCCAGTATCAAATGCCTCTCCATGCCCCCCATGTGCCAGTAACAAGTGCATCTCCATGCCCCCTATGTGCCAGTAACAAGTGCCTCTCCCCCCCATGTGCCAGTATCAAGTTCCAAACCCCCATGTGCCAGTATCAATTGCCAACCCCCCATGTGCCAGTATAAAGTTCCAACCCCCATGTGCCAGTATCAAGAGCCAACCCCCCATATGCCACTATCAATGCCAACCCCCATGTGCCAGTATCAAGTGCCAAACCCCCCATGTGCCAGTATCAAGTGCCAACCCCCCATGTGCCAGTATAAAGTGCCAACCCCCCCCATGTGCAAGTATCAAGTGCCAACCCCCATGTGCCACTATCAATGCCAACCCCCCATGTGCCAGTATGAAGTGCCAAACCCCCCATGTGCCAGTATCAAGTGTCAACCCCCCCATGTGCCAGTATAAAGTGCCAACCCCCCATGTGCCAGTATCAAGTGCCAACCCCCCATGTGCCACTATCAATGCAACCCCCCATGTGCCAGTATCAATGCCAAACCCCCCCATGTGCCAGTATCAAGTGCCAACCCCCCTATGTGCCAGTATCAAGTGCCAACCCCCCCATGTGCCAGTATCAAGTGCCTCCAGCTCCCCCATGTGGCAGTAAAAGTCCAGTATTAAAAAAAAAAAAAAAAAAACACTTATACTTACCTCCATGGCAGCGATGCGAGGCAGGCCTCTTCCGGCCTATGTCCCTCTTCTCGACTTTGTGCTGGCAGCCTATCAGAGGAACAGGGAAGGGAGACGCCTCTCCCTCCCCTGCCCCACAGCACAACCATCTGTATCGCTGTCCTGGGGACGTTGATACAGATGACTATGGAGATGAACGCTTCTACAATGGAAGCGTTCATCTCCCTGTGACCTGCTGGTGTCAGGTGGTGGGCCCCTAAGAACTCGAGGGCCCGGGGCAATTGCCCCCCTGCCTCTATGGAAGCGCCGACCCTGGTGCTATAAAGCACCCGATGACACGTGGTTCGGCTCAGTGTTAGTCAGGGAGAGCTGTGCTGTAGAAGGGACAGATAGTGTAGGGATTGATTCAATAGAATTTAATTTTTTTGTTAGGCAGGGTTGATGTTAGAGACCCAAAAACTACTGTTGTGTCTGGCAGCAAAATATATTTTTAGTGTAACCTGCGCTAAATTGCGTGCAATTGTAGAGACCCAAAAGTCCTTTTAAGGACTATTGTTGTATATGGCAGCAAGATATATTTTTAGCGCAACTTGCGCTAAATTGCGTGCAATTGTTTGGCCGTTGCACTACCGCCGCCACATTACCTGCGCTACATATCCAGTATAACGTTAGCGCATCCGCATTCCCTAGTCTTTACCAATTTTATTTTTTTATTATTTGGGGGAAATTACGTGTTTTTTTTTTTTACTTGAAACTTTATTTTTTTTTGGGGGGGGGGGACTTTATTTTTTAAACTTTTTTTTCACTTTATATTTTGTCCCACTTTGGGACTTCAACTTTTAGGGGTCTGATCCCCTTTACAATGCATTCAAATACTTCTGTATTGGAATGCATTGGCTGTATGAGTAATACAGTGTGTATTACTCATACAGCTTCCAGCCTGTGCGATCCAGGGGGCTGGATCTCACAGACTCGTCACAGGAAGGCAGCGCTGATGCCTCAGGAAGGCATTGCGCTGGCTTCCATGCCATCGGGTCCCCCCTACAGCCCCATGGAGACCCTATGTCACCGCCGCCCGCCGCAGACTGTAAAAGCCGCAATCCACAGGTCTGAATTGACCTGCAGTTTTCATAGAATTGACCTGCGGTTTGAGAAGGCACCTTGTTCCGATTATCGCCCGCCGGCGGCCGGTTATCGGAACTACACAGGATGTACAGGTACGCCCTGTGTCCTTAAGTACCAAGACATCAGGGCGTACCAGTATGCCCTGTGTCCGCAACAGGTTAACGACTGACACGCGGACAAGTGCTTGTGGCCAGGGATGCTACATTTCCCTGACGGCACACTGGGTGCACGTTGTGGAGGCCGGGAGCGAGTCATACGCTGGGATGGCACAGGTGCTACCGACGCCAAGGATTGCGGGCCCTATTCCCATCAGGATTTCCGCCACCACCTACATTAGTGGCTGCAATCCCCCTTCTCCTCCTTCACCTCCTCCTCCACTTCCACCTCTGATGTCTGACTGGTGCTGCAAGATGACAATTCAGTCAGTAGCTGGAAGCAGTGTAGCACTGCAGTGGGGAAGCTGCAACAGGCTGTGCTAAAACTTAATTGCTTAGGTGACAAACAGCACACCGCCGCAGAACTGTGGCAGGGTATAAGGGACCAGACTGAGCTGTGGCTCTCGCCTCTCAACCTAGAACCAGGCAGGTTGTGTCTGATAATGGCCGTAACTTGGTGGCGGCTTTGGAGCTCGGCAAGCTCACACACATACCATGCCTAGCCCACGTGTTAAACTTAGTGGTTCAGCGGTTTCTTAAAACCTACCCCAATTTGCCTGAGCTACTGGTTAAGGTGCGCCGTGTGTATGCCCATTTCAGAAAGTCATCTACAGCTGCCGCTGGTCTGGCAACACTGCAGCAGCGCTTGCAATTGCCAGCTCACCGACTGTTGTGCAACGTGAGCACGAGCTGGAACTCCATGTTCCAGTTGTTTGCCAGGCTTTGTGAGCAGCAGAGGGCAGTAGTGGAATACCAGCTGCAACATGGTCAGCTTCCGCTCATCACAAGCGAAGAGTGGGCATGGATGTCTGACCTCTGAGAGGTTTTATGCAACTTTGATGAATCAACACAGGTGAGCGGCGATGCAGCTATTATCAGCATAACTATCCCACTTCTGTGTCTACTGAAACCCTCGCTGCTCACAATTAAGGAGGACACTTTGCATGTGGAAGAGGTGGAAATGGGGGAAGACATTACACAGGGTGATAGCCAGACCACCCTCAGTTTGTCTTCTCAGCGCGAATTGGATGAGGAGGAGGAGGAGGAGGAGGAGCAGGAGAAGGTTGCCTCCGCTACAGAGGGTAGTACACATAGCAGGTTTATTCGATCTGTTCAGCGTGGATGGTCCGAAGAGAAGGAAGAGGATGAGGAGATTGAAAGTCATCCTCCTGATGAGGACAGCGAAGTCTTGTCTGTTGGGACTTTGGCACGCATGGCTGACTTTATGTTATGCTGCCTTTCCCGTGACTAGAGTTGAGCGAACACCTGGATGTTCGGGTTCGAGAAGTTCGGCCGAACATCCCGGAAATGTTCGGGTTCGGGATCCGAACCCGATCCGAACTTCGTCCCGAACCCGAACCCCATTGAAGTCAATGGGGACCCGAACTTTTCGGCACTAAAAAGGCTGTAAAACAGCCCAGGAAAGAGCTAGAGGGCTGCAAAAGGCAGCAACATGTAGGTAAATCCCCTGCAAACAAATGTGGATAGGGAAATGAATTAAAATAAAAATTAAATAAATAAAAATTAACCAAAATCAATTGGAGAGAGGTTCCATAGCAGAGAATCTGGCTTCCCGTCACCCACCACTGGAACAGTCCATTCTCAGATATTTAGGCCCCGGCACCCAGGCAGAGGAGAGAGGTCCCGTAACAGAGAATCTGTCTTCATGTCAGCAGAGAATTAGTCTGCATGTCATAGCAGAGAATGAGGCTTCACGTCAGCCACCACTGCAACAGTCCATTGGCATATATTTAGGCCCAGCACCCAGGCAGAGGAGGGAGGTCCCGTAACAGAGAATCTGTCTTCATGTCAGCAGAGAATTAGTCTGCATGTCATAGCAGAGAATGAGGCTTCACGTCAGCCACCACTGCAACAGTCCATTGGCATATATTTAGGCCCAGCACACACACAGGCAGAGGAGAGAGGTCCCGTAACAGAGAATCTGGCTTCATGTCAGCAGAGAATCAGTCTGCATGTCATAGCAGAGAATGAGGCTTCACGTCAGCCACCACTGCAACAGTCCATTGGCATATATTTAGGCCCAGCACACACACAGGCAGAGGAGAGAGGTCCCGTAACAGAGAATCTGGCTTCATGTCAGCAGAGAATCAGTCTGCATGTCATAGCAGAGAATGAGGCTTCACGTCAGCCACCACTGCAACAGTCCATTGGCATATATTTAGGCCCAGCACCCAGGCAGAAGAGGGAGGTCCCGTAACAGAGAATCTGTCTTCATGTCAGCAGAGAATCAGTCTGCATGTCATAGCAGAGAATGAGGCTTCACGTCACCCACCACTGCAACAGTCCATTGGCATATATTTAGGCCTAGCACACAGGCAGAGCAGAGAGGTCCCGTAACAGACAATCTGGCTTCATGTCAGCAGAGAATCAGTCTGCATGTCATAGCAGAGAATCAGGCTTCACGTCAGCCACCACTGCAACAGTCCATTGTCATAAATTTAGGCCCAGCACCCAGGCAGAGGAGAGAGGTCCCGTAACAGACAATCTGGCTTCATGTCAGCAGAGAATTAGTCTGCATGTCATAGCAGAGAATCAGGCTTCATGTCAGCCACCACTGCAACAGTCCATTGGCATATATTTAGGCCTAGCACACAGGCAGAGGAGAGGTTCATTCAACTTTGGGTAGCCTCGCAATATAATGGTAAAATGAAAATAAAAATAGGATTGAATGAGGAAGTGCCCTGGAGTCCAATAATATATGGTTATGGGGAGGTAGTTAATGTCTAATCTGGACAAGGGACGGACAGGTCCTGTGGGATCCATGCCTGGTTCATTTTTATGAACGTCAGCTTGTCCACATTGGCTGTAGACAGGCGGCTGCGTTTGTCTGTAATGACACCCTCTGCCGTGCTGAATACACGTTCAGACAAAACGCTGGCTGCCGGGCAGGCCAGCACCTCCAAGGCATAAAAGGCTAGCTCTGGCCACGTGGACAATTTAGAGACCCAGAAGTTGAATGGGGCCGAACCATCAGTCAGTACGTGGAGGGGTGTGCACACGTACTGTTCCACCATGTTAGTGAAATGTTGCCTCCTGCTAACACGTTGCGTATCAGGTGGTGGTGCAGTTAGCTGTGGCGTGTTGACAAAAGTTTTCCACATCTCTGCCATGCTAACCCTGCCCTCAGAGGAGCTGGCCGTGACACAGCTGCCTTGGCGACCTCTTGCTCCTCCTCTGCCTTGGCCTTGGGCTTCCACTTGTTCCCCTGTGACATTTGGGAATGCTCTCAGTAGCGCGTCTACCAACGTGCGCTTGTACTCGCGCATCTTCCTATCACGCTCCAGTGCAGGAAGTAAGGTGGGCACATTGTCTTTGTAGCGTGGATCCAGCAGGGTGGCAACCCAGTAGTCCGCACAGGTTAAAATGTGGGCAACTCTGCTGTCGTTGCGCAGGCACTGCAGCATGTAGTCGCTCATGTGTGCCAGGCTGCCCAGGGTTAAGGACAAGCTGTCCTCTGTGGGAGGCGTATCGTCATCGTCCTGCCTTTCCCCCCAGCCACGCACCAGTGATGGACCCGAGCTGCGTTGGGTGCCACCCCGCTGTGACCATGCTTCATCCTCATCCTCCTCCACCTCCTCCTCATCCTCGTCCTCCTCGTCCTCCAGTAGTGGGCCCTGGCTGGCCACATTTGTACCTGGCCTCTGCTGTTGCCAAAAACCTCCCTCTGAGTCACTTCGAAGAGACTGGCCTGAAAGTGCTAAAAATGACCCCTCTTCCTCCTCCTCCTCCTGGGCCACCTCCTCTTCCATCATCGCCCTAAGTGTTTTCTCAAGGAGACATAGAAGTGGTATTGTAACGCTGATAACGGTGTCATCGCCACTGGCCATGTTGGTGGAGTACTCGAAACAGCGCAACAGGGCACACAGGTCTCGCATGGAGGCCCAGTCATTGGTGGTGAAGTGGTGCTGTTCTGTAGTGCGACTGACCCGTGCGTGCTGCAGCTGAAACTCCACTATGGCCTGCTGCTGCTCGCACAGTCTGTCCAGCATGTGCAAGGTGGAGTTCCACCTGGTGGGCACGTCGCATATGAGGCGGTGAGCGGGAAGGCCGAAGTTACGCTGTAGCGCAGACAGGCGAGCAGCAGCAGGATGTGAACGCCGGAAGCGCGAACAGACGGCCCGCACTTTATGCAGCAGCTCTGACATGTCGGGGTAGTTGTGAATGAACTTCTGCACCACCAAATTCAGCACATGCGCCAAGCAAGGGATGTGCGTCAAATTGGCTAGTCCCAGAGCTGCAACGAGATTTCGCCCATTATCACACACCACCAGGCCGGGCTTGAGGCTCACCGGCAGCAACCACTCGTCGGTCTGTTGTTCAATACCCCGCCACAACTCCTGTGCGGTGTGGGGCCTGTCCCCCAAACATATGAGTTTCAGAATGGCCTGCTGACGTTTACCCCGGGCTGTGCTGAAGTTGGTGGTGAAGGTGTGTGGCTGACTGGATGAGCAGGTGGAAGAAGAGGAGGAGGAAGCCGAGAAGGAGGAGGTGGCAACAGGAGGCAAAGAATGTTGCCCTGCGATCCTTGGCGGCGGAAGGACGTGCGCCAAACAGCTCTCCGCCTGGGGCTCAGCTGCCACTACATTTACCCAGTGTGCAGTTAGGGAGATATAGCGTCCCTGGCCGTGCTTACTGGTCCACGTATCTGTGGTTAGGTGGACCTTGCCACAGATGGCGTTGCGCAGTGCACACTTGATTTTATCGGATACTTGGTTGTGCAGGGAAGGCACGGCTCTCTTGGAGAAGTAGTGCCGGCTGGGAACAACATACTGTGGGACAGCAAGCGACATGAGCTGTTTGAAGCTGTCTGTGTCCACCAGCCTAAATGACAGCATTTCATAGGCCAGTAGTTTAGAAATGCTGGCATTCAGGGCCAGGGATCGAGGGTGGCTAGGTGGGAATTTACGCTTTCTATCAAATGTTTGTGAGATGGAGAGCTGAACGCTGGCGTGTGACATGGTTGAGACGCTTGGTGACGGAGGTGGTGGTGGTGGTGTTGGTGGTACATCCCCTGTTTGCTGGGCGGCAGGTGCCAACGTTCCTCCAGAGGCGGAGGAAGAGGCCGAGGCGGCAGCAGCAGAATAGGCCGAGGCGGCAGCAGCAGAAGAGGTAGCAGGGGGAGCCTGAGTGACTTCCTTGGTTTTAAGGTGTTTACTCCACTGCAGTTCATGCTTTGCATGCAGGTGCCTGGTCATGCAGGTTGTGCTCAGGTTCAGAACGTTAATGCCTCGCTTCAGGCTCTGATGGCACAGCGTGCAAACCACTCGGGTCTTGTCGTCAGCACATTGTTTGAAGAAGTGCCATGCCAGGGAACTCCTTGAAGCTGCCTTTGGGGTGCTCGGTCCCAGATGGCGGCGGTCAGTAGCAGGCGGAGTCTCTTGTCGGCGGGTGTTCTGCTTTTGCCCACTGCTCCCTCTTTTGCTACGCTGTTGGCTCGGTCTCACCACTGCCTCTTCCTCCGAACTGTGAAAGTCAGTGGCACGACCTTCATTCCATGTGGGGTCTAGGACCTCATCGTCCCCTGCATCGTCTTCCACCCAGTCTTGATCCCTGACCTCCTGTTCAGTCTGCACACTGCAGAAAGACGCAGCAGTTGGCACCTGTGTTTCGTCATCATCAGAGACATGCTGAGGTGGTATTCCCATGTCCTCATCATCAGGAAACATAAGTGGTTGTGCGTCAGTGCATTCTATGTCTTTCACCGCTGGGGAAGGGCTAGGTGGATGCCCTTGGGAAACCCTGCCAGCGGAGTCTTCAAACAGCATAAGAGACTGCTGCATAACTTGAGGCTGAGACAGTTTCCCTGGTATGCATGGGGGTGATGTGACAGACTGATGGGGTTGGTTTTCAGGCGCCATCTGTGCGCTTTCTGCAGAAGACTGGGTGGGAGATAATGTGAACGTGCTGGATCCACTGTCGGCCACCCAATTGACTAATGCCTGTACCTGCTCAGGCCTTACCATCCTTAGAACGGCATTGGGCCCCACCATATATCGCTGTAAATTCTGGCGGCTACTGGGACCTGAGGTAGTTGGTACACTAGGACGTGTGGATGTGGCAGAACGGCCACGTCCTCTCCCAGCACCAGAGGGTCCACTAACACCACCACGACCATGTCCACGTCCGCGTCCCTTACTAGATGTTTTTCTCATTGTTATGGTTCACCACAACAACAAATATATTATTTGGCACAATGTATTGTATTCAAATTCAGCGGGATATAAATTTGAGGCCTAGTATTTAGGCGCTGGGTGACCGGTATGGATTTAGTGACAGAATTAGACTTGGAAATGCACAGAAGCGTGTGTGTGTGAAGTTATTCTGAATGACCCAATGTGCACCTTGAATATTATATACCCTTTTAGGGATAGATTTAAAATAGCTCTGATATAGCAGAAACCACTAAATTATGAAATTGCTAAATTGGGAATTGTATTTCAACCCAGAACAAAAAATGTGCTTGAACGGACACTAAATAACTTTCCCAGCCACAACAGGACAGCGTTAACGAGAGATTTAGCAGGATATAAATTTGAGGCCTAGTATTTAGGCGCTGGGTGACAGGTATGGGTTTAGTGACAGAATTAGACTTAGAAATACACAGTAGCGGGTGTGTGTGAAGTTATTCTGAATGACCCAATGTGCACCTTGAATATTATATACCCTTTTAGGGATAGATTTCAAATAGCTCTGATATAGCAGAAACCACTAAATTATGAAATTGCTAAATTGGGAATTGTATTTCAACCCAGAACAAAAAATGTGCTTTGACGGACACTAAATAACTTTCCCAGCCACAACAGGACAGCGTTAACGAGAGATTTAGCAGGATATAAATTTGAGGCCTAGTATTTAGGCGCTGGGTGACAGGTATGGGTTTAGTGACAGAATTAGACTTGGAAATACACAGTAGCGGGTGTGTGTGAAGTTATTCTGAATGACCCAATGTGCACCTTGAATATTATATACCCTTTTAGGGATAGATTTCAAATAGCTCTGATATAGCAGAAACCACTAAATTATGAAATTGCTAAATTGGGAATTGTATTTCAACCCAGAACAAGAAATGTGCTTGAACGGACACTAAATAACTCACCCAGCTACAGCACTAAGGACAGATTTAGCTGGATATAAATTTGAGGCCTAGTATTTAGGCGCTGGGTGACAGGTATGGGTTTAGTGACAGAATTAGACTTGGAAATGCACAGTAGCGGGTGTGTGAAGTTATTCTGAATGTCCCTATGTGCACCTTCAATATGATCTACCCTTTTAGGGATAGATTTCAAATAGCTCTGATATAGCAGAAACCACTAAATTATGAAATTGCTAAATTGGGAATTGTATTTCAACCCAGAACAAGAAATGTGCTTGAACGGACACTAAATAACTCGCCCAGCTACAGCACTAACGACAGATTTAGCTGGATATGAATTTGAGGCCTAGTATTTAGGCGCTGGGTGACAGGTATGGGTTTAGTGACAGAATTAGACTTGGAAATACACAGTAGCGGGTGTGTGTGAAGTTATTCTGAATGACCCAATGTGCACCTTGAATATTATATACCCTTTTAGGGATAGATTTCAAATAGCTCTGATATAGCAGAAACCACTAAATTATGAAATTGCTAAATTGGGAATTGTATTTCAACCCAGAACAAGAAATGTGCTTGAACGGACACTAAATAACTCGCCCAGCTACAGCACTAAGGACAGATTTAGCTGGATATAAATTTGAGGCCTAGTATTTAGGCGCTGGGTGACAGGTATGGGTTTAGTGACAGAATTAGACTTGGAAATGCACAGTAGCGGGTGTGTGAAGTTATTCTGAATGTCCCTATGTGCACCTTCAATATTATATACCCTTTTAGGGATAGATTTCAAATAGCTCTGATATAGCAGAAACCACTAAATTATGAAATTGCTAAATTGGGAATTGTATTTCAACCCAGAACAAGAAATGTGCTTGAACGGACACTAAATAACTCGCCCAGCTACAGCACTAACGACAGATTTAGCTGGATATGAATTTGAGGCCTAGTATTTAGGCGCTGGGTGACAGGTATGGGTTTAGTGACAGAATTAGACTTGGAAATACACAGTAGCGGGTGTGTGTGAAGTTATTCTGAATGACCCAATGTGCACCTTGAATATTATATACCCTTTTAGGGATAGATTTCAAATAGCTCTGATATAGCAGAAACCACTAAATTATGAAATTGCTAAATTGGGAATTGTATTTCAACCCAGAACAAGAAATGTGCTTGAACGGACACTAAATAACTCGCCCAGCTACAGCACTAAGGACAGATTTAGCTGGATATAAATTTGAGGCCTAGTATTTAGGCGCTGGGTGACAGGTATGGGTTTAGTGACAGAATTAGACTTGGAAATGCACAGTAGCGGGTGTGTGAAGTTATTCTGAATGTCCCTATGTGCACCTTCAATATTATATACCCTTTTAGGGATAGATTTCAAATAGCTCTGATATAGCAGAAACCACTAAATTATGAAATTGCTAAATTGGGAATTGTATTTCAACCCAGAACAAGAAATGTGCTTGAACGGACACTAAATAACTCGCCCAGCTACAGCACTAAGGACAGATTTAGCGGGATATAAATTTGAGGCCTAGTATTTAGGCGCTGGGTGACAGGTATGGATTTAGTGACAGAATTAGACTTGGAAATGCACAGTAGCGGGTGTGTGAAGTTATTCTGAATGACCCTATGTGCACCTTGAATATTATATACCCTTTTAGGGATAGATTTCAAATAGCTCTGATATAGCAGAAACCACTAAATTTTTAAATTGCTAAATTGGGAATTGTATTTCAACCCAGAACAAGAAATGTGCTTTGACGGACACTAAATAACTTTCCCAGCCACAACAGGACAGCAGTAACGAGAGATTTAGCGGGATATAAATTTGAGGCCTAGTATTTAGGCGCTGGGTGACCGGTATGGATTTAGTGACAGAATTAGACTGGGATATGGCCAAAAAATAACCACACTATTGCTGGTTAAATGCACTTGGTGATGGGCGCAGCTTGCCCCTGATGTAGTATATGGCCAAAAAATGAACAGACTATTGCTGGTTAAATGCACTTGGTGACGGGCGCAGCTTGCCCCTGATTTAGTATATGGCCAAAAAATGAACAGACTATTGCTGGTTAAATGCACTTGGTGTTATAGCTTGACCAACCACACTACTGAGGGTTAAATGCACTTGGTGACGGGCGCAGCTTGCCCCTGATGTAGTATATGGCCAAAAAATAAACAGACTATTGCTGGTTAAATGCACTTGGTGTGACAGCTTCACCCTGATGTAGGCTTTAGCCAAAAAACAAACGCACCATTGAGGGTTAAATGCACTTGGTGACAGGCGCAGCTTGCCCCTGATGTAGTATATGGCCAAAAAATAAACAGACTATTGCTGGTTAAATGCACTTGGTGTGACAGCTTCACCCTGATGTAGGCTTTAGCCAAAAAACAACCACACCATTGAGGGTTAAATGCACTTGGTCGCAGCTTGTGCTGGCGCACCACAAGACACAAAATGGCCGCCGATCACCCCAGAAAAATGTGACTGACAAACGGTCTGGGCAGCCTAAAAACAGTGAGCAATTGAGGATCAGCAGCTCAATGATCCACAGCTGCAGATCGATCAGTTAATCAAGTCCTTTGGAGGAGTTAATCTGCCTAATCTCGCCCTACTGTCGCAGCCGCAACCTCTCCCTACGCTAATCAGAGCAGAGTGACGGGCGGCGCTATGTGACTCCAGCTTAAATAGAGGCTGGGTCACATGGTGCTCTGGCCAATCACAGCCATGCCAATAGTAGGCATGGCTGTGATGGCCTCTTGGGGCAAGTAGTATGACGCTTGTTGATTGGCTGCTTTGCAGCCTTTCAAAAAGCGCCAAGAAAGCGTCACAAAAGCGCGAAGAAAGCGACGAACACCGAACCCGAACCCGGACTTTTACGAAAATGTCCGGGTTCGGGTCCGTGTCACGGACACCCCAAAATTCGGTACGAACCCGAACTATACAGTTCGAGTTCGCTCATCCCTACCCGTGACCCTCACTTTGTACGCATTTTGGCCAACACCGGTTACTAGTTGTTCACCCTTCTCGACCCCCGCTACAAAGAGAACTTCTCATCTCTCATTCCTGTGGTGGAGAGCACGAGCAAAATTGTGCAATACCAGAATGTCCTTGTGGAAAAATTGCTCCAAAAATTTCCAGCTGACAACGCTGGCGGCAGAGTACGTAGTTCCTTGGGCAACCGAGGAGGAGATACGAGGGGAACACACAGCAGTTCCAACAGAGGCAGGGCAACACTCTATAAGGCCTGGGAAATTTCTTATGACACCCCGCCAGCACCCTCACCCTGATGCGTGGCCTAGTGTCACAAGGAGGGAAACATTTTGGAAAATGGTGGAGTACATAGCAGACCGTGTCAGAGTCCTCAATGATCCCTATGTGCCTTACAACTATTGGGTGTTCAAGCTGGACACGTGGCACGAACTGGCACTCTACGCCTTGGAGGTGCTGGCCTGCCCTGCCACCAGTGTTTTGTCAGAGCTTGTATTAGCTTGTGTAGTGCTGCTGGGGGCATAATAACTGATAAGTGCATCCGACTGTCAACTGACAATGCTGACCGGTTGACTCTTATCAAAATTAACAAGGCCTGGATTGCCCCTGACTTCTCTACTCCACCAGAGGAAAGCGGCTGAACATAAAGGCACTTTAAATGTGGCTTTTATGGTGTATTGAATACACTGCATTCCCATGGACCCCTTCCACCACAAAAAAGGGTGTATGGTTCAATCTTTCTTTTCTCGTCCTCCTCCTCCTCCATTATATAAACATGCTTATTAGGCTTCCCTTGCTCCTAATGTTTTAGAGGGTCAGCTCAGCAGCAGGTCCTCGCCCATAATTTTTTCCATGGTCAGATCAGCAGCAAGCACTCGCCCCTAATGTTTTAGAGAGTCGGCTCTCCAGCAGACCCTCAACCCTAATTGTTTCGATGGTCATCTCACCATCAAGCCCTCAACCATAATTTTTTCGATGGTAAGTTCAGCAGCAGGCCCTTGCCCCTAATGTTTTAGAGAGTCGGCTCTCCAGCAGACCCTCAACCATAATTTTTTCAATGGTCATCTCAGCAGCAGGCACTCAACCATAATTTTTTTGATGGTTAGATCAGCAGCAGGCCCTCGCCCATTATTTTATCCATGGTCAGATCAGCAGCAGACCCTTGCCCCTAATGTTTTAGATTGTCAGCTCAGCAGCAGGCCCTCGCCCATAATGTTTTAGATGGTCAGCTCAGCAGCAGACTCTCGCCCCTAATGTTTTAGAGAGTCAGCTCAGCAGCAGACCCTCGCCCCTAATGTTTTAGATGGTCAGCTGAGCAGCAGGCCCTCGCCCCTAATATTTTTGAGGGTCTCCAGCAGGCCATCAATCATAATTTTCCAAGGCTGTGTATGATGCCCTCCTTTATGTGTAATAAAGGGTGTATTGCAGTGGCAGTTCCTTGTAATTTTTGGCAGCCCTTTCCCTTAGTGCATAGGCTTTATGAGTGTAGGAGTCCCACTACCTGAACAATTGTACCACAATGTGATTGAGGCCCTCCTTTATGTGATATACAGGCTGTATCGGAGTGCCTCTTCCTTGGAATTTTTGGTAGCACTTGCACTTTATATACAAGTAAATATACAGGAAAGAATGTTCTCTAACAATTTTTTCCCCTAAAATCGATTTTATCTTCGGTTTTGTGCGTATTATTGTCAGTCTACAAAATTGGCGTACTACTCGGACAACATCGTTTCCAGCAACAACTTGGGAGTCCAAGATGCATCCAGACATCCTCCCCATGCTGTTTCCGAACCATTTCAGTGGTGTTTCCATCAATTGCATACCCCTTTTACAGGGATTGTGCGGGTTCAGAGCTGAACCCGGACATACCCTTATTTTCACCCAGGCAGGGCACGGGCTCTTTTGTTTATCATAACACACTGCCAGGCGGAGCATTCCGGCTAGCAGTGTGTTAGGTGACATTACTGGCTCTGATTGGCGGGCTTTAGCCCAAAATGCCTTTGTGCTGCGCGATTTAGAGCAGGGCAAAGGAGAGCATCGGAGCTTGAACTGCACCAATGTTCAAGTCAGGGGTGCTGCCTGGATGAAAATAGAGGGATGTCCAGGTTCAGCTCTGAACCAGGACAACCCGTTTAAGGACAAGACCACCTCTTTGTTAATTCTCTGCCTCAATGCGGAGGCTAGTAGGTGTCTCAACAGCTGGGATTTGGTTGTAGGACCCTCAATTTTGACATAGATGCTAGACCCGCAATCAGAGACTTATGGCATACCATGTGGAGATGGCAAAACCCCTTGAAGTCTAATTTTCTCCAGGTTATGGGGGGGGGGGGTGATATTACAGAACTGGTTGAGCAGGCATGAAATGGAGCTTGCTAAACTGGATATGGTATACAAAATAACGCTCCACAATTCTCCAAATAAAATTAAGTACAATCCAATGTTGCCAAATACCCCAAAAACAAGACCGCATGTCTGGGGGCGGGGGGTAAACTGGACACAGGGTTAAAGGAATCATTAAGGGGCTGTATCATGATGACAGACTGAAGACTGTTTCAGATTGAAGCCAGCATGGTGCTCATTGTGGATCAGCTTCAGAAGTTCCGGCCAACAATCTGTTATCACTGGATGGAGCTGCAGTAGGCCATACATTTCCCAGTACCAGGCTAATAACTTTTCAGCCACCATGATGTGCAGTAATAGTACTTCAAGGGCCCAGGGTCATTGCCTTCACTGTTATGCCAGATATAACACCTTGTAATGATACCTTTGACTTAGTGATTTGTTGCTTCATTCTGGAGAAAAAGTCATTTTAATCTGCGTGCAAATGAGCCTTTAAGTGCACCGGGGGCCTCCCCTTTGCCACTCTGTGCGCCCTTGCTTTTCCTGCTTCTTCTTCCAGTACCTTCCTCTCCTTCTTGATTAGCAGGGCCAGATGAGATGCAGGAATCTGGCCCTGTCAATCAAGAAGGAGAGGGAGGGGCTGGAAGAAGAAGCAAGAGCAGAAAGGGTGCGCAAAATGGCTTGGGCCTGCCCTGAGTGCACTTAACTGCTCATTTACATATGGATTAAACTTTTTCTGCAGACTGAAGCAATGAATCGTTAAGAGGAGAAAAAGTCACTTCTATACAACAAAAGCAGCAGTCAACTCATTCACATGACTGTAGTGGTGGAACCTCTATTCTGGTTAAATACAACCCCAAAAATCAAATGTCATTTACATAAATCTCCTCCGAGGTTAAGATGTTTTTCAGATAAACAAGTAATACAAATCACACTATCCAAAAGCGTCACAGGGCTCAGCTCTCACTATGATTTTCATATAATTTGCCTTAAAATTCTGTACAAACTAATGTAAAGAAAAAAAAAAGGAAAAGTTACAAAATTGAAAATAATAAAAAGAAACTACAAAGAGGGGTAAAATGTAAAGTTTTGGAAATGAACAAAATGCTAATAAAGAATTAAACGCAAATAATTCAAAATCGATGAAAAGAAAGCCATAAAAAACAATTTGTGCAGTTTTTAAAAGTCTACAAAGAACTAAAATAAAAATGACTAACAAAACAATGAAATAAAATATTTAAATATACAAAATATCTTTTTTAAGAAAAATGAAACAAAAAAAGCTTTTTTGTTAAGAAGAATGAAACAAAAATAACAAAAACATTTAAATTGCATAAAGGTACTATATAAAGTACATTAAATCTTAAAAATGAACACCAAAAAACATTACAAATATTACGTCATTAGCAATATTTCTGTGTTTTGAAATGTTTATTAAAGATTCAGTTTTCTTTATGCATTCTTGAGGCATAGCAAAGCTTACGGAAGAAAGAAGCAACATCATACTGCAGTGTGCCGCAGGGGAGGTGAGCAGAGGATGCTGATAGGAGTTATGGTAGCAAGAATGGTAGTAGTAGTACTCACTCACTCTGACTCTCCCCTGGGCCTGGCAGTGATGATAAGGACATACCTTTCTTCCCTTCATGAACTTCTAGGGTTATCCTGCCTGATGACGGTTGAGATGCCCTTGGTGTTGGTGGTTTTGAGGTCCAGGCAGGGTTCCTTGGTGCAGCTGTGGATGTTGGTGCAGTGTAACAGTACAAGTTGTGCAGCAAAAAAGTGTTTTTCTGAAGAATTTAAATGCAAACAGATGAGAGCAGTTCTTAGCTTGCCGCTTGCATGGACTGGCAGTCGATACTTTCCACCGAGGTTTCACTGTTGCACAGGTAGATAATAGGCCAAAGTGTCTGTTTAGGCAAAATGCACTTCTCTAGTTGACTTGTACATAAACATTCTGGCACAGAGTGCACACATTTCTATGGACAAGGCAATCACAGGATAGTCCCTAAATGTCCGGCTTTGTTCTGCACTTTTTAACAAATTGCTGTCCGCCTCCACAGTGTCATCTGTGGGATGATGATCTTCTACAGAGATGATCAAGCTGTAGGGTAAGGATATCCAGGACCGGAAGCCTTTACATAACTGAACAATATGAATGTAGAGTCTATAGGTTTCTTGTAGTACAACACAATTCACCTCTACATACTTTCTACTTTGCACCACTCTCTTCCTTCGCTTCTGACCATCTTTTCCAGTAAAAGTATTTTCTGGCCTAGCCCTGGCTGACTCCTCTGTCAGCTCCTACATCAGACATGTGCTTCCTTCACTAACTCACACTCACTGCCTGACTGGTTAGACTGACTGGTTAGACTGACTAGATTGTTCTCACTCCTTCTCTCTATATAGAGAGGGTGACTCCAGTCCCATTTAGTGGTGGCTGAGAACATGGCCTATTAATACCATGTGCATGTAAAATACAGTAAATGTATATACTACATAAAAACACATTTGTGAACTCTTTTATGCCGTTTTCAAGTGCATCGTCTGTGCTCCCTCCTCTCTTTGCCTACCGCGCCGCCCCCTCCCTACTACATCATTTAATTTATTCAAGGCACGCACCAGCCCTTGCTTCCTCCTCTAGAATCTCTCAGAGGCAACAGCACTCTGATTACGTCACTGGGCTCGGTGCATGCCCAGTGACACTAGTGAGGCTGTTGCCCTCTGGAGCAGGAGTATCGTGCAGGCACTCAGCGATACTGCGCCTGCGCGGGATTTCGGAGGAGGACAAGAGAGGAGGAAGCAAGGGCCGATGCAGTGAATAAATTAAATGATGTAGTGGGGAGGGGGCGGCGCCGTAGGCAACGAGAGGAGGGAGCACAGACGATGCACTGAATAAATTAAATGACATAGTGGAGAGGGGGGCGGCGCCGTTCGGCAAGTATGTGGGAGGGCATTTATTTCTTAGGAGGCTGGCTGGGCACTACAGGGGGGCGTTACTGGGCAGTAGAGCAGAGTAATAACGCCCCTCTGGGCACCTTGAGACTTCATTTGCATATAAGAAAAATTGCTTTTTAATAAGAATGAAAAGTTGAATAAAAGAAAGAAGACACATGTAGGTAAGAAGGTACTTTATTGCACATTGCTATGTTAACGGTTTTATATGGTCAAAATAGGTGACAGATTCCCTTTAAACGCAAAATAATTTATTGAACTTACAAAATACAATTGATAAGAGTGCACATCAATAAAATATCATAAAATCCTCCATAGGGACAGCCCCACCCGGGCTTCACCTCATCAGGGGCTACTATCCCATCAACACCAATTAAGTTATTAAATACTATTTTCCCCTCTTAGTTTTTAGGATAAGTACACACAAAATCAATAAAAAAAACCACTATATTTGCTGAAAAATATATCCAATTCATAGTTATACCCCATAAAAAATAAACACATCCCTGTAAAAATAACACCCCAATAATATCTTATTTGAAAATTCATATTCATACATTTAAAATATCACATGACCGCTGCATCCGCCTTTAAAATGTCACATGACTAGGCCTATACAATAGTAATCAGGATTCCCAATGATCTCTTATCTCATAAAATCCTGACGCAAACACCAATAAAATTGGGAAACCCCCATCACTACGTCATTCACTAGGGCTATCCCCAAACAGATGCTTCTTCTTAAGTGAGTAATGTAAAAGTGCAAAAAGTCGAAACATTTTGCACAAGTGAGTGCAAAAAGTGCCAACACTTTTGCTACTTTTTGAAGCCAGAATTCTGGAGTAAAAGCATGATAAATCTGCTCTTATAAATGGTAATAATTAGTGGCAGGGTCCATATTCAAATTCGAGATATTTCGTGAATATTTTGGCGAATATTCGCGAATATTCAACAAAATCGAATATATAGCAATATATTGAATATAGTGCTATATTCGTTTTTCAGAATATTCGTAACATTCTAAAACAAGAATATATAGCAATATAGCGAATATTCGAAAAAAACGAACATAGAGCAATTTAGCTAATATAGTGCTATAATCTTTTATTTTAATAGTCGTAATTTTTTTCAAATCTGGACTTCAAATGAGAAAAAAATTATGACTATTAGACAAAGAAGATTATAGCACTACATTAGCTAAATTGCTCTACATGAATTTTTTCGAATATTCGCTATATTGCTATATATTCTTGTTTTAGAATATTACGAATATTCTAAAAAACAAATATAGCACTATATTGAATATATTTGTTTTTTAGAATATTCTTTTTTTTTTTTTAAATCTGTGCAGTTGTTCCACTTCGCAATACTCCTCCCTGACAAGAGTCCCCATCACCATGGGAATATCTGGGGGTTAGAATATACCATCGGATCTGAGTTTTCACAATCTCATTAGATCGTGAAAACTCAGATCCGATGGTATATTCTAACTCCCAGGGATTCCCATCGTGATGGGGACACTTGTCGGGGAGGAGTATGCCGAAGTGGAACAACTGTAGAGATTTAAAAAAAAAACGAATATTCTAAAAAACAAATGTATTCGATATAGTGCTATACATTCGTTTTTTTTAAGAATATTCGTCATTTTTTCCATCTAAAGTCATGATTCCTCCTTGCTAAAGTTACTTGTGGGCCAATAACTCATTTGCCCACAAGCAAGAAGCAGGGAGGAATCATGTGTTCAGATGGAAAAAAATAAGGATATTCACTATAATGAATATATAGCACTATATTCAAAATATTCGCAAATACTCGAAGTTGCGATATTCGCGATAAAAATTTGCTATTCGAATATTCGCGCTCAACACTAGTGATAATCTCAGTATTTCCCTATCATAAGTCTCACAGTCCCTTTCAGCTGCCGTAATATCCAAGTTTTTATTTTCCTCTAAAGCCCTTATGGCTGATCTTTCCCATTTAGACATATTCACTTTCCACCTTGTTTAATCTGCAGTTTCTCTAAATCCGCTAACCCTCCCCCCCTCCTAAATGCTTCTATACCCACATTTACCCTATTGTTAGGACAGAAAAGAGATTTATTCTTTAAAAAAAACACATGTTTAATACCATTGCCATCATTGCCTGTTTTGGATTATAACTGAAGGTGTAAGTGAAGATGGAAATGGTATTAAACATGCAGGTTTGAAGAATAAATCTCTTTTAGGAGGGGGGTTAGCGGATTAGATAAACTGCAGATAAAACAAGGTGGAAATGTAAATATGTCTAAATGGGAAAGATCAGCCATGAGGGCTTTGGGGGAAAATAAAAGTTTGGTTATTAAGCCAGCAGACGGGTGGGATGGGGGGGTCCTTTTGGATTTTGAGAGTTATGATCGGAAAATGTAATGATTATTATCGGACAGCACCAATTATTGCAGACAAAAATGTTAGGGCTCATGCACACGAACGCATTTTCTTTCCATGTCCGTTCTGTTTTCTTTGGTGACCATATGTGGAACCATTAATTTTAATGGGTCTGTGTTGAGGAAGGGTTGAGACGTATGCATGTATGTCCATGCATGCCTGCAAACACGTGCAGGCATGTATGGTATACATGCATACTTGTACCACCACGTCAGGGGAAGATGTGTGCAGATGTGCCCAGCATCTGCTCACATCTGCCCATGGTGACCCCCAGGGGCTCATTGTGGTCCCTGGGGGAAATATGTGCCCCCTTAGTGCGTTATGTATATACCTTGATGTGAATATGTATATAGATATATATATATATATATATATATATATAATATGGTGTGTGTGTGTGTGTATATATATATCTATGTACATGTATGGCCCCACGTTCACATAATCCCCCTTAAGATGTGTCTCCCCTCCCCTCTCCACGCCAGAAACCAGATGCATCGGTGTGAATGTGCCCAAGCATTCACACAAATGCAATCTGGTTATTTACATCAGAATGACCGAAATGTCCGGTCATTCTGATGACTACAAAGGACTCAGGTTCAATAGAATCTGAGCCCTTTGTTGTAATTATCCCCAGCACGGCTGGAGATAATTACACATGATAGAAGAAGTGGAGAAACCTCCCCTTCTTCTATTATGCGCATTCCGGCAGCGAAATTAGCATCTCGCTGGCCGGAATGCAGAGCGCCACAGGTGGGAGATCTAAGGCTTCTCTCGCCTGTTGGCGCGCGCGCGCGCGGCCCCGATGCGCTCGTTCTGGAGACGCTCGGGCCGGCGCAAGTGACGTCATCTCACTGCGCCGGCCCTCGTGTCTCCAACGGTGGCGCGCGCGCGCCACCTTGTGGGCGGTGCGGCAGTGCGGGCCGCCGGACTTAAATAGCCGGCGGTCCCAGCACTAAAGGTTAGTTAAGAGCCGTGCCGCCCCTGAAGAAGAGAGAAGGAGCCGACCACCCCTAGACTGACGAGCCCCCCCCTGGAGAAAACGATCAGTGGTACCCGTTCAAAGGAAGGGGACAGATCTGTGCAACAATAGTGAGGGTCCCCTACGATACAGAAGGTCTCCAACCGGTAAAACCACATTCAAACTCTTGCACCGCCCATATCCATCAATTGGCAGATCCTGTAGCTCCTCAACTGTCATCCCCCTGGAAGATCATCACGGATGCCAAATTCATTCTGTTTACCTGGAGAATCTCCGTAGATGACTTTCGAGTGGACCATTGGGATCACAGGTGTGAGGAGTTTGTTAGGAACCAAATTGACATGATAAGAGGTTGGGTAGAGGCGGGGCAAGAGGTAAGAAAAGACGACTCCCGACGTAGGAAGAACAGGGGGAGGAGAGATCTGGTGGCTATGGGACTTGGCGGAGGTGCTTTGGGAGTAGGCGCGCTGAACACTATGGATATGGAAGTCCTGAGAAGTAAGCTTGGAGAGGTTGCGCGACATGCCGGGGAAGGATTCAAGACCCAGCTTGATGTAAACCACGTCTTGGAGGGTTTACAGCATTCGCACATTGATGCCACTACCTCTCTATCTTCTGCTATACGTGAGAAATTTAGGAGGTTAGTTGTGGGTCTCTTGGAGGAGCAGGATCGGGCTCAGCTTGCTCTGGCGTGTACGCAGGTCCAAAGCGAACTCTCGGACAACCTTAAACATATTGTCTCAACGTTACACAACGGCCACTTCCCATTCAACCTCCGCCAGCGAATAAGCCCACTAATCTCTCCTTTTGCCATCAACCATACTAACTGGTGGGTGATCCAATGGCATGGATGTCAAAATTTAACCTGTACCGCTTCGTCCTTGGCACCTGTGTCCGGTCACCTCAGACAGGGATACGGTGTCCTCAATCTAGGTACAATGATCAACAACCGAACGATACTTCATCCCCAGCTCCCCTCGAGCGTTCTAACTTATGAAGAAGGCCATCCCTTTTTGTTTGACATGGAGGGATGTTGGTTGAGAGAGGATGCCATCCTATGTCAGGGTGATCAGGATCGGGTACTTCGACACCAGTGTTGGAACACCGAGGGGACCTGCGAGATGAAGGTCAACTCCATACCCTCATCCCCTTTAAAATACTTGGGACAAGGATATTGGTGTTGGTACCAAGGGAGCAATGGGTCGTATACAATTTATGGATTTAATTGTACCGAACGAGGAACACTCCTCCCCGGAACGTACTGTACCCTTAGCCCCGTTCTAGGTCTGGATGTTGCAGAGCAGCAAGGAAGAACCCCAATTACCCCGGAGAGAAGACTCGACATTCGCCCCGATGTTCCCGTGAGACTTCAGAAGATCCCCCTAGGCTTCGGCACAGAACTTAAACGGCTCCTTTTGGACTTTAGCCAAGAGGAAGAAATCTTACAACATCTTCGGGAGGCAGAGGAACAGGCCACCATCCAACTTACCCATGACCGGACGAAAATTATTGCGGTTGCCTCAGCATTAGACAAAGACTCAAAGATCTCGTGGTGGGAGAGTCTTTTTGGATACAGTCCTAAGGCGACCTCGTTCTTCAACTTACTGATACACCCAGTGATCGTGCTTCTGGTTCTGGTCGGATTCATGTACATAGGACTGTGGTGGATGTACCGGAGGGTCAAGAGACTAACGGACCAACTAAACCAGACTGCACTCCACGAACACAATCGCCGGAGACTCAGGACTTAATTCACCAATTCCTGAAGCTAAGACGGGTCCTAGGAATAGGAGGACAATTGTGTGGGGAGAGGTTCAGGGTGGAAAATTATCCTGAGACCTCATAGAGTTTTATATAAATGTCTTTTGGGTTTAGGGGGGTGGGAGAGAAAGGGGAACTGTGTAAGGTGTTTTGTGTGAATGGGGATAAGATCAGGACACGATAGGGACAGACTTCCGTTGTTTGACCTTTGCCACCTTGAACCCTGGAACGGTGAAGCTCTTAAAGGGAAGGGCTGGATGTGTAGTGTGGTGGAGGTATTCTCCACAGTTAGAATTTGGGTACTGTGACATCACCGCTTAAAGGTCGGAGGCGAGAGGGGTGATGTCTAGGTACCTAAGAATTCGGACACTACAGCCCTTCCTGAACTGTCACCAAGGATGGGGTTGAGGAGGGGCAAACGGGTCTCAACCCTTTTTCCCTAGTTATTGTCGTATTTCCGACAACAGGGGGATTGTTGAGGAAGGGTTGAGACGTATGCATGTATGTCCATGCATGCCTGCAAACACGTGCAGGCATGTATGGTATACATGCATACTTGTACCACCACGTCAGGGGAAGATGTGTGCAGATGTGCCCAGCATCTGCTCACATCTGCCCATGGTGACCCCCAGGGGCTCATTGTGGTCCCTGGGGGAAATATGTGCCCCCTTAGTGCGTTATGTATATACCTTGATGTGAATATGTATATAGATATATATATATATATATATATAATATGGTGTGTGTGTGTGTGTATATATATATCTATGTACATGTATGGCCCCACGTTCACATAATCCCCCTTAAGATGTGTCTCCCCTCCCCTCTCCACGCCAGAAACCAGATGCATCGGTGTGAATGTGCCCAAGCATTCACACAAATGCAATCTGGTTATTTACATCAGAATGACCGAAATGTCCGGTCATTCTGATGACTACAAAGGACTCAGGTTCAATAGAATCTGAGCCCTTTGTTGTAATTATCCCCAGCACGGCTGGAGATAATTACACATGATAGAAGAAGTGGAGAAACCTCCCCTCCTTCTATTATGCGCATTCCGGCAGCGAAATTAGCATCTCGCTGGCCGGAATGCAGAGCGCCACAGGTGGGAGATCTAAGGCTTCTCTCGCCTGTTGGCGCGCGCGCGCGCGGCCCCGATGCGCTCGTTCTGGAGACGCTCGGGCCGGCGCAAGTGACGTCATCTCACTGCGCCGGCCCTCGTGTCTCCAACGGTGGCGCGCGCGCGCCACCTTGTGGGCGGTGCGGCAGTGCGGGCCGCCGGACTTAAATAGCCGGCGGTCCCAGCACTAAAGGTTAGTTAAGAGCCGTGCCGCCCCTGAAGAAGAGAGAAGGAGCCGACCACCCCTAGACTGACGAGCCCCCCCCTGGACAACGAGCAGGACCCTAAGTATCCATTAAACCCCCCACTATCCCACTAACGCAATACCCCAATTCATAACCCCTTCCATACCCCCCATTATTAACCCCTGCCATACCCTCATTCCCTCCCTGGTCATTCCCTTGGCATACCCTCATTCCCCTTGGTTCCCCTGGTTACCCTTGCCATACCCTCATTCCCTTGGTTCCCTTGGTTCCCCTGGTCCATACCCTCATTCCCTTGGTTCCCCTGGTAACCCTTGCCATACCCTCATTCCCTTGGTTCCCCTGGTAACCCTTGCCATACCCTCATACCCTTGGTTCCCCTGATTAACCCCTGCCATACCCCCCATTCCCTTGGTTATCACCCCTGCATTGGTTTGTGGTCTGCTTAACCCCAGCACGACCACCGTTAACCCTCGTCGTGCCCCCTAGGGATAGAATATTAGTCAGGTGGGTGGGCTATTATACCTGTATGTGTGTACTGTATAGTTAGGTGTGGGTGGAATTTGGGAACGTGTAGTGTAGTTAAGTATTGTATAACTAGTGCTGTATTGTTACTGTATTGTGTGCGTAGTGGCAGTTGTTAATAAATACTGTGTTACTTGTACCCTTTGTGTATTGTGTAAGGCGCATGCAGCTAGTATAGTGATTAGTGTAAGGCATAGCGAAGATATTGTTATTGTTATATAAAGGTATAAATAGGCGGAGTCTTCACTAGACGGTTCCTCCTATTTAGGAATATTAATTACCGATATTCGCATAATATTGGTGATTAATATTCCCCCTTTACAGTCTGCAAAAAAACGGAAGTTACTCCGTTTGCATTCCGTTTCCGTATGTCCATTCTGCAAAATAATAAAACATGTCCTATTATTGTCCGCATTACGGACAAGGATAGGACTGTTCTATTAGGAGCCAGCTAATCCGTAAAATACGAAATGCACACGGAGGTCATGCGTATTTTTTGCGGATCCATTTTTTGACGACCGCAAAATACATACGGTCGTGTGCATGAACCCTTAGGTTTAAGGATAAGACAAAATTATCTAATAATATGAGACATATTAATAATAAAGTACGACAATGCAGACTCAACATAACTGACTTCAGATGTTCCCCTTATGATAAATCCCCCCATAATGTCTTAAAGCCAGATGCCGGGGAAGTATAAGAAGTTCATATAGAGATGCAGAATAAGGGCTCTTTCACACTTGCGTTATTGTCTTCCGGCATAGAGTTCCGTCGTCGGGGCTCTATGCCGGAAGAATCCTGATCAGGATTATCCTAAGGGGGAGCAGTATACTTACCGTCCATGCGGCTCCCGGGGCGCTCCAGAGTGATGTCAGGGCGCCACAGGCGCATGGATGACGTGATCGCATGGCACGTCATCCATGCGCCTGGGGCGCTCTGACGTCACTCTGGAGCGCCCCGGGAGCCGCGCGGATGGTTAGTATACCGCTCCCCCGCTCCCCGCTCCTACTATGGCAACCAGGACTTTGATAGCGTCCTGGGTGCCATAGTAACACTGAACGCATTTTGAAGACGGATCCGTCTTCAAATGCTTTCAGTACACTTGCGTTTTTCCGGATCCGGCGTGTAATTCCGGCAAGTGGAGTACACGCCGGATCCGGACAACGCAAGTGTGAAAGAGGCCTAAGGACATTACGACATTTTCAGCACCATATGTCAAAACATTGAAAACCTTGGCAGAATTGTAGTCTTCCTTTTTTTTTTCAATTTAACCAGGCAAAGAATTTTCTCCCCATTTTCCAATAACAGACATGGTAAATTGATTGGTGGTCTTAAATAGGACAACTTATCCCCCTAAAAATAAGTCCTCATATGGCTATATGAATGGAAAGTGTAAAAAGTTATGGCTATTGGAAAGGAAAAAATGCAAAACTAAAAATGGTCCCCGCACTATATGCTCGGAAAATAATACAAACAATGAAGAACTTTCAAGAACAGACTGTGAAGAAATATAAAAATGTGCACATTGACATTGTAAATGTCTCTGTTCTGTCAGATGGAAAACTACTCAAAGAACAGGAATTATTTTGTAACACTGAAGCCTAGTGTTTATCGAGTGCCAAAGTGCTCGGGTACTCTGGTGCTCGAGTAGAACACATCGGATGCTCGCGTGGTCTACTGAGCACAATGGAAGTCAATGGGGAAAACCGAGCATTAAACCAGGCGCCCCCTGCTCTGAAGAGGGGAGGGTGTCTGGTTCATAGGAAAATGTCAGAAATTGATGGAAACACCATTGAAATGGTTCAGGAACAGCATGGGGAGGATGTCTGGATGCAGCTTGGACTCCCAGGTCGCTGTTGGGAACGATGTTGTCCGAGTAGTACGCCACTTTTACAGACCGACAATAATACGCACCAAACCGAAGATAAAATCAATTTTAGAGGAAAAATTGTTAGGAAACATTCTTTTCCCTTATATTTACTTGTATATAAAGTGCAAGTGCTGCCAAAAATTATAAGGAAGAGGCTCCGATACAGCCTGTATATCACATAATGGAGGGCCTCATTCACATTGTGGTACAATTGTTCATGTAGTGGGACTCCTACACTGATTAAGCCTATGCACTAAGTAAAAGGGCTGCCAAAAATTACAAGGAACAGGCACTCAAATACACCCTTTATTACACATAAAGGAGGGCATCATACACACCCTTGAAAAATTATGATTGATGGCCTGCTGGTGACCCTCAAAAACATTAGCGGCGAGGGCCTGCTGGTGACCCTCTAAAACATTAGGGGTGAGGGCCTGCTGGTGACCCTCTAATTCATTAGTGGTGAGGGTCTGCTGCTGAGCTGCCCATCTAAAACATTAGGAGCGAGGGCAGCAATGGAGGAGGAGGAGAAAAGGGAGATTGAACCATATACCCTTGTTTGTGGTGGAAGGGGTGCATGGGAATACAGTGTATTCAGTACATTATAAAATACACATGTAAAGTGCCTTTATGTTCAGCCGCCTTCCTCTGGTGGAGTTGAGAAGACAAGGACAATCCAGGCCTTGTTCATTTTGTTAAGAGTCAACCGGTCAGCATTTTCAGTTGACAGGCGGATACGCTTATAAGTTACTATGCCCCCAGCAGCACTAAATACCCGCTCAGACAAAACGCTGGCGGCAGGGCAGGCCAGCACCTCCAAGGCGTAGAGCGCCAGTTCGTGCCACATGTCCAGCTTGGACTCCCAATAGTTGTAAGGCACTGAGGGATCACTGAGGACACTGACACGGTCTGCTACGTACTCCTTCACCATCTTCCAAAACTTTTCCCTCCTTGTGACACTAGGCCATGCATCACTGTGAGGTTGCTGGCAGGGTGTCATGAAAATGTCCCAGGCCTTGAAGAGTGTTGCCTTGCCTCTTTTGCAACTGCTGTGTGTTCCCCTCATCTCCCCTCCGCGGTTGCCCAAGGAACTACGTACTCTGCAGCCAGCTTAGTCATCTGGAAATGTTTGGAGCAATTTTTCCACAAGGACCTTATGGTATTGCACCATTTTGCTAGTCCTCTCCAACACAGGAATGAGAGATGAGAAGTTCTCTTTGTATAGGGGGTTGAGCAGGGTGAACAACCAGTAATTGGTGTTGGCCAAAATGCATATAACGCGAGGGTCATGGGAAAGGTAGCATACCATAAAGTCAGACATGTGTGCCACAGTCCCAACAGGCAAGACTTTGCTGTGCTCATCAGGAGGATGACTCTCAATCTCCTCATTCTCTTCCTCATCAAACAATTGCACGCAATTTATCGCAGGTTTCGCTAATATCATATATTGCAGCCAGATAAAACAATAGTCCTTAAAAAAGGACTTTTGGGTGTCTAACACCTTTCAACACTAAACCCTGTCTAAAAAAAAAAAAAAAAAAAATCCTGTCCCTACACTAGCTGTCCCGTCTGCTGCAGCTCTCTCTGTCGCGTTCCAGCTAATCACTGTAATGCCAGTAACCAATAGTGATGAGCGGCAGGTGCCATATTCGATAGAATATTCGTTTTATATTCGTCGAAATTGAATATTCGTCATTATGCTAGTTATCGCGAATAATACGCGATTAAAAAAATCGCATATGCGATTTTTTATTTTATTTTTTTTAAACTTAAAGGCTACTCTCCTATTGAAATCGCAAATGCGATTAATATAACACGAAATAATCGCATTTGCGATTTCAACGTAATTCTCAAATCCGACAGTACATTCTAGTATATGGAGACGTTACCATGGTGATGGGGACGCTCCATGAGCATGGAATATAGCAGGGATCAGCAACCTTCGGCACTCCAGCTGTGGTGCAACTACAACTCCCAGCATGCACACCTCCATGGCTGTTCTCAGGACTCCCAAAGAAGTGAATGGAGCATGCTGGGAGTCGTAGTTTGACAACAGCTGGAGTGCCGGAGGTTGCTGATCCCTGGAATATAGCATTACTAAGGTGAAATCGCAAATGCGATTATTTCGTGTTATATTAATCGCATTTGCGATTATCTATTTTTTATTTTATTTTTTACTATGGTTGGCTTCAATGGTAGAATTAGCGAATATGGCGAATATATTCGTTATATTCCACAAAACGAAGATAACGAAGTATTCTGCGTCTCAGTTATATCTACCTATTCATCAACTTCGCTAATTCTAGCAATCATATAGGACAGTTTACTATAGAGACAGCTAAGTATAATTCGCTATGCGATTATATGACTGCTTTTTTTTTATATAAATAGAATAATTATAATACCTGATAATTATTATAATCTATTTATATAAAAAAGCAGTAATATAATCGCATAGCGAATTATACTTATCTGTCTTTATAGTAAACTTTCCTATATGATTGCTAGAATTAGCGAAGTTGATGAATAGGTAGATATAACTGAGATGCAGAATACTTTGTTATCTTCGTTTTGTGGAATATAACGAATATATTCGTCATATTCGCTAATTCTACCATTGAAGCCAACCATAGTAAAAAAAAAAAAAAAAAAAATCGCTAATGCGATTAATATAACACGAAATAATCGCATTTGCGATTTTAACTTAGTAATGCTATATTCCATGCTCATGGGAACGTCTCCATATACTAGAATGTACTGTCGGATTTGAGAATTACGTTGAAATCGCAAATGCGATTATTTCGTGTTATATTAATCGCAATTGCGATTTCAACGTAATTCTCAAATCCGACAGTACATTCTAGTATATGGAGACGTTCCCATGGAGATGGGGACGCTCCATGAGCACGGAAGGCGGCAGAAGCGGCAACGGGCACTGACTGGAGCAGCCAGGAAGCCAGGAATCCAAAGGACAGGTAAGAACAACTTTAGGGAAGTGGGAAAGGAAAAAATATAACAATTAAAAAAAAAAAAAAAAACGAATTAGCGAAGTGCCGATATTCGCGAAAAAAATTCGCTATTCGAATATTCGCGCTCAACACTAGTAACCAACATGGCTATGGCATTACAGTGAGTGCCAGTACTTCCCTGCATGTTTATTGGCTGCGTAGCAGCCAACAAACGTGCGGGGTGGAGACTCGAGCATCACACTGTTCGGCCTAACACCATGATGTGCCGAGTATCGCGATGCTCAAGTCAAAATGGTGTTTGGCCGACACTAATGAAGATCTTTAAAAAAAATATAATGATTTCCATATTCCAAGGGTAAAATCAAAAACTATACAAATATCTACTATGAACCGGGTGGTATTTCGCTGTGAAAATGTTTTACGGTTAATACCAGATGGGCCGAACATGGTGGACGGATCAAACATGGCTGCTGGATTATTGCCATAGGGGACAGGAACCTGAAAACCAGTAGCTGGTTCGGTGGGGGTACAATATGCCAATCATTGCTGTTGTGGCTGCAATGTGCTGAAAATGGCCCTTTTGTATGAGAATTACACAAAGGGGCCACATGGGGCGAATAGTTGACCGTTATATACATTGTAACGGACCGTTTCAGCAGACAAGGGGTTAAAATCCGTTTAGGCGATATGCCCCTTTCTGAGAGACAGGCTGTCACGACTGTGACTGATCCAGACAGGTCTGGGAGGAGAAGGTCGCAGCGACTTGCTACTCGCGATAGCTTGTGAGTTTGCTCCGTGGTTCAGGGTATGTCATCCGGGTTTTGCCTTGTGAACCTTTTTGTCCTGACTGGGAGTTTGTAGGCATCCTTCTCAGGTGAGTCCTGTCTGCCACTCCCAGCTACTATATTAGTTTCAGTTTCACTTGCAGTCATTGCCAGATATAGTCCTTACTTCCAGTGCTATTCTGACCTTTGGAGGAGATCGTTTGACGGTATTGCCGTGGAGCTCTGGTCTGGCGTGGACTGTCGTTGCTGGGATCACGTTCTCTGCTCGTGACTGGATAAGTCTATGTTATAGATTGTTTGTTTGTTTGTTGCTGTCTTCCCCTGTTGTTCTCCTAGACGTGAGTGATGGTGACTAGTGCTCCCATCTGCCTTTCCCCAGGCTAGTCTTGTTAGGGTGACTAAGGGTTTAGGCATCCTGCTCGCCGCACGGGTTCACATCCCGTCTAGGGTATCAGGGCAGACAGGTGCCAGCTTAGGGTTAGTCAGGGGTGACCATTCTATTTCCCATCCGTAGAATAGGGTCCCCCTTCCCCTCCGTCTGGTGCGACACGACTGCTGCTGGGATAGCGGTCGTGACAGTATATCTGGCCTTTTAAAAAGAAAAAAAAAAAAAAAAAAAGTGACATTTCTTATTTATTTTTTTTGCTTGCTGTTTTGCTTTGTATTTTTCTGTCCCACTATGGATCCGGCAGGGCCGTTTCTAGGGGCGGGCGAGACGGGCGGCCGCCCGGGGCGCTGTCAGCAGCAGGGGGCGCCCGTTGAGGTAAAAAAAAAAAAAAAAAAAAAAAATCGTTATGATGGTAAATGATCGGGCGGCCGGCCGGCGGCGCCCCTCATGCTGAGCCTCCTGAGCGGCCGGCTCAGTGCTGCGCAGCCTGCCTGCGCTGCAGACTGCTGAGTTATTAGTGTAGCGTGGCCGAGCTCTGTTCGGTCCGGCCCGGGGTACAGGAGCATTTGTTTCTTGTACCCGGCCGGACTGAAAGGAAGTGCACACTAAGTGAGCACTTCCTGTCAGCCGGATACAGGAAACAAAAGCTCCTGTACCGCGGAGCGAACAGAGCTCGGCCACGCTACATTAGAGGTGACAAGGGGGAGGAAATGAGAGGGGGGGAGTAGAATGATACTAGTGACAAGGGAGGGGGGGAGTAGAATGAGACTAGTGACAAGGGAGGGAGGGAGGGGAGGGGGGGGGGAGTAGAGAATGATACTAGTGACAAGGGAGGGAGGGGAGGGGGGGGGGGAGTAGAATGAGACTAGTGACAAGGGAGGGGGGGGGTAGAATGAGACTAGTGACAAGGGAGGGGGGGGAGTAGAATGAGACTAGTGACAAGGGAGGGGGGGGGTAGTAGTAGAATGAGAGTGACAAGAGGGGGGGGGAGTAGTAGAATGAGAGTGACAAGGGAGGGGGGGGAGTAGTAGAATGAGAGTGACAAGGGAGGGGGGGGAGAAGAGAGTGACAAGGGAGGGGGGGAGAAGAGAGTGACAAGGGAGGGGGGGAGAAGAGAGTGACAAGGGAGGGGGGGAGAAGAGAGTGACAAGGGAGGGGGGGGGGAGAAGAGAGTGACAAGGGAGGGGGGGGAAGAGAGTGACAAGGGAGGGGGGGGGAAGAGAGTGGACAAGGGAGGGGGGGGGAAGAGAGTGACAAGGGAGGGGGGGAAGAGAGTGACAAGGGAGGGGGGGGGAAGAGCGTGACAAGGGAGGGGGGGGAGAAGAGAGTGACAAGGGGAGGGGGGGGGGAGAAGAGAGTGACAAGGAGGGGGGGGGAGAAGAGCGTGACAAGGGAGGGGGGGGAGAAGAGCGTGACAAGGGAGGGGGGGGGAGAAGAGAGTGACAAGGGAGGGGGGGGAGAAGAGAGTGACAAGGGAGGGGGGGGGGGGAGAAGAGAGTGACAAGGGAGGGGGGGGGGAGAAGAGAGTGACAAGGGAGGGGGGGGGGGAGAAGAGAGTGACAAGGGAGGTGGGGGGGGAGAAGAGAGTGACAAGGGAGGGGGGGGGGAGAAGAGAGTGACGAGGGGGGGGGGAGAAGAGAGTGACAAGGGAGGGGGGAGAAGAGAGTGACAAGGGAGGGGGGGGAGAAGAGAGTGACAAGGGAGGGGGGGGAGAAGAGAGTGACAAGGGAGGGGGGGGAGAAGAGAGTGACGAGGGGGGGGAGAAGAGAGTGACAAGGGAGGGGGGGGAGTAGTAGAATGAGAGTGACAAGGGAGGGGGGAGAAGAGAGTGACAAGGGAGGGGGGGGAGAAGAGAGTGACAAGGGAGGGGGGGGGGGAGAAGAGAGTGACAAGGGAGGGGGGGGGAGAAGAGAGTGACAAGGGAGGGGGGGAGAAGAAAGTGACAAGGGAGTCCGCAGAGCCAGACTGCAGCCAGAGACCAGATCATCTAATTGTCCTGGTGGTAAGTAGACAATGCAATATGTGTATTATTTAATTGTTTAGTTATTAATACTACATTTTGCGGACCGCACATTGCCGGCACTAAGAGAATATGCCTATTCTTGTCCGCTATTGGGGACAAGAATAGGACATGTACTATTTTTTTTCAGGTTCGGAATTGCGGATCCGGGTCCGCAATTCCGGATCTGATAAGGGGGGGGCGGGGGTGCCAATTTTTATCTTGCCTAGGGCGGCAAAAATCCTTGCACCGGCCCTGGTCAGACTTACTGACGTCACGCGCCTGCTCCTCCCACTAGGCGGCGCAGGCGTGTGACATACAGTGACTGAGTGAGCGCCGCACTGCCTGCCTGTTACCGCCCGCCCTGAGCCCCTGAGCAGTGCTGATGCCTGCTGTGAGGCGAGTGATGGTCTGGGGGGGCATTAATTACAATGGGGGGGGCATTAATTACAATGGGGGGGAATTAATTACAATGGGGGGAATTAATTACAATGGGGGGAATTAATTACAATGGGGGGGGCCACTGTGGGAGACATGAAAATGGGGGCCACTGTCACTGTGGGGGACATTAAGTTTAATAAGGATCACTATGGACATTATTTAGAATGGAGGCTGCTGTTGGTGTCATTACTCATTATAACTGTATAATGTCTGATAGGCCTAGTCCTGAGCTGAGTTATATTACCCTGCCCATGCCCTGTATAATAATGTACCCATCCCTGATACCCCTAAGGCTACTTTCACACTAGCGTTCGGGCGGATCCGTTCTGAACGGATCCGCTCATATTAATGCAGACGGAGGCTCCGTTCAGTACGGATCCGTCTGCATTAATAACTTTAAAAAATTCGCAAGTGCGCAAGTAGCCTGCGCGGATCCGTTCAGACTTTCAATGTAAAGTCAATGGGGGACGGATCCGCTTGAAGATTGAGTCAATTGGTGACATCTTCAAGCGGATCCGTTCCCATTGACTTACATTGTAAGTCTGAACGGATCCGCACGGCCAGGTGGACACCCGAACGCTGCAAGCAGCGTTCAGCTGTCCGCCTGTCCGTGCGGAGGCGAGCGGAGCGGAGGCTGAACGCCGCCAGACTGATGCAGTCTGAGCGGATCCGCTCCATTCAGACTGCATCAGGGCTGGACGGCTGCGTTCGGGTCCGCTCGTGAGCCCCTTCAAACGGAGCTCACGAGCGGACCGACGAACGCTAGTGTGAAAGTAGCCTTAAGTTATATTACCCCGCTGGAGTAATATAACTAAGGGGTATCGGGGTACATTATTATACAGGGCAGGGTAATATAACTCAGGACTAGGCCTATCAGACATTATACAGTTATAATGACATCCACAGCAGCCTCCATTCTAAATAATGTCCATAGTGATCCTTATTAAAAATAATGTCCCCCCACAGGCAGGCAGTGCGGGCGGCGGCGCTCACTCACTGTACCTCACGCACTGCGTGACGTACAGAGAGTGAGGTCAGCACTGCCTGCCTGTCTGTTACCGGGGGGGGGGGGGTTAGGGATTTGTTGTGATATATCTTGATGACATCCTGGTCTATTCTCCAGATTTGGAGACACATAAGATCCATGTGAGACAAGTGCTGCAGATATTAAGGGCCAACAAATTGTTTGCTAAATTAGAGAAATGTGTGTTCGCCGTAAAAGAACTGCAATTTCTGGGGTATGTGTTGTCAGATTCAGGTTTCCGCATGGATCCAGAGAAAGTCCGGGCGATTATGGACTGGGATCTGCCTGAGAACCTGAAGGCATTGCAACGTTTCCTGGGGTTTGCCAATTTTTATAGAAAGTTTATAAAGAACTATTCCTTGGTGGTCAAACCACTGACTGACATGACCCGAAAGGGATCCGATTTTTCCAAATGGTCACATGCAGCCAAAACTGCCTTTACATCTCTGAAGGAGAGATTCACCTCGGCCCCTATTCTCGTACAGCCAGATGTCTCGCTTCCTTTTATTGTAGAGGTTGATGCATCAGAGGTGGGGGTGGGAGCGGTACTTTCTCAGGGCCCGTCCCCTGGTGAATGGCGTCCGTGTGCTTTCTTTTCAAAGAAATTGTCTACGGCAGAAAGGAACTATGATATTGGCAACAGGGAACTTTTAGCTATTAAGTTGGCCTTTGAGGAGTGGCGTCATTTTTTGGAGGGGGCGGTTCATCCCGTCACAGTGATTACTGATCACAAAAACTTATTATATCTGGAGTCTGCTAAACGTCTCAACCCTAGACAGGCTCGGTGGTCGTTATTTTTTACTAGGTTTAATTTTGTAATAACCTATCGCCCGGGGGCAAAAAATACTAAGGCGGATGCATTGTCTCGAAGTTTTCCTGGAGGGGGTGATGTTGAGGTACCAGAGCCTATTTTGCAAAAGGGGGTGGTGGTCTCTGCATTACACTCAGGTTTAGAGGGGAGGGTGTTGGAAGCTCAGGGGGACGCCCCGGCCTCCTGCCCCTCGGGTAAACTGTTTGTGCCAGAAAATTTACGCCTGGAGATACTAAAAGAACACCATAACTCCACACTGGCAGGACACCCAGGTAGTAAGGCAACCTCTGAATTAGTGTCTCGTCGGTTCTGGTGGCCTAAGTGGCGCCAGGAGGTGTTTAATTTTGTGTCTGCATGTGCTACCTGTGCTCGTTCTAAGGTAGATCATACTCGTCCAGCAGGGCGTCTTTTACCTCTGGCCATCCCCAACAGGCCTTGGACGCACCTATCAATGGATTTCATTACGGATCTACCAGTATCAGCTGGGAAGACTGTTATTCTTGTAGTTGTTGACAGATTCAGTAAAATGGTGCACTTTATTGCTCTTACCGCATTGCCTAATGCTAATACACTGGCTCAGGTTTTTATTGACCACATCGTGAAGCTTCACGGGGTCCCTTCCGATATTGTTTCGGATCGTGGTACCCAATTTGTTTCTAAATTTTGGAAAGCTTTTTGTTCTCGTTTAGGGGTTCATCTGTCGTTTTCTTCATCTTTCCATCCACAGTCCAACGGTCAGACTGAACGTACCAATCAAAACCTAGAGACATATTTGAGATGCTTTGTTTCCGAAAATCAGGAGGAATGGTCATCTTATTTACCGTTAGCCGAGTTTGCCATTAATAATCGTCGTCAAGAATCCACAGATAAGTCACCATTTTTTGGTGCGTATGGTTTCCATCCTCAGTTTTGTACGTTTAGTGAGGGGGGGCCGTCTGGGATTCCCGAGGAGGAACGATTTGCGTCTTCACTTTCATCAGTGTGGCAGAGTGTGCAAGAAAGTTTGAAGAGAATTGGTGGTAGATACAAACGTGCGGCTGATAAGAAGCGCTCTGAAGGTCCGGACCTTGGGGTGAATGACTTGGTGTGGTTGTCTACCAGAAATATCAAGTTGAAGGTTCCCTCGTGGAAATTAGGTCCGAGATTTATTGGTCCTTATAGGGTAATTAAGGTCATTAACCCGGTGGCTTTTCGCCTGGAGCTACCTCAGACTATAAGGATCCATAATGTCTTCCACAGATCTCTGCTTAAGAGATATGTAGAACCTCCTGAACCATTGCCACTACCGCCTCCACCGGTGGTTGTTGATGGCAGTCTTGAGTTTCAGGTAGAAAAGATTGTTGATTCACGATATGTTCGCCGCTCTCTTCAGTACCTGGTGCACTGGAGAGGTTATGGTCCCGAAGAGAGAATGTGGGTGCCAGCATCAGAGATAAAGGCGGACAGACTTATTCGGGCTTTTCATAGGTCCCATCCGGAGAGGCCGGGTCTTGAGGGTCCGGTGGCCCCTCGTAGAAAGGGGGGTACTGTCACGACTGTGACTGATCCAGACAGGTCTGGGAGGAGAAGGTCGCAGCGACTTGCTACTCGCGATAGCTTGTGAGTTTGCTCCGTGGTTCAGGGTATGTCATCCGGGTTTTGCCTTGTGAACCTTTTTGTCCTGACTGGGAGTTTGTAGGCATCCTTCTCAGGTGAGTCCTGTCTGCCACTCCCAGCTACTATATTAGTTTCAGTTTCACTTGCAGTCATTGCCAGATATAGTCCTTACTTCCAGTGCTATTCTGACCTTTGGAGGAGATCGTTTGACGGTATTGCCGTGGAGCTCTGGTCTGGCGTGGACTGTCGTTGCTGGGATCACCTTCTCTGCTCGTGACTGGATAAGTCTATGTTATAGATTGTTTGTTTGTTTGTTGCTGTCTTCCCCTGTTGTTCTCCTAGACGTGAGTGATGGTGACTAGTGCTCCCATCTGCCTTTCCCCAGGCTAGTCTTGTTAGGGTGACTAAGGGTTTAGGCATCCTGCTCGCCGCACGGGTTCACATCCCGTCTAGGGTATCAGGGCAGACAGGTGCCAGCTTAGGGTTAGTCAGGGGTGACCATTCTATTTCCCATCCGTAGAATAGGGTCCCCCTTCCCCTCCGTCTGGTGCGACACGACTGCTGCTGGGATAGCGGTCGTGACACAGGCACAGCTACTGCAGAACACCAAACTCGCGAACTGGATACAAAATAGCACTCCAAATTGGAACCTCGCGAATAGCTGCCAGCAGACGAACAGGAAAAGCATACAGTCAGCTTACACTCCTGGCAATAAGTCTCCAACAGCATACAGGGAATCCCCCCAATGACGAGACAAGGCTCCGTGTTGAGGGTCAAGCAGTGGTCTGACGTGCTGGCACACCCAGCCAGGTTTTTATTACAGTTCTTGCAAATACAGGACAGATACAACACATCCCCACAATGCATCATGGTTTCCTCCTCTCTGTCCCGGAGACAACCGAGGGCAATCCAATTATCTCTCAGGACAAAAGGAAATCGCCAATACACATGTGGAGACAACAGGACAGACATCACCATTTAAACACACAATGGGACAATAGAAACACACCCACACAAAATCCTCCCCTCTGCCGGTGATGATTATTAAACACACTGGCGAATATAATTATCAAAGGCAGAGAAATACAGTTTTATAAAACATATCACAGGAACCCCAAAACATGCAATAACCCCATAACCAATATATCCTCGGAACCGGGGGATCTGGGTGAACCACATATCCAAAATTCACCCACATCCGTTCAGTAGTTTGGAAGATACAGTTTTATGCCAGTTACACTGAAAATATACAAGTTATACAGAAAATAGTCACTAATAAATGTGTCCCCTGTTTGGTAGTTTCAAACTACTGAATGATGTCTCTGTGCACCAAATACAGGCAAGATAGCGCCGTGTTGAAAAGTCAGAACAGTGTTTGTGAGTTAAAATGGCCGCTATCTATTGTTCTCACCATGTGCTTCATCCAAGCAAGTAAGGCAAATGATGCAATCCAGGGACAGAGGGCTCCGTCCCAAGTGCCTTAAGACCCAATAACTTAAGGGACCATAATCCCAGGGCAGGAGGCTGGCAAACAGCCCCCTCCAAAACACCGTGGCGAGGTTGGTTTCGCCACACATCTCCCCCCCAGGGAAGACTAACCAGATACCTGACCTCACGCCGGTCGGTACCTGAGTTAGTCTGGCAGCCCACCCACAACCCAATACTGGACCTGTTGAATTTAGTAGCCTGTCTCTGTCCAGTGAATCCACCAAGATTATATTGGTAGCTGGTACTCCCGGTCTCTGGGTTGCTCCCTGACTTGGAGTGGAGGTTGCTTTGTGAGCAGGGATCAGCGGGACTCTGCCCTGGTGCCAGCGCTACCATGGAAGAAGCCTGGTTGGAGCCTGGTTGTTGGAGGGGGAGACCGACTGTCTCCCCTTTGGCTAAACAGCCCTGTTGCTGGGGGACAGGACCGACTGTCCCTACCCCCTGTGCTGTAAGTGCAGAGACCACGGTCCCATCTGCACTGTTGTGGGGCTTACTGTCTCCCCCTGGTGCGTTAAGCTGCCGCTGGGGAGAGGGGGTAACGAGCTCCTCTCCCATACATACTTCCAGCCGCTGGGGAGGGCGACCGACCGCCTCCACTCCCAATACAGTGTCCTGCTGCTGGGGAAAGGAGACTGGGCTCTCTATTCCCTGCTGGACACTCTGCCGCTGGGGGACAGGACCGACTGTCTCTGCCCCCTGTAACTTCCGCCTGCCGCTGGGGAATGGAGACTGGGCTCCCAATTCCCTGTACATCACACGGCCGCTGGAAAATGGAGACTGGGCTCCCGATTACCAAAAAATCATGCTGCTGCTGGGGGGCAGGAACAACTACCTCTGCCCCCTGTAACTCAGCCTGCCGCTGGGGAGGGAGGGCGTTGCTCTCCTCTCCCTGCATTTCACACTGCCGCTGGGGAGGGAGGACGCTGCTCTCCTCTCCCTGCACTTCATACTGCCGCTGGGGAATGGAGACTGAGCTCCCTCTGTCCCGCAACTGTAACTTCCGATGAAGGTCCACCCAATGTGGCAGCTGACCGTCACCTTCTGCCCGGTATAGTAGGGTCTTTAACACTAAACTCCTCACAAACTTCACGTATTTCTCAGCTGGATTGGGTCCGAAGAAGTTCAGCCGCAACCACATCATATGGTCAAATTCCTCAACAGAGTATCTGTACTCCACTGCTGGTTCCATCCTGGTGCTTTTAGGGTCGCTGTACTGAGACATGCGTTGCCCTTAAGTTGTAAAATCCAAAGAAATGGTGTCTCCTGTAGCTGTCCTTCTGGCTGTAGGAACGATCCCGCTGCTTGCCACCAATTGTAACGGACCGTTTCAGCAGACAAGGGGTTAAAATCCGTTTAGGCTATATGCCCCTTTCTGAGAGACAGGCACAGCTACTGCAGAACACCAAACTCCCGAACTGGATACAAAATAGCACTCCAAACTGGAACCTCGCGAATAGCTGCCAGCAGACGAACAGGAAAAGCATACAGTCAGCTTACACTCCTGGCAATAAGTCTCCAACAGCATACAGGGAATCCCCCCAATGACGAGACAAGGCTCCGTGTTCAGGGTCAAGCAGTGGTCTGACGTGCTGGCACACCCAGCCTGGTTTTTATTACAGTTCTTGCAAATACAGGACAGATACAACACATCCCCACAATGCATCATGGTTTCCTCCTCTCTGTCCTGGAGACAACCGAGGGCAATCCAATTATCTCTCAGGACAAAGGGAAGTCGCCAATACACATGTGGAGACAACAGGACAGACATCACCATTTAAACACACAATGGGACAATAGAAACACACCCACACAAAATCCTCCCCTCTGCCGGTGATGATTATTGAACACAAGGGCGAATATAATTATCAAAGGCAGAGAAATACAGTTTTATAAAACATATTACAGGAACCCCAAAACATGCAATAACCCCATAACCAATATATCCTCGGAACCGGGGGATCTGGGTGAACCACATATCCAAAATTCACCCACATCCATTCAGTAGTTTGGAAGATACAGTTTTATGCCAGTTACACTGAAAATATACAAGTTACACAGAAAATAGTCACTAATAAATGTGTCCCCTGTTTGGTAGTTTCAAACTACTGAATGATGTCTCTGTGCACCAAATACAGGCAAGATAGCACCGTGTTGAAAAGTCAGAACAGTGTCTGTGAGTTAAAATGGCCGCTATCTATTGTTCTCACCATGTGCTTCATCCAAGCAAGTAAGGCAAATGATGCAATCCAGGGACAGTGGCCTCCGTCCCAAGTGCCTTAAGACCCAATAACTTAAGGGACCATAATCCCAGGGCTGGAGGCTCGCAAACAGCCCCCTCTAAAACACTGTGGCGAGGTTGGTTTCGCAACATACATCTTACGTAATAATTAAAGTTATACTTACCTTTAACCCCTGCATCCTGAAGCTACATATGAAGAGGACCTCATGGAGCAGCAGGTGACCGGCAGTTGGATCCAACAAACTGATAAAAGAGGAGAGAAAAATGGTCATTGGGCATTCCCAGAGTGACACAAGAAAAAAGTTCCATCCCCCACTCCACCCCCTAGTTGCAAACCCACTTCTCTAACCCAAGCGCTCTCCTGCTCTACAGGTGGGAGCCCTTCTTCTGCCATCTGCTTTTCCTACTTTTCCACATTCATCTAATACCAATGATATGTCATCAGGAGCATCCAGCTCCTCCTCTCTCTGCATCTTGCTGATTTTTCTCGGACAAGGAGACCTTGAAGGATGAGTTGGAAGCAGTAACGCCATCAAAAGAGGAGGATGGTCATCATTAAGACCTGGCCCCCCTAAGGGTTGCATAGAAAAATGATTTCCATATTCTACTACATACTACTTCAATTGTCAACTAAATAAGAAGGGAGGGACTGTAGTACCAGAAACTTGGCCGGGTGCACGTTCAGCTTCTGCGCCCTTGGATGAGTGAGTGCATACTGTTATATGTTAACAAGCCCTGACTGCTGGAGAGGGGGTCAGGGATGGTGGGAGATGCAGCAGTTCCTTTGAAGGGCCCAGGCAACTTTCTATTGGCCATAATTTACATTAACTCTACCACTAATGTAACGGGTCAACTATGCACGTTGCAGCAGTTGGACAAGATGCACGTGGCGATTAGTGTTGAGCGCGAATATTCGAATTGTGAATTTTAATCGTGAATATCGCCACTTCGAGAATTTGCGAATATTTAGAATACAGTGCTATATTTTCGTATTTGCGAATAGTGTTGAATATTCTATTTGCGAATTTATCGCAAATTTATTACATTGCCAATTTTTTGCAATCAATTAAACAATGACTGGAGATCACGAATTCTCGAATTTGCAAATTTATGGCGAAATTTATGCAAAAAATTTGCAAAATATTGCAAATTCGAATATTGCCTATGTTGCTCATCACTAGTGGCGATATATTAGACCGCCCTTTAATACTGAGGCACAGTAAGTCTATATATAAAATAAGATATTAAAGAGGGTTGTCATACAGTGGCGTCTCTAGCTTTAAAATTTGGGGGGTCACACTGGGGGCCAGGACAAAAGTAGGGGGGGGGCACCTATAACAACAATACATTTACACAAGTATGCTTAGAAATGCTGCGATACTTTAGGGTTCTTTCACACTAGCGTTTTTCTTTTCCGGTGCTGAGTTCCGTCCTAGGGGCTCAAATCCGGAAAAGAACTGATCAGTTTTATCCCCATGCATTCTGAATGGAGAGTCCGTCCCTCAGGATGCATCAGGACGTCTTCAGTTCAGTCTTTTGACTGATCAGGCTTTTCGGAAAACCGTAGCATGTTGTATTTTTACCTCCGGCCAAAAATCCGGAACACTTTGACTGAACGCTGGATCCGGTCTTTTTCCCATTGACTCGCATTAACGCCGTGTGTTCAGTCAAACCGGATCCGGCTTTTGCATGTTAAACCCGAAAAATGTGACAAAAAAGTTAAAGTCCATAAATGGCGGATCCGTTTTTTCCAATGCATTTTTTCATTGTGATCAAAATCCTGATCAGGATTCAAATGTAATAAGTTCACACGTTTTTCCGGATCCGGCAGGCAGTTCCAGTGTCGGAATTGAATGCCGGATTTAAACAACGCTAGTAGCCTAACCCAATACCTAAAACCGCAATAGGGAAGAAAAACCCCAATCACTCAGATTTCAACATGTCCTAGCTGCCTGGGGATCTGTGGATGACACTGCTATGGAGGGGGATCTGTGGATGACACTGCTATGGAGGGGGATCTGTGGATGACACTGCTATGGAGGGGGATCTGTGGATGACACTGCTATGGAGGGGGATCTGTGGATGACACTGCTATGGAGGGGGATCTGTGGATGACACATACTGTTTATAGCATCTTATGCTATATGTGTCATCCACAGATCCACCCCATATCAGTGTCATACCAGGATCCCTCTCCCTATAATGGCCCATTCACACATCCGAAATTTGCGTAACAGAATTGTTGACCCACTCATTTCTATAGGACAGCACGACGTGCTGCCGGATACGGAAATGCGGACCCGCACTTCTGGGTTCGCAATTCCGTTCCCGAAAAAAAATGCAGACCCGCACATTGCCGCTGTTACGGACGTCTGAATGGAGCCTAACATTGTCATCCACAGAGTGGCACAGATCCCATTCCCCCCATAACCGTGTCATCTACAGATCCCCCCCACCAACCTGTAACAGTGTCATGACATCAACAGACCCCCGATCCCCCTCCCTATAACACTATAAGAGTATCATCCACAGATCCCTCCCCCTATAACAGTGTAATGACTCATGACATCCACAGACCACAGATCACCCTCCCACCGCTCACATTTGAACATGATTTCTCTAAGGCTCCGCTTGTGAGTTCCGTTTAAAGGCTCTCACAAGCGGCCCCGAACGGATCCATCCAGCCCCAATGCATTCTGAGTGGATGCGGATCCGATCAGAATGCATCAGTCTGGCACAGTCTGTCCTCCGCTCAGCAGGCGGACACCTGAATGCTGCTTGCAGCGTTTTCCTGTCCGCCTGGCCGTGCGGAGCTAAACGGATCCGTCCAGAGTTACAATGTAAGTCAATGGGGACGGATCCGTTTGAAGGTGACACAATATGGTGCAATTTCAAACGGATCCGTCCCCCATTGACTTTCAATGTAAAGTCTGGACGGATCCGTCTGACTAACTTTCACACTTAGAATTTTTTCTGAAATATAATGCAGACGGATCCGCTCCGAACGGATACCATCGTTTGCATTATAGGAGCGGATCCGTCTGTGCAGACCCCAGACGGATCCGCTCCGAACGCAAGTGTGAAAGTAGCCTAAACGGTTAAGTAGTAAACACTGTAATCATCCAGGCTGCATTAATTTTAAAGGGGTTCTGCACTTTCATTTAACTGATGATCTATCCTCTGGATAGATCATCAGCTTCTGATCGGCAGGGGTCCCGGGTGTCTATCCCCGGGACCCCCACCGATCAGAAGCTGATGATCTATCCAGAGTATAGATCATCAGTTAAATTAAAGTACAGAACCCCTTTAACTTTTAAATCAGGAAGATTCAGGGGCAGCCGCCAGCCAGCTCTTCTCTCAGATTCAGTCAGAGTCAGATCTGATCTCTCTAGTTAGAATAGAAAGAGACTTAGTCAGTCCGCTCAGTCACTACTTGTACCTTATTATTATTAAGTTAACCTGCTACACACCGTCACCACTAGGTCAGGCTCAGTCAGTCTTAGTCCAGTCTGTTCGGTATCGGTAGGTTAGGAGGAGGAGCAGGAGCGCCGCCCGCACTGCTGCCAGTAGTTGAATGAATTAGAATCAGCTGGTCTCGACTAGCGGCGCGCTGATTTATGCACAGCACTGCCACTGAGTCTGACTCAACTGATCAGGTCCTGGGGCGGGGCCGGGGGTGCGGTGGGCGGAGACTAGAGAGTGAGACCGCAATGGCACCGAGTCCAAGACTCAAATCAGATCATCAGAATCAGATGTGAAGAAGATGTCCGATAGGGTTGCCTAGTGCCTACACAGTGCGCAGCAGCGCAGCACAGACCAACTAGTACAAAAATGAATGGGGGACATTTTAGTTGGGGGGGCACAGCTTGGCGGCCCCCCTGCCTCCCCCCCCGGTGACGCCACTGTTGTCATAACCCCTTTTTCACCCAGGCAGCATCTCTGAGCCATCTCATGCTCCAATGCTCTTCCTTGCCCTGTGCGTTTCAGCAGATCCGGTGACATATCAGGTCTCACTGTGGATTTATTTCATATCTTACCCAGCTGAGGAATCTGGGTGAGATATACACACCTTCCACCACTTTACCCAACACATTACCACAATATATATATATAAATGTATAAATCCGGCAGAGGCCAATATACTGTATTAGTGTTAAGCAAAGTGATGCATTCGAAGCAGAATTCGGTCCGAAGTTTAGGAAAACTTCGATTTACAACTAATCCAAATTTCCTAGTGAATACGTTTTCCCTAAAATGGCAGCAGCACGTGTTACAAAGAGAAAATATGAAGCCCAGTGCCACGTTCCGGAGGACCGGGCAGACCTTCGGAACGTCATGCAAACAGGACACTGGCAGAAACAGACCAGGGACCAACGGAATACTTTATTACACATGTAATAAATGAACATGACAGTAAGTTATATGCAGGTTAGGCAATAGTGGTAGCACTACCATAGAACCAGGTGCATCGGCAGAACCCAGAGAGCGGAGAGCCAGTGAGCCCCGTTCTTCAAAGAGCCCCTGGTAGTGGGGATAAACTGGGCCGAGGGCTCACTGGTTGCACCTCCAGGAAGGTCCCAGTACACTTGGCCGCTACCTACAGAGACCCAGGCTGGTGCAAGCACCAGCAGAACAGACAACAGGAGCACTGGAACCCAAAGAAACTAAGGACATGGAATAGACAACAAACGGGAACCAGCACACAAGCAGATGCCTGGACCCCAAGTGGAATGGAAGCATGGCGGTCTCAGGCAGAGCTGCACACAGACTAGAGATCCTACCTCCGGAGAACCCAGGGACCCTCTCACGAAGGCAGGACAGATGGAGGAACAGAAGCAGTAAGGCACTGCAGTGCAGACAAGGAACAGACTGGATCAGAAGCAGTAGGCACTGCCAGGCTAGACATGGAACAGGCAGGATCGGAAGCAGTAGGCACTGCAAGGCTGGACATAGGACAGGAACAGAAGCAGTAAGGCACTGCAGTGCAGACAAGGAACAGACTGGATCAGAAGCAGTAGGCACTGCCAGGCTAGACATGGAACAGGCAGGATCGGAAGCAGTAGGCACTGCCAGGCTGGACATAGGACAGGAACAGAAGCAGTAAGGCACTGCAGGACAGACATGGACAGACAGGATCAGAAGCAGTAGGCACTGCCAGGCTAGACATGGAACAGGCAAGATCTGAAGCAGTAGGCACTGCCAGGCTGGACATAGGGCAGGAACAGAAGCAATAAGGCACTGCAGGACAGACATGGAACAGGCAGGATTGAAAGCAGTAGGCACTGCCAGGCAAGATATGGAACAGGCAGGACTGGAAGCAGTAGGCACTGCCAGGCTATCAGACACAGTTAGAGCACTACTAGGCTAAACATGGAACAGAGTGGATACAGACACAGAACAGTTACACAAGAACAGGCAAGGCTATAACATCAATGCTTTACCAGGTGACACCACACAGAAGGACAGATGGCAAAAAAAACTGGGTCAACAGCAAGGGGCTACACCCAGCTCACAGTTAGAAATAGCTGCAATAAGGAGGGCACCTGATAAGCCACACCCAGGAACAGACCAGGAAAAGTTAACCCCTTCAGAACTAGGATTAACAAGAATCACAGAACACACAATCACAAGTGACAGTTCACACCAGACACAGAATGCTACAGCCAGCACACCCCAAATGACAACCAGCATACACAGGATAACTGTAGCCAGTACAAGGTTACAGGCAGCCAACAACTAGGAGTGACAGAACCGCACTGTGATACAAACAGAAATGCATCCATACTCAGACCCTGTTTACACACAAGGCTGGATCCTGCACGCATTGCAGAACCAGCCTGCAATGGAACACCCACAGCCAGGACACAAAGTGTATTCAGCCTGCCTGCACGGTACCGTGACAGGAGCACAGAGATATGGACATGGATGCCACAAACACAGGCCGCAGTTCACACAAAAAAACCGCAGCCAGCATGCAGCCCCAAGCAACCAGTATACACAGGAGTCATCCTGCAGCCAGTACGCGAGAGGGCATGCAGCCAGCCTACACAGTCAGAGCTGTCACAGTAAACTGCACCGTGACACCTAGGAACGCAAGATCACCCATAATACTGTGAGACCAGCAAATCTGCATATAGCTGTAACCTGTGACAGCCCTGTAAAGCCCTTATCATATGTGATCTTCCCTATTTTCCTGTGAGCTGAGCATAGGGAGAGACTTGGCAAGCATTCATGCGTTAGGGACAGCATTGCTGAAAATGATTAAGTGAAGAATATTGGAGAGGGAGACTGCAGGGAGAGTGCAGGGAGACTGCAGGAAGACTTATTCTGCAACATTTTTATCTATTTATTCTAGGGCTGCAGCTATCGACTATTTTTTTTATTGACTATTCTATTGATTAATCCAATGATTAATCGAGGACTCTAATAATGAAAAACTAATTAAGCCCCCCCATGCCATCAGGTTCCCCCTTAGTGCCATCAGCTGCCCCCTCAGTGCCATCGGCTGCCTCCCAGTGCCATCAGTTTTCCCCCCAGTGCCATCAGCTGTCCCCCAGTGCCATCAGCTGCCCCCTCAGTGCCATCAGCTGCCGCCTCAGTGCCATCATATGCCCCCCAGTGCCAACAGCTGGCCCCTAGTGCCACCAGCTGCCACCCCAGTGCTATCAGCTGACACCCAGTGCCATCAGCTTACCCCAGTGCCATCAGCTTCCCCCCCAGTGCCACCAGCTTGCCCTCCAGTGCCACCAGATGCCCCTACTGCCACCAGCTTGCCCCCAGTGCCACTAGCTGCCCCCCAGTGCCACCAACTACCCCCAAGTGCCACCAACTTGCCCCTAGTGCCACCAGATTGCCCCTCAGTGCCACTAGCTGCCTGCAGTGCCACCAGCTTGCCCCCCAGTGCCACTGTCTTGCCCCCAGTGCCACCAGCTGCCCCCCAGTGCTACCAGCTTGCCCCCCCCCAGTGCCACCATTTCCCCCTACAAGCCATGTTCCCAGCACCAGAAATTACCTTTCCTGTAGGGGCACTACTCCACAGCTCCTCCATCTTCTTGTCTGCACGCTGAAGCCACACAGCGTCAGGGCATAGTGCACGCTTACGTGCACTATGACCTGGCGATGTGTCAGGATATAGTGCAGTGGCGGGTGACCACGGAGCGGTGAGTACTAGAAAGCGCATCACTCACTCTCCGTGGTCATATTGACACAAACGGATTCAATCGAGTAATCATTTCAGTCCTAATGTATTCCTACATAAACTTATTCCTACATCAGCCATTAACTAAGATATGTAATTCAATAAAAATAAGATGGAAGCCTTATTATTCCGGTGCCAGCGTGCCAACCAATACCATCCAGTTTGTACCCCTTATTGGGGGCCAGGTCTTAATGATGACATCCTTATCTTTTGCTGGCTTTAATTCTTCCAAATCATCCCTCTTGGTCTCCATGTCCTAGAAAAGTCAGCAAGACGAAGAGAGAGGAGGAGCTGTGTGTTCCTGATTACATATTCTCATTGGTATTAGATGATATGGAAAAGGAAGAAAAGAAGATGGCAGAAGAAGTGTCCACCTGTAGGAAGGTAATTCAGGTTGATGGCAAATAAAAAAAATTCTTAAAAAAAAAAAAACTTTGGATAGTTTGATTCACTTGTTATTACTAGAGATGAGTGAATTTCTCAAAAATTTGATTTGGCCGGTTTGCGGAAAATGTAGAAAAATTTGGTTTGATCCAAATTTATTTGTGGCGAATGACGTTAAAAATTGGCTATTTCCTGGCTGCAGAGAGCATTTATAGTGGAGTAAAAAACTGTGTCTTGCAGTAACACGCATAGGGGGTCTGCTATGGTAGTGAAACAATACTGTGAGTCAGTATGACATGCAAATGACAGGCGTCGCTCTTAGAATCACTGCACACTTTACCTTTTTGGGCAGTCATGGGGCCAAAACTGACCAAATAACTCAAGTATGAACAGGTCAATGTTAACATCAAGAAGAAGCGCACTCCTTTTACACCGTTGTCAGCTGATTCCACTTAGATGTCTACAGAACCTGTTCTATTAAACACTTATACAAGTAGAGCCCCCAGACAGAGTGGAGAGGGTGTCAGCAGTAAGTTTGTGTTGATGTCACTGATTATTTTTCCCTTCCTCTGATCCATCAGAACAATAACCCCCCAAAAACGGATCCTGTCTGTGGAGCATCCGCCTTCACTCGGTCAGCATTTGGTCAGTAATCCATCAGTAAAGCCCAAAAAAACAGGAGTGGATCCAAAACAGAGATGACACTTGAATGGAATATTTGTATGTCTTCTGTGTTTTGTACCCAGTCCTGCTTTTGGCTACCAAATCATAAGCCAATTCTGATGCAAAATAGGGACCATGTCATGCAGGCCTTACAGCTGTTAATTAGACAGGATCGGTTGTATGTCTCATTTTAACTTCCTTGTGACAGATCATAAAAAGGGTCAAATAAATGATGATGTCAGCCAGGCCAAAAAAGGAAAATAGTGGCCTAGTCATGAAGTGGGGAGGGTGGGAAGAGCATGAGAAGTCCACAGAGTGTCCCTATGACATAGTGGTGATGTGGAAGCAGCATGAGGAGACCACAGAGTGGCACAAGGACAGTGTGGAAGTGTCAGCAGCAGCATCAGGAGGCCACAGAATGGAACAATGACAGAGTATGGAGGTGGCAGCAGCATCATCAGGAGGAGGCCACAGAGTGGCACAATGACAGATTGTGGCGGTGGTGGCAGCAGCAGCAACAGGAGGATGCCACAGGATGGCACAATGACAGTGTGGAGGTGACAGCAGCAGCAGCATGAGGAGACCACAGAGTGGCACAATGACAGAGTGTGCAGGTAGCATCAGCAGCATAAGGAGGAGGTCACAGGGTGGCACAATGACAGAGTGTGGAGGGGGCAGCATCAGGAGGCCACAGATGGCACAATGACAGAGCATGGAGGTGGCGGCAGCAGCATCAGGAGGAGGCCACAGGGTGGCACAATGACAGTGTGGAGGTGGCAGCAGCATCAGGAGACCTGAGTGGTGAGGTGGCAGCAGCATCAGGAAACCACAGAGTTACCCATTGATAGAGTTTGGAGGTGGGTGGAAATACCAGTACCAGCTGAAGATGGTGGGTGAAAGAAGAGGCACTTGGCATCAGATGTGTGGCATCAGGTGGGTGGCAGCATCAGAATAGTAGCTGAGGCAGGTAGCCAAAAAAAAACGGTCTCTTTTGTCAAAGTGTTGGTGTGGCACCATGGATTATCTAGTCTGATGCATCAGGCATTGGTGGGTGGAAATCCTGGCTGATCCATGCCTGATTTATCTTGACAAAGGTCAGTCTCCCCACATTTTAGGTGGACAGGCGAGTTCTTCTTGTGGTAACTATGGCCCCCGCCGCACTAAACACCCACTCTGATGTCAAACTACAGTTCGGATAGGAAAGCTTTTCCAGGGCAAACTTTGCCAGTTGCAGCCACAAATCCAGTCTGGCTGCCCAGTAGTCCAGCGGATCTTCAATGTGGGGTGGCAGGGTGCTCTCCAAGTATGCCACCACCTGATGGTTCAGATCCTGCTCCAGGTCTAGCTGCTGCTGCTGGTGAGTAGTTTATTCACTAGGCGGGTGAAGAAAGCTGCTCATCAGCCACTCTAGACTCAAGTTTCTGCTGATAGAACTGGAACTGCTCATACTCCCCCACCCTGCCACAGCGGCCATGGCAGAGGAATATGAGTGCAGAGGGCCCCCCCCGATCAGACCTGCAAGTGGATGGACAATGGCGTAGATAGGCAGCGGACAGCTGACTACATAGGATGTCTCGATAGTAGATCAGTTTGTCCTCCCGCTCAGCGGGTGTAAAAAAGGCCCCCATTTTGGACCGGTAGCGATGGTCCAACAAGGTGGAGAGCCAGAAGTCATCCCTCTGCCGAATGGTGACAATTCAGCTGTCACTATGCAAGCAAGTAAGCATGCATCGGGCCATTTGTGCAAGTGACTCGGAGGCACTCCCTGCCTCTATCTCCACTGCATACTGCCACGGTGTGTCTGGGTCCTCTGCCTCATCTTCCTCATCACCATGTAGCTTCTCTGGCTGCTCCTTCTCCTCCTCTACTGTCACCTGCGTAGAAAATGCACCCATTTCGCTACACATTGCTTGTGCTCAAATGTCCTCCTCCTCCAGTTTAGCCCCCACAGGGCTCATGTGGCCGTAAGATCTAGACGCCACGTCTCCAGTCCCCTGACCAGCCAGATTTACCAGCATCTGTTCCAGGACATGAAGCAGTGGAAGGACATTGTTCATCCCGTAGTCCTGGCGTGAGCTGCCACTGGCTGACATAGAAGTTACACAGGGGAGTACTCCTGTCTGCTTGGATCATCAAGAAATCGTTTATGGCCTTTCTCTGTTCGTATAGTCGGTCAAACATATGGAGAATGGAATTAGAACGGGTGGAAACGTCGCATATCAGCCTATGTTGGGGGATGCCGTTCTGCCGCTGCAGCTCAAGGAGGGTGTGCTTTGCGGTGTACGAGTGGCTGAAGTGCATGCAAGGTTTCCTTGCCATTTTTAGGATGTCTTGCAGATGGGTGGAAGACTTCAGGAGCCGCTTGACAACCAGATTGAACACGTGTGCCTTGCAGGGCGCATGGCTCAGTCCTCCTTGAGCTAGGGACAGTGCTAGGAAAGACTTTATTGTGCTGAAAAAATTATTTAGAAGTTCGGGAAAGATTATTCATAGTGTAGGGAAAGGATAGGGAGGAATTATTCCACAGCATTTATGTTGAACAGGGTTCAGTAGGGGAGTTTACAGCCTGGGTAATAGCAACAATCCTATTGCACCTTGCTGCACTGACTATTGCTACTGCATCCAAATTGCCATCATACAGCTCTGTAATTCCAGCAAACTGTTCTTATTAGGGTACAAGTGCTGTTTGATACAGCCATTAACCTCCTCCCGACTGCCTAACGCAGGGATGCGTCCTGCGGGCAGCCGGGTTATTCCTCCTTGATGCATCGATGCGTCATCTTGCGTGAACAGGCGCGCATTCACAGCGTAACCGCAAAACATGGACACCGGCAATGTGCTTTCCGCATTTTACGAATCCAATTGCGGACAAGAATAGGACATGTTCTATAGGCTCTACAAAAAACGCAGTGTTCGCCCGATCAGGCCTGATCTTGTGCGCACACTTGCATTCAGTCCGCCCCACCGCAGTGACAGAAATATATTTTTTTCTGATCACTGCAAAAACGCCGTAAAGTTAGCGGAAATAGTTTTTTTTCTTTTTTTTTCTTACAAAGTCTCATATTCCACTAACTTGTGACAAAAAATAAAATCTTACATGAACTCACCATACCCCTCACGGAATCCAAATGCGTAAAAATGGCCTGTGAAATCCTAAAGGTACTCATTGGAATTTTGGCTTAAAAAAAGTGTCACACTTGTGCTATCGCCGTACTCAGGAGAAGTAGGGCAATGTGTTTTGGGGTGTCTTTTTACATATACCCATGCTGGGTGAGAGAAATATCTCTGTAAAATGACAACTTTGTATAAAACAATGGGAAAAGTTGTCTTTTACAGAGATATTTATCTCACTTAGCATGGGTATATGTAAAAATACACTCCAAAACACATTGCCCTACTTCTCCTGACTACGGCGATACCACATGTGTGACACTTTTTTGCAGCCTAGGTGCGCAAAGGGGCCCAAATTCCAATGAGTATCTTTACGATTTCACAGGGCATTTTTACGCATTTGGATTCCAAACTACTACTCACGCTTTAGGGCCCCTAAAATGCAAGGGCAGTATAAATACCCCACATGTGATCCCATTTTGGAAAGAAAACACCACAAGGTATTCCGTGAGGCATATGGTGAGTTCATGTAAAATTTTATTTTTTGTCACAAGTTAGTGAAATATGAGACTTTGTAAGAAAAAAAAAATCAAGAAAAAAAAAATCATTTTCCGCTAACTTGTGACAAAAAATAAAAACTTCCATGAACTCACTATGCCCATCAGCGAATACCTTAGCGTGTCTACTTTCCGAAATGGGGTCATTTGTGGGGTGTTTCTACTGTCTGGGCATTGTAGAACCTCAGGGAACATGACAGATGCTCAGAAAGTCAAAGTGCGTAAATTAATTTTTTTGCACCATTGTTTGTAAACGCTATAACTTTCACCCAAACCAATAAATATACACTTATTGCATATTTTTTTTATCAAAGACATGTAGAACAATAAATTTAGAGAAAATTTTATATAGAAATGTAGTTTTATTTGAAAAAATTTACAACAGAAAGTGAAAAATTTCATTTTTTTGCAAAAATTTAGGTCAATTTTTATTAATATCAAAAAAAGTTAAAATTTCAGCAGCAATGAAATACCACCAAATAAAATCTATTAGTGAGAAGAAAAGGAGGTCAAATTAATTTGGTTGGTAAGTAGGGATGAGCGAACTCGAACTGTATAGTTCGGGTTCGTACCGAATTTTGGGGTGTCCGTGACACGGACCCGAACCCGGACATTTTCGTAAAAGTCCGGGTTCGGTGTTCGTCGCTTTCTTCGCGCTTTTGTGACGCTTTCTTGGCGCTTTTTGAAAGGCTGCAAAGCAGCCAATCAACAAGCGTCATACTACTTGCCCCAAGAGGCCATCACAGCCATGCCTACTATTGGCATGGCTGTGATTGGCCAGAGCACCATGTGAACCAGCCTCTATTTAAGCTGGAGTCACATAGCGCCGCCCGTCACTCTGCTCTGATTAGCGTAGGGAGAGGTTGCGGCTGCGACAGTAGGGCGAGATTAGGCAGATTAACTCCTCCAAAGGACTTGATTAACTGATCGATCTGCAGCTGTGGATCATTGAGCTGCTGATCCTCAATTGCTCACTGTTTTTAGGCTGCCCAGACCGTTTGTCAGTCACATTTTTCTGGGGTGATCGGCGGCCATTTTGTGTCTTGTGGTGCGCCAGCACAAGCTGCGACCAAGTGCATTTAACCCTCAATGGTGTGGTTGTTTTTTGGCTAAAGCCTACATCAGGGTGAAGCTGTCACACCAAGTGCATTTAACCAGCAATAGTCTGTTCATTTTTTGGCCATATACAAAATCAGGGGCAAGCTGCGCCCGTCACCAAGTGCATTTAACCCTCAATGGTGTGGTTGTTTTTTGGCTAAAGCCTACATCAGGGTGAAGCTGTCACACCAAGTGCATTTAACCAGCAATAGTCTGTTCATTTTTTGGCCATATACTAAATCAGGGGCAAGCTGCGCCTGTCACCAAGTGCATTTAACCCTCAATGGTGTGGTTGTTTTTTGGCTAAAGCCTACATCAGGGTGAAGCTGTCACACCAAGTGCATTTAACCAGCAATAGTCTGTTTATTTTTTGGCCATATCCCAGTCTAATTCTGTCACTAAATCCATACCGGTCACCCAGCGCCTAAATACTAGGCCTCAAATTTATATCCCGCTAAATCTGTCCTTAGTGCTGTAGCTGGGCGAGTTATTTAGTGTCCGTTCAAGCACATTTCTTGTTCTGGGTTGAAATACAATTCCCAATTTAGCAATTTCATAATTTAGTGGTTTCTGCTATATCAGAGCTATTTGAAATCTATCCCTAAAAGGGTATATAATATTCAAGGTGCACATTGGGTCATTCAGAATAACTTCACACACACCCGCTACTGTGTATTTCCAAGTCTAATTCTGGCACTAAACCCATACCTGTCACCCAGCGCCTAAATACTAGGCCTCAAATTTATATCCAGCTAAATCTGTCCCTAGTGCTGTAGCTGGGCGAGTTATTTAGTGTCCGTTCAAGCACATTTCTTGTTCTGGGTTGAAATACAATTCCCAATTTAGCAATTTCATAATTTAGTGGTTTCTGCTATATCAGAGCTATTTTAAATCTATCCCTAAAAGGGTATATAATATTCAAGGTGCACATTGGGTCATTCAGAATAACTTCACACACACCCGCTACTGTGTATTTCCAAGTCTAATTCTGGCACTAAACCCATACCTGTCACCCAGCGCCTAAATACTAGGCCTCAAATTTATATCCCGCTAAATCTGTCCTTAGTGCTGTAGCTGGGCGAGTTATTTAGTGTCCGTTCAAGCACATTTCTTGTTCTGGGTTGAAATACAATTCCCAATTTAGCAATTTCATAATTTAGTGGTTTCTGCTATATCAGAGCTATTTGAAATCTATCCCTAAAAGGGTATATAATATTCAAGGTGCACATTGGGTCATTCAGAATAACTTCACACACACCCGCTACTGTGTATTTCCAAGTCTAATTCTGGCACTAAACCCATACCTGTCACCCAGCGCCTAAATACTAGGCCTCAAATTTATATCCCGCTAAATCTGTCCTTAGTGCTGTAGCTGGGCGAGTTATTTAGTGTCCGTTCAAGCACATTTCTTGTTCTGGGTTGAAATACAATTCCCAATTTAGCAATTTCATAATTTAGTGGTTTCTGCTATATCAGAGCTATTTGAAATCTATCCCTAAAAGGGTATATAATATTCAAGGTGCACATTGGGTCATTCAGAATAACTTCACACACACCCGCTACTGTGTATTTCCAAGTCTAATTCTGGCACTAAACCCATACCTGTCACCCAGCGCCTAAATACTAGGCCTCAAATTTATATCCCGCTAAATCTGTCCCTAGTGCTGTAGCTGGGCGAGTTATTTAGTGTCCGTTCAAGCACATTTCTTGTTCTGGGTTGAAATACAATTCCCAATTTAGCAATTTCATAATTTAGTGGTTTCTGCTATATCAGAGCTATTTGAAATCTATCCCTAAAAGGGTATATAATATTCAAGGTGCACATTGGGTCATTCAGAATAACTTCACACACACCCGCTACTGTGTATTTCCAAGTCTAATTCTGGCACTAAACCCATACCTGTCACCCAGCGCCTAAATACTAGGCCTCAAATTTATATCCCGCTAAATCTGTCCCTAGTGCTGTAGCTGGGCGAGTTATTTAGTGTCCGTTCAAGCACATTTCTTGTTCTGGGTTGAAATACAATTCCCAATTTAGCAATTTCATAATTTAGTGGTTTCTGCTATATCAGAGCTATTTGAAATCTATCCCTAAAAGGGTATATAATATTCAAGGTGCACATAGGGTCATTCAGAATAACTTCACACACCCGCTACTGTGCATTTCCAAATCTAATTCTGTCACTAAACCCATACCTGTCACCCAGCGCCTAAATACTAGGCCTCAAATTTATATCCCGCTAAATCTCTCGTTACCGCTGTCCTGTTGTGGCTGGGAAAGTTATTTAGTGTCCGTCAAAGCACATTTTTTGTTCTGGGTTGAAATACAATTCCCAATTTAGCAATTTCATAATTTAGTCGTTTCTGCTATATCAGAGCTATTTGAAATCTATCCCTAAAAGGGTAGATCATATTGAAGGTGCACATTGGGTCATTCAGAATAACTTCACACACACGCTTCTGTGCATTTCCAAGTCTAATTCTGTCACTAAATCCATACCGGTCACCCAGCGCCTAAATACTAGGCCTCAAATTTATATCCCGCTGAATTTGAATACAATACATTGGGCCAAATAATATATTTGTTGTTGTGGTGAACCATAACAATGAGAAAAACATCTAGTAAGGGACGCGGACGTGGACATGGTCGTGGTGGTGTTAGTGGACCCTCTGGTGCTGGGAGAGGACGTGGCCGTTCTGCCACATCCACACGTCCTAGTGTACCAACTACCTCAGGTCCCAGTAGCCGCCAGAATTTACAGCGATATATGGTGGGGCCCAATGCCGTTCTAAGGATGGTAAGGCCTGAGCAGGTACAGGCATTAGTCAATTGGGTGGCCGACAGTGGATCCAGCACGTTCACATTATCTCCCACCCAGTCTTCTGCAGAAAGCGCACAGATGGCGCCTGAAAACCAACCCCATCAGTCTGTCACATCACCCCCATGCATACCAGGGAAACTGTCTCAGCCTCAAGTTATGCAGCAGTCTCTTATGCTGTTTGAAGACTCCGCTGGCAGGGTTTCCCAAGGGCATCCACCTAGCCCTTCCCCAGCGGTGAAAGACATAGAATGCACTGACGCACAACCACTTATGTTTCCTGATGATGAGGACATGGGAATACCACCTCAGCATGTCTCTGATGATGACGAAACACAGGTGCCAACTGCTGCGTCTTTCTGCAGTGTGCAGACTGAACAGGAGGTCAGGGATCAAGACTGGGTGGAAGACGATGCAGGGGACGATGAGGTCCTAGACCCCACATGGAATGAAGGTCGTGCCACTGACTTTCACAGTTCGGAGGAAGAGGCAGTGGTGAGACCGAGCCAACAGCGTAGCAAAAGAGGGAGCAGTGGGCAAAAGCAGAACACCCGCCGCCAAGAGACTCCGCCTGCTACTGACCGCCGCCATCTGGGACCGAGCACCCCAAAGGCAGCTTCAAGGAGTTCCCTGGCATGGCACTTCTTCAAACAATGTGCTGACGACAAGACCCGAGTGGTTTGCACGCTGTGCCATCAGAGCCTGAAGCGAGGCATTAACGTTCTGAACCTGAGCACAACCTGCATGACCAGGCACCTGCATGCAAAGCATGAACTGCAGTGGAGTAAACACCTTAAAACCAAGGAAGTCACTCAGGCTCCCCCTGCTACCTCTTCTGCTGCTGCCGCCTCGGCCTATTCTGCTGCTGCCGCCTCGGCCTCTTCCTCCGCCTCTGGAGGAACGTTGGCACCTGCCGCCCAGCAAACAGGGGATGTACCACCAACACCACCACCACCACCTCCGTCACCAAGCGTCTCAACCATGTCACACGCCAGCGTTCAGCTCTCCATCTCACAAACATTTGATAGAAAGCGTAAATTCCCACCTAGCCACCCTCGATCCCTGGCCCTGAATGCCAGCATTTCTAAACTACTGGCCTATGAAATGCTGTCATTTAGGCTGGTGGACACAGACAGCTTCAAACAGCTCATGTCGCTTGCTGTCCCACAGTATGTTGTTCCCAGCCGGCACTACTTCTCCAAGAGAGCCGTGCCTTCCCTGCACAACCAAGTATCCCATAAAATCAAGTGTGCACTGCGCAACGCCATCTGTGGCAAGGTCCACCTAACCACAGATACGTGGACCAGTAAGCACGGCCAGGGACGCTATATCTCCCTAACTGCACACTGGGTAAATGGAACTCCACCTTGCACATGCTGGACAGACTGTGCGAGCAGCAGCAGGCCATAGTGGAGTTTCAGCTGCAGCACGCACGGGTCAGTCGCACTACAGAACAGCACCACTTCACCACCAATGACTGGGCCTCCATGCGAGACCTGTGTGCCCTGTTGCGCTGTTTCGAGTACTCTACCAACATGGCCAGTGGCGATGACACCGTTATCAGCGTTACAATACCACTTCTATGTCTCCTTGAGAAAACACTTAGGGCGATGATGGAAGAGGAGGTGGCCCAGGAGGAGGAGGAGGAGGAGGAGGAGGAAGAGGGGTCATTTTTAGCACTTTCAGGCCAGTCTCTTCGAAGTGACTCAGAGGGAGGTTTTTGGCAACAGCAGAGGCCAGGTACAAATGTGGCCAGCCAGGGCCCACTACTGGAGGACGAGGAGGACGAGGATGAGGAGGAGGTGGAGGAGGATGAGGATGAAGCATGGTCACAGCGGGGTGGCACCCAACGCAGCTCGGGTCCATCACTGGTGCGTGGCTGGGGGGAAAGGCAGGACGATGACGATACGCCTCCCAAAGAGGACAGCTTGTCCTTATCCCTGGGCAGCCTGGCACACATGAGCGACTACATGCTGCAGTGCCTGCGCAACGACAGCAGAGTTGCCCACATTTTAACCTGTGCGGACTACTGGGTTGCCACCCTGCTGGATCCACGCTACAAAGACAATGTGCCCACCTTACTTCCTGCACTGGAGCGTGATAGGAAGATGCGCGAGTACAAGCGCACGTTGGTAGACGCGCTACTGAGAGCATTCCCAAATGTCACAGGGGAACAAGTGGAAGCCCAAGGCCAAGGCAGAGGAGGAGCAAGAGGTCGCCAAGGCAGCTGTGTCACGGCCAGCTCCTCTGAGGGCAGGGTTAGCATGGCAGAGATGTGGAAAACTTTTGTCAACACGCCACAGCTAACTGCACCACCACCTGATACGCAACGTGTTAGCAGGAGGCAACATTTCACTAACATGGTGGAACAGTACGTGTGCACACCCCTCCACGTACTGACTGATGGTTCGGCCCCATTCAACTTCTGGGTCTCTAAATTGTCCACGTGGCCAGAGCTAGCCTTTTATGCCTTGGAGGTGCTGGCCTGCCCGGCAGCCAGCGTTTTGTCTGAACGTGTATTCAGCACGGCAGGGGGCGTCATTACAGACAAACGCAGCCGCCTGTCTACAGCCAATGTGGACAAGCTGACGTTCATAAAAATGAACCAGGCATGGATCCCACAGGACCTGTCCGTCCCTTGTCCAGATTAGACATTAACTACCTCCCCATAACCATATATTATTGGACTCCAGGGCACTTCCTCATTCAATCCTATTTTTATTTTCATTTTACCATTATATTGCGAGGCTACCCAAAGTTGAATGAACCTCTCCTCTGCCTGTGTGCTAGGCCTAAATATATGCCAATGGACTGTTGCAGTGGTGGCTGACATGAAGCCTGATTCTCTGCTATGACATGCAGACTAATTCTCTGCTGACATGAAGCCAGATCCTCTTTTACGGGACCTCTCTCCTCTGCCTGGGTGCTGGGCCTAAATTTATGACAATGGACTGTTGCAGTGGTGGCTGACGTGAAGCCTCATTCTCTGCTATGACATGCAGACTGATTCTCTTCTGACATGAAGCCAGATCCTCTGTTACGGGACCTCTCTCCTCTGCCTGGGTGCTGGGCCTAAATATATGCCAATGGACTGTTGCAGTGGTGGGTGACGTGAAGCCTCATTCTCTGCTATGACATGCAGACTGATTCTCTGCTGTCATGAAGCCAGATTGTCTGTTACGGGACCTCTCTGCTCTGCCTGTGTGCTAGGCCTAAATATATGCCAATGGACTGTTGCAGTGGTGGGTGACGTGAAGCCTGATTCTCTGCTATGATATGAAGACTGATTCTCTGCTGACATGAAGCCAGATTGTCTGTTACGGGACCTTTCTCCTCTGCCTGGGTTCTGGGCCTAAATTTATGAAAATTGACTCTTACAGTGGTGGGTGACGTGAAGCCTGATTCTCTGCTATGATATGAAGACTGATTCTCTGCTGACATGAAGCCAGATTCTCTGTTACGGGACCTCTCTCCTCTGCCTGGGTGCTGGGCCTAAATTTATGACAATGGACTGTTGCAGTGGTGGCTGACGTGAAGCCTGATTCTCTGCTATGACATGCAGACTGATTCTCTGCTGACATGAAGCCAGATTCTCTGTTACGGGACCTCTCTCCTCTGCCTGTGTGTGTGCTGGGCCTAAATATATGCCAATGGACTGTTGCAGTGGTGGCTGACGTGAAGCCTCATTCTCTGCTATGACATGCAGACTAATTCTCTGCTGACATGAAGACAGATTCTCTGTTACGGGACCTCCCTCCTCTGCCTGGGTGCTGGGCCTAAATATATGCCAATGGACTGTTGCAGTGGTGGCTGACGTGAAGCCTCATTCTCTGCTATGACATGCAGACTAATTCTCTGCTGACATGAAGACAGATTCTCTGTTACGGGACCTCCCTCCTCTGCCTGGGTGCTGGGCCTAAATATATGCCAATGGACTGTTGCAGTGGTGGCTGACGTGAAGCCTCATTCTCTGCTATGACATGCAGACTGATTCTCTGCTGACATGAAGCCAGATTCTCTGTTACGGGACCTCTCTCCTCTGCCTGTGTGTGTGCTGGGCCTAAATATATGCCAATGGACTGTTGCAGTGGTGGCTGACGTGAAGCCTCATTCTCTGCTATGACATGTAGACTGATTCTCTGCTGACATGAAGCCAGATTCTCTGTTACGGGACCTCTCTCCTCTGCCTGTGTGTGTGCTGGGCCTAAATATATGCCAATGGACTGTTGCAGTGGTGGCTGACGTGAAGCCTCATTCTCTGCTATGACATGAAGACTGATTCTCTGCTGACATGAAGACAGATTCTCTGTTACGGGACCTCTCTCCTCTGCCTGGGTGCCGGGGCCTAAATATCTGAGAATGGACTGTTCCAGTGGTGGGTGACGGGAAGCCAGATTCTCTGCTATGGAACCTCTCTCCAATTGATTTTGGTTAATTTTTATTTATTTAATTTTTATTTTAATTCATTTCCCTATCCACATTTGTTTGCAGGGGATTTACCTACATGTTGCTGCCTTTTGCAGCCCTCTAGCTCTTTCCTGGGCTGTTTTACAGCCTTTTTAGTGCCGAAAAGTTCGGGTCCCCATTGACTTCAATGGGGTTCGGGTTCGGGACGAAGTTCGGATCGGGTTCGGATCCCGAACCCGAACATTTCCGGGATGTTCGGCCGAACTTCTCGAACCCGAACATCCAGGTGTTCGCTCAACTCTATTGGTAAGTTGTATGACCGAGCAATAAACCGTGAAAGTAGTGTAGTGCAGAATTGTAAAAAGTGGTCTGGTCATTAAGGGGGTTTAAGCTAGGGGGGCTGAGGTGGTTAACAGGGTTTATTTCTACATCTTATTTGCCCTTGTGCATTGCAGTTATATGTTCTAAGGCAGGCATGCTCAACCTGCATCCCTCCAGCTGTTGTAAAACTACAACTTCCACAATGCCCTGCTGTAGTCTGATAGCTGTAGGCTGTTCTGGTATGCTGGGAGTTGTAGTTTTGCAACAGCTGGGCCGTAGGTTGAGCATGCCTGTTCTAAAGCATTTTTTGGCTTGTATTAGTGGGGGAGGGGGGAAAGGGCTTATTAGCAGTTGTGTGGTGAAGTGCGAAAATTACGGCCCTTTTTGTCATGTATTAGTGTCAAAAGTAAAATATATTTGCCGTTCAGTGGTGCAGTTATATGTTCTAAAGCCTTTTGTGGCATGTATTAGTGGAAAAAATATATATATTTGCTGGTCAGCAGTGCAGTTATATGTTCTAAAGCCTTTTGTGGCGTGTATTAGTGGAAAAACAAAAAATATATGTTCCGTTCAGCTGTGCAGTTATATGTTCTAAAGCCCTTTTTGTTGTGTATTAATGGAAAAAGAAAATATATTTGCCGGTCAGCTGTGCAGTTATATGTTCTAAAGCCTTTTGTGGCTTGTATTAGTGGAAAAAATATATATATATTTGCCGGTCAGCGGTGCAGTAATACATTCTAAATCCCTTTTTCTCATGTATTAGTGGAAAAAGAAAAAAATTATTTGTTGGTCAGCGGTGCAGTTATATTGTCACGGGCAGTGGATGTGAACCCACTGTGCTATGGACTGGCTGTACGCTGGAGGGGCGTGACTAATCAGCTACCTGGTATTTGCTAGAGCCTCTGATGGTGAGGATAGACTTTGCCGTTAGGGTAGTTGCCATGTACCACTCCAGGGCAGTCCCAGAGTAAGTAGCAGCTAGTCTAGGTGAACCAGGAGGTACCTGCAAAGGTACCGACAGTACAGGCGTGGTTAGACAGGCAGGGTCGTTACCAGGAGCAACAAAGACAGGAATTGGAGGATGAGGCAGAGATGTAGTCGAGACAAGCAATGGGTCAGGGCAGGTGGCACAGGAACAAAATCAGACAATTCGGGTCGGCAACAGGAGGAGCGATGCAAGCAGGCAAGGATCAGATGAAGAGCGTAGTCAGGAACACAAGTGGTAACAAGCTCAATTGCACAGGATAGGACCTTGACTCTGACGCCAGGGTAGGTCAATAGAATCACCTGACAGAACACAGCCCCGCCCAAGGAGCAATGCGTACAGCAGCCAAGCACAAGCATGTTCAGGTAGACTGGAAGCTGCGGATCGGAATCTCCAGAGCAGCAGCAGAGACAGGGAAGCACTGATCATAATCACAGGTGAGCACAGCGCCCGGAACCGTGGCGACGAGCAGGGGGACAGGGTCGCACCGAGGACGCTGTTACAGTACCCCCCCCTCTTTTTGAGTCCACGGCAAGACAGAAAACACTTGATGATCTCCGGAGCCTGAATGTTCTTTTGCGGCTCCCAGGACCTCTCCTCTGGACCAAAATCCTTCCAGTCCACAAGATAATAGGTCCTCCTACCCCGCTTCTTGACGTCCAGGATGTCCTTTATTTCAAAAACCTCATGAGCATTCTCAGGCACTAGCCTTTGAGAAGCGGTTAAGGACCACTGGTTTAAGCAGCGACACGTGGAATGCATTGGGAATGCGTAGCGAAAGAGGCAGGCGTAACTTGTATGTCACCTGGTTGATCTTCTTTAAGACCTCAAAGGGTCCAAGGAATCTCGGAGCAAACTTAAAACTGGGGACTCTTAAGCAGATGTTTTGGAGGAAAGCCATACCTTTTCCCCAGAGCAGAACTGAGGTGGTTTCCTTCTTCTCTTGTCCGCATTGGTCTTCATGCGGATCACCGCCTTGTCGATGCAGACTTTGGTGTCACTCCAAATCTTCAAGAAATCTCTGAAGGAAGAGTCTGCAGCAGGAACCCCGGAAGATTAAGGAACACGAGCAGGAACGGGGTGTTGACCATAGACAACAGACAACAAAGAATGGCGAGGATCCAGTAGACTCACTAGTGTGGTTGTTGTAGGAGAACTCTGCCCAAGGTAGTAGTGATACCCAGTTGTCGTGTTGTGATGAAACAAAATGTCGAAGGTAGTTCTCCAATATTTGATTAACCCACTCTATTTGCCTGTTGGTTTTGGGGTGATAACCGGAAGAGAGGTCCAGATCTATTTCTAGGAGACAACAGAGGGCTCTCCCACGTAAACTTAACTTCACGATCGTAAACAATATGTCCAGGCAAGCCATGTAAATGAAATATATGTTTTTGAACAGTTTGTCGAGTTCCACAGCCGAGGGTAATCCAGTCAACGGAACGAAGTGCGCCATCTTGGAGAAGCGATACACAACCACCTAAATCACAGTACATTCAGCTGAAGAAGGCAGATCAGTAATAAAGTCCATAGCAATGTGTTGCCATGGAGCATCAGGAACGGGTTGAGGTAGCAACAGGCCTGAGCACAGACGGTGCAGTCCAAAACATAGTCACATACGTCTTTGGATAATGTGGGCCACCAGTAGTGGCGAGACACTAGTTCAGTGGTCTTGCGGATTCCGGGATGACCGGCCAGTTTGGAGTTGTGTCCCCATGACAGGATGCTTTTCCTTTTAGCAGAGGGTACGAATGTTCTTCCAGGAGGAATGTCTCTTACCAGGACAGGAGCCACCTGTGATGAGGCGAGCAGTATCTTTCATGTATTGAGGCTCCTCCTGCGGGACAGAGCACCTCCTGCGGGACAGAGCATCTGCCTTGATGTTTTTCTCAGCCGTGCGGAAGTGTAACTCAAAGTTAAAATGGGAGAGGAAAAGTGCCTACCTGGCTTGGCAAGGGTTCAGACGCTGATTTGTCTGCAGGTACGTGAGATTCTTGTGGTCGGTAAAAATTATTACTGGATGCTGGGCTCCTTCCAATAGATAACACCACTCATCCAAGGTGAGTTTTATGGCCAGGAGCTCTCTGTCCCCAATACAATAGTTCCTCTCGGCGGGAGACAAGAGCTTGGCGTAAAATCCACAAGTTAACATCTTGTCCTTGGAATTCTTTTCCAGTAAGACCGCACCGGAAAATATGGAAGAGGCGACCACTTCTAAAAAGAATTGTTGGGAGACATCAGGATGTCGAAGAAAATGGTGTAGATGCAAAGGAGCTCTTTATTTGGACAAAAGCGGCCTCTGCCTCAGGAGGCCAATCTTTGGCATTCGCCCCTTTTCGAGTAAGAGCGCATATCGGAGAAGTTAGAGAGGAAAAGTTCGGAATAGACTGCCGATAGAAATTGCTGAATCCCAGGGAGTGCAGTATAGCAAGCAGCCCCTGTGAACAAGGCCAGTTTTTTACCGTATTCAGTTTTTCAGGATTTATCTGTAATCCATCATCCGAGATGATGTATCCGAGAAATAATACTGTAATTTTCTCGAAGGTGCATTTCTAGAGTTTGTCATAGAGTCTATTCTCTCTCAGGCGCTGTAAGACGAGTCGTACATGCCTTCGATAAGTGGTCAAGTCTGCAGAGAAGACCAGTATATCATCCAGATACACAATCACGCAGGTATAGAGAAGGTCCCGAAAGACATCATTAACTAGCTCTTGGAATACCGCAGGAGCATTGCATAGACCGAAGGGCACGACGAGGTACTCGTAGTGTCCATCACAAGTGTTGAAAGCGGTCTTCCACTCATCACCTTTTCGAATGCGGACCAGATTATATGCACCTCGCAGGTCGAGTTTGGTGAAGACTCTAGCCCCCCGGATCCTGTCAAAAAGTTCGGAGATCAACGGAAGAGGATAACGTTTTTTCACTGTGATTTTATTCAGACCTCAATAATCGATAGAGGGCCGCAAGGACCCATCTTTCTTCTGCACAAAAAAAAAAAAACGTCCCCAGCTGGTGAAGTGGACTTACAAATTAATACTTTATGTAGTCGGTCATTGCCTGAGTCTCTGGGAGTGAGAGTGGGTAGACTCAACCATGAGGAGGGGTAGCACCAGGCAGAAGATCGATCTGACAGTCATATGGACGATGAGGAGGCAGAGTCTCAGCATCCTTTTTACTAAAGACGTCCTCGTAGCTGGCATATTGCTGCGGTAGTCCACTAAGCAGGTGGAGTGACATGTTGATCCCCATCGCAGAATCTCACCGGAGTGCCAGTCCACAATTGGTGAATGAAGACGTAGCCAGGGTAGCCCAAGAATAATGGGATTCACAGAAACTGGCAGGACATAGAAAGAGATTAGCTCTGAGTGCAGAACCCCAATTTGTAGTTTGAGGGGCACAGTAACAGCGAGTACTGGTTCAGGAAGCGGTAGTCCATTTACTGAAACTACTGACAAAGGCCTCTCCAGCCAGATGGTTGGAAGCCGATACTGATTAACCAGCGCTTGTTGAATGAAGTTACCGGCTGACCCAGAGTCCATGAATGCCGGCACAGATAGTGTAACTCCCTTGTGAGAGAGAGTCACCGGAACGGAAAGTTTCGGAGAGGACTTCTCCTGGTCTAGAACCACCTCTCCAACTGATCCTAGACAATGGTGTTTCCCGGCCTCTGGGGACAGTTACACACAAAATGGGCCTTGCCTCCACAATACAGACAGAGATTCTCGGCCTTGCGACATAGACGCTCCTGGTCAGTTAGACAAAGGCGCTCAATCTGCATGGGCTCTTCAGGAGGAACAGGTGCTATTGGAAGGACCGGCCTCTGAAATGAAGGAGCCAGACAAGGTGGTCTTCTGGTGCATGCGACCTGCTTAGAACGTTCCCTGAAACGCACATAAATCCGTGTAGCCAATGTAATCAGGTCATTCAGAGACGACAGGCAGTCACACCCAGCCATTTCGTCCTTAATACGGTCAGAACCTCAATACCTTCCCAGAACACCGCCAGTTGAGCCTCATTATTCCACGCAAGTTCGGCTCCTAGGGTACGGAACTGGATGGCGCACTGACGCACAGACGCAAAATCTTGACGTAGATGTAGCAAAGCTGAGGCAGCGGAGGACGTACGACCCGGCTCCTCGAAGACCATCCAGAAAGGTAGTCATCTCTGGACCTCCACGTTCCCAAAAAGGATTTGCCCAGGCGAGGGCCTCATTAGACAGCAGGGATATGATGAAGGCAACCTTAGACCGCTCTGTAGGAAACCTCTGCCCATGTAACTCAAAGTGGATCAGGCACTGGTTAAGGAATCCCGACACATTTTAGGATTACCACCATAGCACGTTGGCAGCGGGAGTTGCGCTCCGGCAGCAGTCTGTTCCAGAATCACTGGTGGCATCGTAGCAGGTGGAGGAGCGACTAGCATGCCTGTCGTGCCCGGATAAGAGACGGTATCTAAGCGAGCAGCAACATTTTGCATAAACTGCATGAATACGTCTTGTCATTCACTCTGGCTGCTTAATTTCCTGTAAGAGATCATGAACAGTGGTCTTGGGAAGATCAGCGGGGTCCATGGCCTCAGAGACTGTCACGGGCAGCAGATGTGAACCCACTGTGCTACGGACTGGCTGTACCCTGAAAGGGGCGTGACTAAGCAGCTACCTGGTATTTGCTAGAGCCTCTGATAGTGAAGATAGACTTTACCGTTAGGGTAGTTGCCAGGTACCACTCCAGAGCAGTGCCAGAGTCAGTAGCAGCTGGTCCAGGCGAACCAGGAGGTACCTGCAAAGGTACCGACAGGACAGGCGTGGTTAGACAGGCAGCGTCATTACCAGGAGCAACAAAGACAGGAACTGGAGGATGAGGCAGAGACATAGTCGAGACAAGCAATGGGTCAGGGAAGGTGGCACAGGATCTAAGTCAGACAATCCGGATCGGAAACAGGAGGAGCGATGCAAGCAGGCAGGGATCATACGGAGAGCGAGGCACGTAGTTAGGAACACAAGTGGTAACAGGCTCAATTGCACAGGATAGGACCTTGACTCTGAGGCATTTGAGTAGAGGACTGAGCCACTTAAATACCTCAGGAGAGCTAGGGAAGGTCAATAGAATCTTATGAAAGTGGATGGGCACTCTGATAGATGGAATCACATATGTCAAGTTTGTCAATGAAATTTTAATATAGACAGTAACACAAAAATATATATAGATGCTGAATGGAAAAAACTCTATCAAAGCATGGTATTTCCAAAGGACATCCTATATCAAATACATACAAATATAAAATGAATAAAATAAGAGGAATAATAAATGAGGATTAAAGAATGGAAAATTGCTTCCTCCTATCTGGAATAAAATGCAGGGTAAAATCCAGAATATCAACACAATATAAAAAGTATATCAAGCGAAATCTGAGGGTAGAGTGAGTCCAAGTGATTGCGGTATTCACGCAGCCTGGTGGATTTTATGTTGAAAAAAAAATAATAACTTGATGCAGTATTACATGTAATGGGCAAACAGAGCCTTTAAATGAAATCTAAAATTTTATATTTGTATGTATTTGATATAAGATGTCCTTTGGAGATACCATGCTTTGATAGGGTTTTTTTCCATTCAGCATCTATATATATTTTTGTGTTACTGTCTATATTAAAATTTCATTGACAAACTTGACATATGTGATTCCATCTATCAGAGTGCCCATCCACTTTCATAAATTTATTTTACTTGGTGAGCAGGGTGTAACACTAGTTTGGAGCACCTACACATCATCAGTGAGAAGGTGAGCCGTCCTTTATTCCCTCTTAGGTCAATAGAATCACCTGCACAGAACACAGTCCCCACCCAAGGAGTGATGCGTACAGCAGACGAGCACAAGCAGTGTTCAGGTATACTGGAAGCTGCGGAGTAGAATCTTCAGAGCAGCAGTAGAGACAGGGAAGCACAGATCATGATTGCAGGTGAGCACAGCACCCGGAACCGTGGCGGCGAGCAAGGGGGAGAGCGTCACACAGAGGACGCTGTTACATATATATTCTAAAGCCTTTGTGGCTTGTATTAGTGGCAAAATAAAAATATATTTGCCATTCAGCGGTGCAGTTATATGACCGACTATACGAACAGAGAAAGGCCATAAACGATTTCTTGATGATCCAAGCGGACAGGAGTACTCCCCTGTGTAACTTCGATGTCAGCCAGTGGCAGCTCATGCGTGACACCTGCCGTTTGCTCAGTCACTTTGAGGAGGCCACGTTATTTGTCAGTAGCCAGGACTACGGGATGAACAATGTCATTCCACTGCTTCATGTCCTGGAACAGATGCTGGTAAATCTGGCTGGTCAGGGGACTGGAGACGTGGCGCCTAGAAAGATGGAGGCAGAGTTTGATACATTTGTCTGTCAAGATCTCTGTTTACAGTCAATGAATGGGAACATCATTTATTGGAAGGATATACAAACACCTACGGATGTGGTGTCAACCCCCAGAAGTAGGTCATCGACACGAAGGAGCAGTCATTTTCACAGCTCGAGGTATCCTCCTGGAAGCTTGACTTCTGCACATCGACGGTCTGCATTGCGTAGCTTGTCTAAAAGAAAAATCCTGCAGTGCACCCCCTTGGAGGAAACTCTTGATCTGGCACAGGCTGCTTTGCTCCTTCAAAAACAATGGACTCTGATGTATAATTTCTTATATTTCTTATAAAAGAGTATTCCAAGCACCTGTCTGCCCACATACGTAGCTGCCGAGAAGCAGAATAGTCTTGCCATTGAAGTGGGCTCAGAGCTGAACCTAAAAGCCAAATGTTCCTGTTTACCTGGAGTCAAAGCAAAGGACAGAGATCCACTGGCTGTGCTCATACAGATTTCATCCAAGCCTCCACTCACCAAGACAAGCATAGAGGACCGGATTGTGTGGACAGGTTGGTTCTGCGGGAACGTACACATAGGACAATCTATTGGAGGTGTTACCAGAGACATTTACTTGCCTCCCACTCTTCCTGTATAATGGCTCAGAGGCGCTCAAGGCTATCGTAGGGGCGTGGTTCCAAAGAAACTTTGACTGTTGTTTCAGTAAGGCTGCTGAATCAGTTCTCAGGACCTTACGTGGCCAGCAGTGATGTGGACCGGGTATGACGTGTCTGGATCAGTTTCGGCCACAGAGATTGTTTTCTCTGTGCCCATCGAACCTCGCATGGACATTTCTAATGCCATCCACGCAGAGGACTTCAAGACTTTATGGAATGATTATTCGTAAATCAAAGGATGAGGTCACGTTGGAGGAAGTGGACAATTTATTCCAATGTCTTTACTCGCATTTCTTCAGAAACATTAGAATCCACTTATCAGCAACCCAGCTCGTCAAGGTGACGGCATCTGGGGCATCAGCACATTGTGAAGGAAAAGTTCCTCAGTAAGGACTACCTAATCCGAGCGCTGGGATTCATCATGTTTTCATAAATACACAGACACTTTCTAAGTGGAAATATATGGCCGCAATGTTTATTAAAGATAATCTTATAATAAGTAAATACATTAGTATAATCAATTAGCATAATAAATAATCATTTGCATAAATTAATTAAAATTAATCCCAAATAAAATCATCAATTTAATTCCAGAATACCGGAAAACCATAACCACCAGTCCACCTGGCATTAGCTGGGCGACAAACTCCTACTAATAAACATTGAGACAAAACTAAATTAAGGGAGGGCGGGTGGGGCGCTGATCCAGGTCTTATTTCTTACAGGCACGGACCCCAGTGGAGCACTCCAATATAAAAGGAGAATTTCCCACCATTTACCTCCTGGACCAATCAAGATCAGAGAATCTTCCCGCCTCAGAACTGGACAGTACCAGAAATAACCCCTCGTGCCAAGCGCAGTTGACCTCAAGATGACCAGGCAGGTAAGTACCACTGAAACACAAGAGGGGGGAAACACACAAAAAAGGGGGGAGACACAACACCAGCTATATAAAACACATAGCCATATTGAACGAACCATTACACTTTCAATTAACAATGACAGTGACTAGGCCACCATGTGTCCCCGAAGCTATCTGATATGGGGGGCCCTTGACATTCTTGTTGATTAAGTACTTTTTTTTTTTCAGTTTGTCTTTTAAATCTTGTGGTTTTGCCCCTACTGTGTTGTATTTTATGTGTGTTAATGTCCTGTTTGTGAAATGAACATTTTTTTTCTCCCCCGTTCAAAAATAAAATAAAATTGGCTAGCCAAAAGCAGAAGTGGGTACAAAACAGAAGACATGCAAATATTTTATTCACGTGTCATCTATGTTTTGGATCCACTCCTGTTTTTTTGGGCTTTAGCAATACTGATGGATTACTGACCAAATGCTGACCGAGTGAAGGCGGCTGCTCCACAGACAGGATCCGTTTTTTTGTGGTTGTTCTTATGACGGATGAGGAGAAGGGCAAAATAATCAGTGACGTCCAAAAACTTACTGCTGACCCCCTCTCCCCTCTGTCGGGGGCTCTACTTGTATAAGCGTTTAATAGAACAGGTTCTGTAGACATCTATGTGGAATCAGCTGACGACGGTGTAAAAGGAGTGCGCTTTCTTCTTGGCGCTAACATCGACCTGTAAGGCTGAGTTCATACTTCAGTTATTTGGACCAAATAAGTGAAGTGTGCAGTGATTCTAAGAGCGACACCTGTCATCTGCATGTCATACGGACTCACAGTATTGTTTCACTACCACAGCAGACTCCCTATGCGTGTTACTACAAGGCACAGTGTTCTACACCGCTATACAGGCTCTCTGCAGCCAGGAAATAGCGTTTTTTAACGTAATTCGCTGTGAAAAATTCGGATCAAACCAAATGTTTTCCGAAAATTCGGTGAACCGGTCGAATCGATTTTTTTAAAAATTTGCTCATCTCTAGTCTCTAAACCAGGAGCCTGACCGCTTGCAACACCAGCTACTCATCACTCTCCTCATCACTACTTGCCTGCCTACCGGAGGAAGCGGCGGATGTCTCCTCCAGATCTTGGCTGGCCAGTAGCTGCTGACTGTCCTCTAGTAGCTCGTCCTCGCTGTATAGTGGAGCTGAGCCCACAGCATATAATACTTCTGTGGCTGAGGGAATAGCAAAGGATAGAGGCAGGTTGAGGACAGGTGAGGGCACAGAGCCTGCTCCCCGGCCATGTCAACAAAGGGTTGTGTCTGACGAACCCACCGACTCTTGGTTGGGGGTGTCTGATGTCACTTGGGATGAAGAGGATGACTGAGTCAACCATTCAAGTACCGCTGGATTGCTGGTCAAGACACGACCGCTAGATGACACCGGGAGCTCAGGCCTCTCGCTGCGACTCCTGCTGCCACGTCCCCTTACTTTGCTGCGACCTTCTGCCTGCGCCAGAAACATTTAGGCCTCTGCCACTCCCCCTGTGCAGGGCCTGGCACTTCTCTGTCTGACATACTGTTAGATCAAATTAGTAAATAAAAAGGAAATTAAAACTCCCCAAAAAAGGCTGTAATTTTCTCACTTCACCACACAGCGGCTAATAAGCCCTTTTTCTCCCTGCTAATACAAGCCAAAAAGGGCTTTAGAACATATAACTGCACCGCTGAACGGCAAATAGGACGTATAAATATGTCCTTGTAATAAACCCATGTTAATGCCTGTATCAAACAGCACTTGCACCCCAATAGCAAGAACGGTTTGCTGGAATTACAGAGCTGTATAATAGCAATTTGGATCCACAGTCAGTGCAGCAAGGTGTAATAGGATTGTTCCTATTCCCCAGGCTGTAACCTCCCCTATTGAACCCTGTTCTACATAAATGCTGTGGAATGATTCCTCCCTATCCTTTCCCTGAACTTCTATTGAGCAAAATAAAAGTTTTCAAATCTTTCCTAGCACTGTCCCTAGCGCCTGCTGACGTTTAGCCTTGTTCACATTTACCTTATTTAGGTTAGCTTGGACCATATCTACAGTTAGCCAGTTGAGTATATTACTGGATGTACAGTCATGGCCAAAAGTTTTGAGAATTACATAAATATTGGAAATTGGAAAAGTTGCTGCTTAAGTTTTTATAATAGCAATTTGCATATACTCCAGAATGTTATGAAGAGTGATCAGATGAATTGCATAGTCCTTCTTTGCCATGAAAATTAACTTAATCCCCAAAAAACCTTTCCACTGCATTTCATTGCTGTCATTAAAGGACCTGCTGAGAACATTTCAGTAATCGTCTTGTTAACTCAGGTGAGAGTGTTGACGAGCACAAGGCTGGAGATCATTATGTCAGGCTGATTGGGTTAAAATGGCAGACTTGACCTGTTAAAAGGAGGGTGATACTGGAAATCATTGTTCTTCCATTGTTAACCATGGTGACCTGCAAAGAAACGCGTGCAGCCATCATTGTGCTGCATAAAAATGGCTTCACAGGCAAGGATATTGTGGCTACTAAGATTGCACCTCAATCAACAATTTATAGGATCATCAAGAACTTCAAGGAAGAGGTTCAATTCTTGTTAAGAAGGCTTCAGGGCGTCCAAGAAAGTCCAGCAAGCGCCAGGATCTTCTCCTAAAGAGGATTCAGCTGCGGGATCGGAGTGCCACCAGTGCAGAGCTTGCTCAGGAATGGCAGCAGGCAGGTGTGAGCGCATCTGCACGCACAGTGAGGCGAAGACTTTTGGAAGATGGCCTGGTGTCAAGAAGGGCAGCAAAGAAGCCACTTCTCTCCCAAAAAAAAAAATCAGGGACAGATTGATCTTCTGAAGAAAATATGGTGAATATTTTGCTGAGGACTGGGGCAAAGTCATCTTCTCCGATGAAGCCTCTTTCCGATTGTTTGGGGCATCGGGAAAAAGGCTTGTCCGGAGAAGAAAAGGTGAGCGCTACCATCAGTCCTGTGTCATGCCAACAGTAAAGCATCCTGAGACCATTCATGTGTGGGGTTGCTTCTCATCCAAGGGAGTGGGCTCACTCACAATTTTGCCCCAAAACACAGCCATGAATAAAGAATGGTAACCAAAACACCCTCCAACAGCAACTTCTTCCAACAATCCAACAACAGTTTGGTGAAGAACAACTGCATTTTCCAGCATGATGGAGCACCGTGCCATAAGGCAAAAGTGATAACTAAGTGGCTCGGGGACCAAAACAGTTGACATTTTGGGTCCATGGCCTGGAAACTCCCCAGATCTTAATCCCATTGAGAACTTGTGGTCAATCCTCAAGAGGCCGGTGGACAAACAAAAACCCACTAATTCTGACAAACTCCAAGAAGTGATTATGAAAGAATGGGTTGCTATCAGTCAGGAATTGGCCCAGAAGTTGATTGAGAGCATGCGCAGTCGGATTGCAGAGGTCCTGAAAAAGAAGGGCCAACACTGCAAATACTGACTCTTTGCATAAATGTCATGTAATTGTCGATAAAAGCCTTTGAAACGTATGAAGTGCGTGTAATTATATTTCACTACATCACAGAAACAACTGAAACAAAGATCTAAAAGCAGTTTAGCAGCAAACTTTGTGAAAACTAATATTTGTGTCATTCTCAAAACTTTTGGCCACGACTGTACAAACAGCCCCAGCACCACAGATATCAGCTCTTTTCTCTTTTTTTGTATAGAGAGCTAAAAAAAAAACATTTAGTAACTCTGCCACCCTGCTCAGACATTGATTTTTTGACATTTATATCTATAAAGAATTTTTTTTTTAGGATTTGTCCTCTTCTGTTTGGCCATCTGCCCTTCATTTTGTACTTTTGCAGATGTTATCTCTTTTTTACAGATTTAATTAAGCCCTTTGTAATCTTCAAACGCTACAGCTGACCCCTCAGATTTGTATTTTTTAAATGCCCTTTTTTTTGTCTTTTATTGCCCTTTTTACAGTAGCTGTAAGCCTATGGGGGGTTTAATTTTAACCGTTTATAATTGTTACCTAAAGGAATACATTTATTAGTGCAACTACTCAATGTGGATTTGAAGCTCTCCCATTTACCCCCAGTATTACTATGTGACAGTAGCTGCTCCCAGTCTATGCCCTGAAATGCTGCCCTCATCCCAGCGAAGTGCTTTGCAGCGCTTGGATTAAAGAGGTGCCACAACGTTTATATACACGGGGTATGCGCAGATAGCACGTATATAGCCGTATGGTAGTCGTGAAGGGGTTAATAACATGTAATTACAAAAGTATTCAGATCAAGGTTGCTGGTTTGAAAAATATCGAATACATTTTGTGATACAATCCCTTTAAGTAATAAAAAGTGTATAAAAAAAAAAGTAAAATGTAACATTTTAATATTAACGATAATAACTCTTTGGCTCTAGAGTATTTGCTTTTTATGTAACGACAGAAATCACATCAGTAAGAATCTGCAAGCAGAGAAGGGTAATATTTAGTGAAGAACACATCAGCCTCTTTTATTCAAGAGTTATTTGCAAAAAAATGAAACTTTTAATACAAGGACAGCTTGCGCTGCAGTTTTCCATGGAACAATCATTTCAGTGCTTTTTTCTTTTGTGTCACTTTTCTTTATCAGAACATTATTGAAGTATTAAAGACTCTGTAAATGCTGGAAAATAAAACGAATGATGAAAGAAAGAAGAGGATTTCATGCAACTGATTAAGGGCTCTTTCACTCTTGCGTTGTTCATGTTCCGGCATAGAGTTCCGTCGTCGGGGCTCTATGCCGGAAGAATCCTGATCAGTTTTATCCTAATGCATTCTGAATGGAGAGAAATCCGTTCAGGATGCATCAGGATTAGGGATGAGCGAACTCGAACTGTATAGTTCGGGTTCGTAACGAATTTTGGGGTGTCCGTGACACGGACCCGAACCCGGACATTTTCGTAAAAGTCCGGGTTCGGGTTCGGTGTTCGTCGCTTTCTTGGCGCTTTTGTGACGCTTTCTTGGCGCTTTTTGAAAGGCTGCAAAGCAGCCAATCAACAAGCGTCATACTACTTGCCCCAAGTGGCCGTCACAGCCATGCCTACTATTGGCATGGCTGTGATTGGCCAGAGCACCATGTGACCCAGCCTCTATTTAAGCTGGAGTCACATAGCGCCGTCCGTCACTCTGCTCTGATTAGCGTAGGGAGAGGTTGCGGCTGCGACAGTAGGGCGAGATTAGGCAGATTAACTCCTCCAAAGGACTTGATTATTGATCGATCTGCAGCTGTGGATCATTGAGCTGTTGATACTCAATTGCTCACTGTTTTTAGGCTGCCCAGACCGTTTGTCAGTCACTTTTTTCTGGGGTGATCGGCGGCCATTTTGTGTCTTGTGGTGCGCCAGCACAAGCTGCGACCAAGTGCATTTAACCCTCAATGGTGTGGTTGTTTTTTGGCTAAAGCCTACATCAGGGTGAAGCTGTCACACCAAGTGCATTTAACCAGCAATAGTCTGTTCATTTTTTGGCCATATACTAAATCAGGGGCAAGCTGCGCCCGTCACCAAGTGCATTTAACCAGCAATAGTCTGTTTATTTTTTGGCCATATATACTACATCAGGGGCAAGCTGCGCCCGTCACCAAGTGCATTTAACCCTCAGTAGTGTGGTTGGTCAAGCTGTCACACCAAGTGCATTTAACCAGCAATAGTCTGTTCATTTTTTGGCCATATACTACATCAGGGGCAAGCTGCGCCCGTCACCAAGTGCATTTAACCCTCAGTAGTGTGGTTCGTCAAGCTGTGACACCAAGTGCATTTAACCAGCAATAGTCTGTTCATTTTTTGGCCATATACTACATCAGGGGCAAGCTGCGCCCGTCACCAAGTGCATTTAACCAGCAATAGTGTGGTTATTTTTTGGCCATATCCCAGTCTAATTCTGTCACTAAATCCATACCGGTCACCCAGCGCCTAAATACTAGGCCTCAAATTTATATCCCGCTAAATCTCTCGTTACCGCTGTCCTGTTGTGGCTGGGCAAGTTATTTAGTGTCCGTCAAAGCACATTTTTTGTTCAGGGTTGAAATACAATTCCCAATTTAGCAATTTCATAATTTAGTGGTTTCTGCTATATCAGAGCTATTTGAAATCTATCCCTAAAAGGGTATATAATATTCAAGGTGCACATTGGGTCATTCAGAATAACTTCACACACACGCTACTGTGCATTTCCAAGTCCAATTCTGTTAGTAAATCCATACCGGTCACCCAGCGCCTAAATACTAGGCCTCAAATTTATATCCCGCTGAATTTGAATACAATACATTGGGCCAAATAATATTTTTGTTGTTGTGGTGAACCATAACAATGAGGAAAACATCTAGTAAGGGACGCGGACGTGGACATGGTCGTGGTGGTGTTAGTGGACCCTCTGGTGCTGGGAGAGGACGTGGCCGTTCTGCCACATCCACACGTCCTAGTGTACCAACTACCTCAGGTCCCAGTAGCCGCCAGAATTTACAGCGATATATGGTGGGGCCCAATGCCGTTCTAAGGATGGTAAGGCCTGAGCAGGTACAGGCATTAGTCAATTGGGTGGCCGACAGTGGATCCAGCACGTTCACATTATCTCCCACCCAGTCTTCTGCAGAAAGCGCACAGATGGCGCCTGAAAACCAACCCCATCAGTCTGTCACATCACCCCCATGCATACCAGGGAAACTGTCTCAGCCTCAAGTTATGCAGCAGTCTCTTATGCTGTTTGAAGACTCCGCTGGCAGGGTTTCCCAAGGGCATCCACCTAGCCCTTCCCCAGCGGTGAAAGACATAGAATGCACTGACGCACAACCACTTATGTTTCCTGATGATGAGGACATGGGAATACCACCTCAGCACGTCTCTGATGATGAGGAAACACAGGTGCCAACTGCTGCGTCTTTCTGCAGTGTGCAGACTGAACAGGAGGTCAGGGATCAAGACTGGGTGGAAGACGATGCAGGGGACGATGAGGTCCTAGACCCCACATGGAATGAAGGTCGTGCCACTGACTTTCACAGTTAGGAGGAAGAGGCAGTGGTGAGACCGAACCAACAGCGTAGCAAAAGAGGGAGCAGTGGGCAAAAGCAGAACACCCGCCGCCAAGAGACTCCGCCTGCTACTGACCGCCGCCATCTGGGACCGAGCACCCCAAAGGCAGCTTCAAGGAGTTCCCTGGCATGGCACTTCTTCAAACAATGTGCTGACGACAAGACCCGAGTGGTAACAGCGTAACTTCGGCCTTCCCGCTCACCGCCTCATATGCGACGTGCCCACCAGGTGGAACTCCACCTTGCACATGCTGGACAGACTGTGCGAGCAGCAGCAGGCCATAGTGGAGTTTCAGCTGCAGCACGCACGGGTCAGTCGCACTACAGAACAGCACCACTTCACCACCAATGACTGGGCCTCCATGCGAGACCTGTGTGCCCTGTTGCGCTGTTTCGAGTACTTCACCAACATGGCCAGTGGCGATGACGCCGTTATCAGCGTTACAATACCACTTCTATTTCTCCTTGAGAAAACACTTAGGGCGATGATGGAAGAGGAGGTGGCCCAGGAGGAGGAGGAGGAGGAGGAGGAAGAGGGGTCATTTTTAGCACTTTCAGGCCAGTCTCTTCGAAGTGACTCAGAGGGAGGTTTTTGGCAACAGCAGAGGCCAGGTACAAATGTGGCCAGCCAGGGCCCACTACTGGAGGACGAGGAGGACGAGGATGAGGAGGAGGTGGAGGAGGATGAGGATGAAGCATGGTCACAGCGGGGTGGCACCCAACGCAGCTCGGGTCCATCACTGGTGCGTGGCTGGGGGGAAAGGCAGGACGATGACGATACGCCTCCCACAGAGGACAGCTTGTCCTTACCCCTGGGCAGCCTGGCACACATGAGCGACTACATGCTGCAGTGCCTGCGCAACGACAGCAGAGTTGCCCACATTTTAACCTGTGCGGACTACTGGGTTGCCACCCTGCTGGATCCACGCTACAAAGACAATGTGCCCACCTTACTTCCTGCACTGGAGCGTGATAGGAAGATGCGCGAGTACAAGCGCACGTTGGTAGACGCGCTACTGAGAGCATTCCCAAATGTCACAGGGGAACAAGTGGAAGCCCAAGGCCAAGGCAGAGGAGGAGCAAGAGGTCGCCAAGGCAGCTGTGTCAATGCCAGCTCCTCTGAGGGCAGGGTTAGCATGGCAGAGATGTGGAAAACTTTTGTCAACACGCCACAGCTAACTGCACCACCACCTGATACGCAACGTGTTAGCAGGAGGCAACATTTCACTAACATGGTGGAACAGTACATGTGCACACCCCTCCACGTACTGACTGATGGTTCGGCCCCATTCAACTTCTGGGTCTCTAAATTGTCCACGTGGCCAGAGCTAGCCTTTTATGCCTTGGAGGTGCTGGCCTGCCCGGCAGCCAGCGTTTTGTCTGAACGTGTATTCAGCACTGGCAGGGGGCGTCATTACAGACAAACGCAGCCGCCTGTCTACAGCCAATGTGGACAAGCTGACGTTCATAAAAATGAACCAGGCATGGATCCCACAGGACCTGTCCGTCCCTTGTCCAGATTAGACATTAACTACCTCCCCTTAACCATATATTATTGGACTCCAGGGCACTTCCTTATTCAATCCTATTTTTATTTTCATTTTACCATTATATTGCGAGGCTACCCAAAGTTGAATGAACCTCTCCTCTGTCTGGGTGTCGGGGCCTAAATATATGCCAATGGACTGTTCCAATGTTGGGTGACGTGAAGCCTGATTCTCTGCTATGACATGCAGAATGATTCTCTGCTGACATGAAGCCAGATTGTCTGTTACTGGACCTCTCTCCTCTGCCTGGGTGCTGGGCCTAAATTTATGACAATGGACTGTTGCAGTGGTGGGTGACGTGAAGCCTGATTCTCTGCTATGACATGCAGACTGATTCTCTGCTGACATGAAGCCAGATTGTCTGTTACTGGACCTCTCTCCTCTGCCTGGGTGCTGGGCCTAAATATATGCCAATGGACTGTTGCAGTGGTGGCTGACGTGAAGCCTCATTCTCTGCTATGACATGCAGACTAATTCTCTGCTGACATGAAGCCAGATTGTCTGTTACGGGACCTCTCTCCTCTGCCTGGGTGCTGGGCCTAAACTTATGAAAATGGACTCTTACAGTGGTGGGTGACGTGAAGCCTGATTCTCTGCTATGACATGAAGACTGATTCTCTGCTGACATGAAGCCAGATTCTCTGTTACGGGACCTCTCTCCTCTGCCTGGGTGCTGGGCCTAAATATATGCCAATGGACTGTTGCAGTGGTGGGTGACGTGAAGCCTGATTCTTTGCTATGACATGCAGACTGATTCTCTGCTGACATGAAGTCAGATCCTCTGTTACGGGACCTCTCTCCTCTGCCTGGGTTCCGGGGCCTAAATATCTGAGAATGGACTGTTCCAGTGGTGGCTGACGTGAAGCCTGATTCTCTGCTATGACATGCAGACTAATTCTCTGCTGACATGAAGCCAGATTCTCTGTTACGGGACCTCTCTCCTCTGCCTGGGTTCCGGGGCCTAAATATCTGAGAATGGACTGTTCCAGTGGTGGGTGACGTGAAGCCAGATTCTCTGCTATGGGACCTCTCTCCAATTGATTTGGTTAATTTTTATTTATTTAATTTTTATTTTAATTCATTTCCCTATCCACATTTGTTTGCAGGGGATTTACCTACATGTTGCTGCCTTTTGCAGCCCTCTAGCCCTTTCCTGGGCTGTTTTACAGCCTTTTTAGTGCCGAAAAGTTCGGGTCCCCATTGACTTCAATGGGGTTCGGGACGAAGTTCGGATCGGGTTCGGATTACCGAACCCGAACATTTTTGGGAAGTTCGGCCGAACTTCTCGAACCCGAACATCCAGGTGTTCGCTCAACTCTAATCAGGATGTCTTCAGTTCCGGAACGGAACGTTTTTTGGCCGGAGAAAATACCGCAGCATGCTGCGCTTTTTGCTCCGGTCAAAAATCCTGAACACTTGCCGCATCGACGGATCCGGAATAATAGCCCATTGAAATGTATTATTCCGGATCCATCTTCAGTTGTTACGACGCAACGACGGATCCGGAAGTTGCGTCTAGCGCCAGGAAGTAGGAAGGGCGCGAAAACTTCCACTAGACAACCCGTGCGGGAGAAGACAGGGCGTGAAAGAAGCTCCTGGAGGTGAGTATTGTGTGTGTTTGTCCCTTGCATATTTTATTAGTTGTAAAACAAACTAGAAATTTTCTGATAAGAAATAATTTACATACCGCTCATCAGTACACGACGGATCTGCTGTGTCGACGGCATCCGGAAAAAAAACGTTGATGTTGGCTTCAGGATTTCCGGATCAGTATCTTACCCAAAAAGCCGGAAAGACGCATCCGGAAAGAAAAAATTATGCGTTCTTACGCGTTTTTCCGGATCCGGCGTGTAATTCCGGCAAATAGAGTACACGACGGATCCGGACAACGCAAGTGTGAAAGAGGCCTAAAAATATCTGAATATAAACAGTAGTGTCTATCAAACATACTATAGAGAAAAGGTCACAGAAATACAGCAGAGGTGGGATGCTTAATTAATTGTTTTTGTGCTTCCTAAATGCAAAATTGAGCAACTTCTAAAGAGTCCTCATTAACAAAGTCCTACCATTTTGCTTCTGCAGAGTGTGTGTAAGTCCTCCACCTAGTAGGTGATGCTGCAGATTCTGACATAAAGACATCAGATCACCTATTTATGATGGTTCTTTCTTCTCTCCTCATAACTTTTTTTAGTTTTAGAGGGCTTAAAATACATCAAATACATATTAATGGTCATGGGTCTAGAAATTAGCTGCTCTCCGGGAGTGAAGAGGTTAATGTCAGGACCCTTGTGGTCTATGTAAGTGAACAAGTTTAATGTCAGAATCTGAATCTTAGGGTATAGTTTAATGTAAGGATCCCTGGTGGTTTGGGGAAGATTTCGGATTCCCTGGTGTTCTCAGGCAGTGAAGGGGTTAATGGCAGCATCCCTGGAGATCTTGGGCAGTAAAGAAGGTAATGTCAGGATCCTTGGTGTTCTATGGGAGAGAGGATATTAATATCGGTTTCCCCAATTTCCTAGTGCAGTGAAAAGGTTAATATTTCATACTCAGGGTCCAATAGGTTACTCACCTCTCCAAGCTTCAGCATCTTTAGGCTTCATGCACACGACAGTTGTTGTGTTCCATTCCACAAAATGGGGTTCCGTTGTTCCGTGATCCGTTTCCGTTTTTGTTTCCGTGTGTCTTCCTTTATTTTTGGAGGATCACCAGACATGAAGGAAAGTAAAAAAAAGTCTAAGGCCTCTTTCACACGGGCGTTGCGGGAAAAGGTGCGGGTGCGTTGCGGGAACATGCGCGATTTTTCAGCGCTAGTGCAAAACATTGTAATGCGTTTTGCACGCGCATGAGAAAAATCGGCATGTTTGGTACCCAGACCCGAACTTCTTCACAGAAGTTCAGGTTTGGGATCGGTGTTCTGTAGATTGTATTATTTTCCCTTATAACATGGTTATAAGGGAAAATAATAGCATTCTGAATACAGAATGGATAGTACAATAGCGCAGGAGGGGTTAAAAAAAATATTTTAAAAATTAACTCACCCTAATCTACTTGCTCGCGCAGCCCGGCTTCTCTTCTGTGCTGTGTACAGGAAAAGGACCTGTGGTGACGTCACTCCGGTCATCACATTGTCCGTCACATGATCTTTTACCATGGTGATGGATCATGTGATGGATCATGTGATGACCGGAGTGACGTCACCACAGGTCCTTTGACTGCAATCAGCAAAGAAAGACACAGAAGAGATGCCGGCTGCGCGAGCAAGTGGATTAAGGTGAGTTTTTTTTTTTAACCCCTCCAGCGCTATTGTACTATGCATTCTGTATTCAGAATGATATTATTTATAAGCGAAAATAATAAAATAATCGGGTCTCCATCCCGATCGGCTCCTAGCAACCGTGCGTGAAAATCGCACCGCATCCGCACTTGCTTGGGGCCAATCACTATGGGGCCTGGGCCTGCGTTGCATGGAAAACGCACAATATAGAACATGCTGCGATTTTCACACAACGCACAAGTGATGCGTGAAAATCACCGCTCGTCTGCACAGCCCCATAGAAATGAATGGGTCCAGATTCAGTGCGGGTGCAATGTGTTCACATCACGCATTGCACCCACGCGGAATACTTGCCCGTGTGAAAGGGGCCTAAGTCAAGTTTGCCATGAAAATGATAGGAAAATAACGGACGCGGATGACAATCTTGTGTGCCTCCGTGTTTTTTCACTGACCCATTGACTTGAATGGGTCCGCAAACCATTTTCTGTGAAAAAAATAGGACAGGTTATATTTTTTGGACGGACTGGAACCACGGATCATGGACGCGGATGACATACGGTGCATTAGCCGAGTTTTCAACGGACCCATTGAAAGTTAATAAGTCTGCAGAAAATCACAAAAAACTGAACAACGGACACGGAATGAAACAACGGTCGTGTGCATGAGGCCTTATGCTGTAGCGGAACTTTGAACACTGATTGTCTAGCTTCGGGTTCAGTACATGGAGAAGATATAAAAGATGAGGCAGCTATAATGATTTGGCTTCTTCATCCTCTCCGTGATCATGCTCCACCTGATCTTTAAAGGGGTTGTCCGGGATTGGGGACATTGCTCTAATAGTACAAGTGTGGCATACACATTACATACAAGCAGGTAGTACCTTTGTCACAGATTTCTGCAGCCCCGTTTTCATCTTTGAAATTCATGGCTGGAAGTTACAGTTTTCTTCTCCTCAGTGACGTACCTGGTCCCTTGCAGGCAAGCAAAGCTTTCTCTTCCGCTGCTCAGGGAGCCCGGTGACGTCACTGGCAGCAAATGAATCAAGGTGAATATTGATGAGGGGCGGAGTTACAGCGGCTGGCCGACATCCCACTAAGCCACGCCCCTCAACAACCTGCTCAGCCCCGCCCCTCCAGTCCGGTGAGCTTCAGAATGAATTGAGGTGAATATTGATGAGGGGGCGGAGTTACAGCAGAGCAAAGAGACAGCTGTAACCACCTGATGCTGCGCTGCCCCAGGACCCACAGGGAAGTGCAGCCGGAAGTCAGGTAAAGATAAACAGATATATAAACAATGAGTGGGGGACCGTTGGAGCCACATAGAAGTGGCAAAAATAGCTGAAAATGTATGGAGGCCTTTACTTAGATGTACATTGTGAGTAAACGTGTTTTTTAAAAAAACATTTGGTCCCGGACAACCCCTTTAAGGGACAGCTCTGGAGGTCTAGGCGAGAACATGAGTCCCCTGATTGAAAAGATCCTCTAAGCCACATGGCTTTGGTGTCATGCATTTTAAAGAGTACAACGTCAGCAGCACAGAGCATATCATAACTTTGTGACCGGAGATACTGAAGGGCATAGCGGGAGTACGGAGCGGCGCCCGGGGATAATAGTAAGTGCAGTGAGATCCCCGGGCGCCGCTCTACATGTCTATGCTTAGTTCACAGTGTAATAATGGGTGAAAGGTCCTCTTTAAATCTTCACACCCGTTCACTTTATTAACATTTTGTTATGTTGCTACTTGTACTAATTTAAAAAAAATCCAGTTTTTCCCCCATCATTCTGCCCTCAATCCCCCATAATGATTAAATGAGAACAGAATGCTAGAAATCTGAGTTCATTAATTGAAAAGTAAAAATAAAAATCTTGCATTGACATTACTATTCAGCCCCTTTACTCAGGACTTAGTTGAAGCCCCTTTGGCAGTGATTTCAGCCTCCAGTGTTCTTGGGGATGATGTCACAAGGTTTTCTCACCTGGATTTGAGGATTTTCTGCTATTTTTCTCTGCAGATCCTCTCCAGCTCAGTCAGGTTGGATGGGGGCTGTCGGTGGACAGCCATTTTGAGGTCTCTCCAAAGACCTTTAGGGTCGGGGCTCTGGTTGGGCCACTCTAGGACATTCACAGAGATGTCTCTAAGCCGCTCCTGTTTTGTCTTGGCTCTGTGCTTAGGGTCATTGTGTTGATGGAAGATGAACCTTCAGGCCCAGTCTGAGGTCCAGAGCTCTGGATCAGGTTCTCATTATTATCTCTATACTTTGCCCCATTCAGCTTTTCCTCCACCCTGACCAGTCTCCCTATTCCCCCAGTATGATGCCGCCACCACCATGCTTCACTGTAGGGATGGTATTGGGCAGGTGATGAGTGGCCAAAATGTTCAATCTTATTTTCATCAGACCAGAGAATCTTGTTTTTCACAGTCTAAGGATCCTTAGAAAGGCAGCTTTCATGTGTCTTTTACTGAGAAGAGGCTTCTTTCTGGTCACTCTGCCTTTAAAGCCCAGATAGGTGGAGGTTTCAGTGATAATGGAACTTATGGAAGCTTCTCCCATCTGCACACAGGATATTTGGAGCTCAGTGAGAGTAATCATTGGGTTCTTGGTAACCTCTCTTACCGAGGCCCCAAGGCCCTCCTCCCCCGATTACTTAATTTGGAGGGGTGGCCAGCTTTAGGAAGAGTCCTGGTTGTTCCAAACCTCTTCATGTAAGAATCATGGAGGTCACTGTGATCTTGGAAACTTTCAGTGCAACAGAAATGTTTTTGTCCCCTTCTCCAGATCTGTGCCTTCCCCTAATCCTATCTCTGGGCTCTACAGGCAGTTCTTTGCTCCTCATGGCTTGGTTTGTGCTCTGATTTGCATTGTCAGCTGTGAGATCTTACATAGACAGGGTTGTGTCTTTCCAAATCCTGTCCAATCACCTGAATTCACCACAGGTGACTCCAACCAAGATGGAGAAACATCTCAAAGATGACCCAGAGAAATTGGAGGCCCAAGAGTTAAATGTCAACTGTCATAGCAAATGGTGTCAATACTTATGTCCATGCAAAATTTTTGTTCTTTCTTTTTAATAAATTTGCTAAAATTTCAAAAATTCTGTTTTCCCTTTCTCATTATGGGGTATTGAGTGCAGATTGATTGGGGAAACATGATTTTTTTTTTATATATTGACTCAAGGAGCAACATAGCAAAATGTGAAAAAAAAGTGAAAGGATCTGAAGACTTTCCGAACACAATGTATCCTTAAGACAGGCATCTAAATATCAGATCTATGAGGACCTAATCATCCCTGCTGATCGGCTTAAATGCTGCAGTATATTTTGCTTTGGGTCCCAAGAGCTTCATCTTACTCCCTAGGTAATTGATGCAGAACTTGCAATCACCAATTTTGAGTCCTAAACATATTTTTCTTTTTCATTTATTTTTAATAAAAATTTCTTGGCAATGATCTGAGCGTATTTTCCTGAAGATGCTTCCAGCCGGTTTGTTTGAATCTGCAGCATCATTTCACTCTGCAGCAAATGTCAAATTAATGGTTGACGTCCGCTCAGTTCTTCTGTCTTTTGTTTAACATTTTCTGACCTTTTCTTGTGTTTGGTTATCTTCACAAATCTTCAGGCGCTGACTCCAGCTCGGCAAGGAAGCAAGACGCGAAGGTGCCCTGATACCACCAGGAGAAGCAGCAAACTGGCCTGCTCCCCCCTCATCATTTCACTCCGTGCTCGACATTAACACCTTGCTGGACGCATGTGAAATAGCAGCAATGAATTACCGAGGTGTCCGCCCTTACCTTACCTTCAATTCCATTAAGAATTTGATACAATATTGCAATAAGCTAGTAAAACCCTCAACAAGCTGCAGTTCACATCACAACCTCTTTGTGGACACAAATGACATAAATAACTCCCAACAGATGGTCATTTCGTGCCACTAAACTTGGGATAGGTAAGAAGAACATCTCATCATTCAGAGTGAATCGGCCCAAGAGAATTTACTGTAATGTTGTCACATTGTGATTTTCCTGCTGTTGGGATTTATTGACCAAATTGATTCCTTGTGATGACTGCTGGGAGAGAAAAAAAACATAAATATCGCATCATGCTAGCCAAACCCTCGACAGGACGCAATGAACATCACAACCACTGATCGGACACATGTAACATAGCGTCTAAAGGTAATTGTCCAGCATTCAGAACGTTCTGTACAACTACGGGGGCGGAACGCACATAATAGAGTGAAGAATTCCAAGCAATATACATGTAATTGATATGAAATGCATCATAAAAACATGCACGCATAATAAAACAGCGCTAATGGTAATTCCATCAATTGGAACGGAAAGTTGTCACACTGATTACATGGAATAAATTGTGCTGATATAAGCAGATGGAAAAATAACATATATGAATCTGAACACATCTGAATGTCTATGGTCAATAAGTGAACCCTATGCACAGTGTGGCCAATAGTATGTAAACCCCAAATTATATCAGATGGCAACAACGTTATAAAAAAAAGGACCAAAATACTTAAAGGGCATCTGTCAGCAGTTTTGTCCCTATGACACTGGCTGAACTGTTACATGTGCACTTGGCAGCTGACGGCATCTGTGTTGGTCCCATGGTCATATGCGCCCGCATTGCTGAGAAAAATGATGTTTTAATATATGCAAATGACCGCTAGGAGCAACGGGGGCGTTGCCATTACACCTAGAGGTTCTGCTCTCTCTGCAACTGCTGCGCCCTCTGCACTTTGATTGACAGGGTAAGGCCTCATGCACACGACCGTAGTTGTGTTCCGTTCCGCAAAATGGGGTTCCGTTGTTCCGTGATCCGTTTCCGTTTTAGTTTCCGTGTGTCTTCCTTTATTTTTGGAGGATCACCAGACATGAAGGAAAGTAAAAAAAAGTCTAAGTCAAGTTTGTCATGCAAATGATAGGAAAAAAACGGACGCGGACGCGGATGACAATCTTGTGTGCCTCCGTGTTTTTTCAGGGACCCATTGACTTGAATGGGTCCGCAAACCGTTTTCCATGAAAAAAATAGGGCGGGTTATATTTTTTTGACGGACTGGAACCACGGATCACGGATGCGGATGACAAACGGTGCATTAGCTGAGTTTTCAACGGACCTATTGACAGTCAATGGGTCCGCAGAAAATCACGAACAACAGACACGGAATGAAACAACGGTCGTCTGCATGAGGCCTTCTGTAGAGTAAAAGTCATCACATCTGGTCCTGTCAATCAAAGTGCAGTGGGTGTGACACTTGCAGAGAGAGCTAAGCCTCTAGGTGTAACGATAACGCCCCCGTTGCTCTTAGAGGCTTATTTGCATATATTAAAACGTCATTTTTCTAAGCAATGCGAGCAGATATGAACATTTGACCAACACATATGTATTCAGCTGCCAACTAAGGATGAGCGAAGCCGAACTCCAAAGTTCGGGTAGCCGGACCTGAATCCGGACTTTTTCACAGAAGTCCGGGTTCGGTGTTCAGGTGATTTTAGTATTTTCTCTTATAACATAGTTATATCCGAAAATAATAGCATTCTTAAGACAGAGTGCAAAACAATATGGCCATTTATGGGTTAAAAAACTAACAAAAAACAACTCATCCACTTGACCGCACTGCAGCAGTCTCTTCGATCTTCATTTAGCAGGACCTGCGATGTGCGCGGTGATGTCACTGCGCTCACCACGTGCAGCATGATCAAGTGGATGAGGCGAGTTTTTTTAACCCCTTAATGGCCAAATTTTTTTGCATTGTGTCTTAAGAATGCTATTATTTTCCGATATAACCATGTTACAATGGAAAAAAATTAAGTGAAGTTCGGGTCCCCATTGACTTCAATGGGGTTCGGGATCAAGTTTGGTCCCGAACTTTGACCCGAAGTTTGGCTGAACCCGGCGAACCAGAACTTCCATAGGTTCGCTCATCTCTTCTGCCAGGTGCACATGTAACAGGCCAGAGTGTCATAGGTACAAATCTGCTGACAAATGCCCTAAAATAATGTAACATGATTTTGCAGTTTAAATCTAAGCCTAGTGGACAGTGGTGCACAGGAATCGCAGTGGAAAAATCCTGATTATGTCATACCTTGTGTCCGTCTGCCCCTCCGGTTGATTCTGAAACTCTCTCTTTTATTCGGGTTCCATTGACTGCTGATATCAAGCGCTCTAAGATACGAGGCTTGAGTCGTCTAGAAGTGGATCCTGCACATATAGTCTTTGTGACCGTCTACAAACACATAGTCATATAAATGACAAAACCAAAAATGCTATTTATTTTAGACTTTATGGAGAAAGTGGGTTAACCTTGGGTGTCTTGAAAATGATGTGTTTATAAATGAGCAAACCCAACATGGACCAGAACCACATCTGTAAAAAAAACTTTTTTCTGTATCCATTTATGGCCTTGAACATTAAAGGGTTCTACCATGAAAAATGTAAAAAAGTAAAATCATCCATAATCTATTACATGACAACCTCATCCTAACAAAGCTAGAACTGTAGAGGGTTTAGAGAAGGGCAACTAAAGTAATAAAGTAGAAAAAAGACGACTGAGGGGAGATCTAATAACTATGTATAAATATATCAGGGGTCAGTACAGAGATCTATCCCATCATCTATTTATCCCCAGGACTGTGACTGTGACGAGGGGACATCCTCTGCGTCTGGAGGAAAGAAGGTTTGTACACAAACATAGAAAAGGATTCTTTACGGTAAGAGCAGTGAGACTATGGAGCTCTCTGCCTGAGGAGGTGGTGATGGGGAGTACAATAAAGGAGTCCAGGAGGGGCCTGGATGTATTTCTGGAGTGTAATAATATTACAGGCTATAGCTACTAGAGAGGGGTCGCTGATCCAGGGAGTTATTCTGAGTCGGAAGGATTTTTCCCCCTAAAGTGAGGAAAATTGGCTTCTACCGCACAGTTTTTTTTTTTTGCCTTCCTCTGGATCAACTTGCAGGATGACAGGATGGACGGAGGGCTTGAGTAGGGTTATAGGCTAAGCTCGGGCACCCAACCATCCGTTAACTAACCCATCCAACCCTTTCACCTTCCCTAATAACCACGCACAGCCACTGTTCGATTAAATCGGCCACAGCAGCCATCTTTTATTAAATAATATAAATAACATAAACAACATAAATAATTACAATGATAATAACATAACCCTTCTGACTTAGAACTGACGAGGCAGGTCCTAGAAGCCGCGTAATGCACCTTGACCGACCAAAAACCATCACGGCAATTCCATCTTGCCCCCAGCCGCGTACCACAAGCTCGGGGACACCCACTGATGGACGCCACACTAAGCCAACCAGGTGCCCCAACTCTGAGGGTCCAGCCCCACCATTGAGGCCCTCTCATTCACCTGTACCATCCAGTAGCCCCAGCTTCTATGACCTCCCCCCGCCACGACTGCCGCGACAAACAAACACCCTACAGTCAGTCATCCAAAACCTTAACCCCGTAAACCCCCATGGACACCTGACCCTAAATGAAGCAAAGAAGCCACCCACTATTACCATTTACGTTCCCTATATTTTATTAAAAGTAGGTGTGTCCTTTCTCAGTGGGTGTGTCTTTTCTCAGTAGGTGTGTCCTTTCTCAGTAGGTGTGTCCTTTCTCAGTAGGTGTGCCCTTTCTCAGTGGGTGTGTCTTTTCTCAGTAGGTGTGTCCTTTCTCAGTAGGTGTGTCCTTTCTCAGTGGGTGTGTCCTTTCTCAGTGGGTGTGTCTTTTCTCAGTAGGTGTGTCCTTTCTCAGTAGGTGTGTCCTTTCTACTGCACTTAGTGGCAGTTAAAGGATGGAACAGAGTATGTGCTTCCATCTCAGTGATGTGGAAAGAGAAATTAGAAAAAGAACACACAGCAGGTGGCGCTATACAGATAGATTTCATAGAACAACCCAGTAGCTATAATAAACGTGTAATTATGCGCAATTCTAAAAGCATTCAGATCCAGGTACTGGTTTTAAAACTGTAGAATATTTTTCAAGGGACACCCATTTTAACATCTCCCGACAGAGTATCACAAAATCATGTTTGCTTACGAAGCTGGTCGGCTCATGCCACTAATCCTGGGATATGTTAAGTCAAGAAAAAAAAAAACGTAAGGAAGAGCACCCCATCATTGTGAGGGAGTCAACCCGTGAGATTTCAGTGCTTTCAGATTGTAATTTTCCTGATATTGAAATCTATTGGTCAAACTGATTCAATGTCATGACCGGTGGCAGAGATTTAACCAGAGGATATGCTGATGAGACGTAAGTGGTCTGCATATACTGTACAGTGGTATAGGAGGACTACAGTATGTACCGTGATTCAGTGTACAAACTGTACAACCGCTATATACTGTATATGCTGCTACTCCATGCATACTGCGAATAACTAAACAAGCAGCGAGAAAAAGCAATATATCAGACAACTGTTGCACTAACTGTAGATTGAGACAAGGAGCCCTATAAAAGTAAGGGGGTCCAGACATTATCTTTTATCACCCTGCTGGCCCCTTATCATCCTAAAATGTCTGGTTGTACATGTATAACATTGCCAAAACAATGTGCAGCTGCATGAGAGAGTTGCCGGGGGTAAGAAACAGCCTGACTTTCTATAGAGAAGGCAGGGAATATGTTCTTACAGTCTGTAGTTCCCTGAAAACTGTATACAAGGCGCTCAAATAGTACAGGAAGCAGCAATACCGTCTGCTGCTGCAATCCCAATGATGATCTGATCGTCAGGTGCATAAGTTTAAAAAATAAGCAAATATAAAGTAAACAAATAACTACAAAAATAAATAAATACAAGAGTGTAAAAACGGCCATCACTGGCACAACTACAGATATAGCCCCGCCCCCGAGGATCCAAAGCTATACATCCCTTATTTAAAAATGACCGTCATGGAAACGGGACCCAACCTATAAGCATGTATTTCAGTGCCACGTTGTAATATTAAAATAATGCAAAAAAAATAGAGACTTTTATGAAAATGTCAGAATAAAAACCCGACAGTGTGACCAAAAAAAGACACAAAACTGATCTGAAGAACCGAACAGGGGACAAAAAAGTCCTACTGTAGCTTTGAAATCGGCATGTACAGAAAAAACTGGGGCTATTCCTGGTCATTCGCTGAGGACATGATCTGAAATAGATGTGGTTGATGTGGTTAAGCGCTCGTTATCTATATAGCGGTATACACACGAGTGACACGTCCTGTAGGCTGCTGTCTCCCTGGTAAATATATGTGTAATCGACTGAATAAATGAACGGTAATATATAGGACAAGGCATAAATGTCTATTTCCAGCATAATTACTTTCATAAGATAATTGAAGTCATTATCGTTGCCCCCGGCAACAGAGCAGCTCGCAGTGGATGAAATAATGAAGATAAATCAAAGAATAAAGCTGTTTGTGAAGATGAGTTCTCAGTTACACACGAAGAAGCTTCTGCTCACAATGAGGGACATCCATTGCGTCTATGGTGTCAATTAGAGATGAACGAATTTCAAATTTTTAAATTTGTTCACGCTTCGTTTACTGGTAAGAGGTGAATTGCATTATGGATTCTGTTACCACAGGACCATAATGCAATTCTATAATGGAATGAGAGTCCTCCCCTGCATAATGGAAATGGAACGCATCCGTTTTGCAAGCCCATAGAGGCATTCCGTCATCAAGGGCTGTATTTAAGTAGGGGCAAAATGGGCAGCTGCCCCGGTCCCAGTTGATCCTGGGGGGCCCAAGGCAGCTGCCTCTTGAGCCTGCTAGCCACTGCCCCGGGTGTCAGGCTGTCAGCTACACAGGGGGTGCTGCCATACCATGCCTGCCGGCACTCCAGGCAGTGTACTGTGAGAGCTGTGATTCTCTAGGACCTTAGATGACATCATCACCATGTGACCAGTAACCTAGCAATATTACTGGTCACATGGCTATAAGGTCATCAAGGTCCTTTCTACCAGGAGTGTTGCTGTAGAAGTTTGCCTTAACTGTGGAGCTTTTTTTGTGAAGATTACATCAGAAAAAGGTGACAGGGGCTGTTATGCTAATATACTGTAAACTACTGTATAGTGGGGTGCTGTATACTGTGGGGGACTGTATACTGTATACTGTGGGTGCTGTATATTGTGGAGTGCTATACTGCTGTACTGTATAGTATAGGGGGCTGTATACTGTATACTGTGGAGTGCTATACTGCTGTACTGTATAGTGTGGGGGCTGTATATTGTGGAGTGCTATACTGCTGTACTGTATACTGTGGGGGCTGTATACTGTGGGGGCTGTATACTGTATACTATGGGTGCTGTATATTGTGGAGTGCTATACTGCTGTATAGTATGGGGGGCTGTATACTGTGGGTGCTGTATATTGTGGAGTGCTATACTGCTGTACTGTATACTGTGGGGGGCTGAATACTGTGGGGGCTGTATACTGTGAGTGCTGTATATTGTGGAGTGCTATACTGCTGTACTGTATAGTGTGGGGGGCTGTATAGTGTGGGGTGCTGTATCATGTATAGTTTGGGGTGCTGTATACAGTGAGGTGCTATACTTCTCTACTGTATACTGTGAGGTGTTGTATACTGTGGGGTGCTGTATACGGTGAGGTGCTATACTGCTCTACTGTATATGTGAGGTGTTGTATACTGTGGGGTGCTGTATACAGTGAGGTGCTATACTGCTCTACTGTATACTGTGAGGTGTTGTATACTGTGGGGTGCTATACTGCTGTACTATATACTGTGGGGTACTGTATAGTGTGGGGTGCTATACTGCATACTGTGTGGTGCTGTATACTATAGGGTGCTATACTGCATACTGTGGGTTGCTGTATACTATAGGGTGGGAAAGAGAACACACAAATTGCACTGGAGTCCTGTATAACAATGGCTGGGTGAGGCCGGTATACTTCTCTATTCTGCACAAGGTACGGACAAGTCCTGTGGGATCCATGCCTGGTTCATTTTAATGAATGTGAGTTGGCCACATTGGCTGTGGACAGGCGACTGCGCTTGTCTGTGATGACGCCCCCTGCCGTGCTAAACACACGTTCAGACAATGCACTGGCTGCAGGGCAGGCCAGCACCTCCAAGGTGTAAATGGCAAGTTCGGGCCATGTGCACAGGTACTGTTCCACCATGTTTTTCAAATGCTGCCTCCTGCTAAGACATTCCATATCAGCTGGTGGTGCAGGTTGTTATGGCGAGGTGACAACATTTCAGCCATGCTAACCCTGCCTTCTGAGGTTCTGGCGGTGCCCCAGCTGCGTTGGTGACTTCCTCCTTCTCCTCCACCTCGTGCTTCCACTGTGCCCTCGCTGTCAGGTGGGAATGCCACCAGCAGCGCGTCTACCAGCGTGCGCTTGTACTCGCGCATCTTACGATCACGCTCCAGTGACGGAATTAAGGACGGTACGTTGTCATTGTAGCAGGGATCCAGCAGGGTGGCCACCCAGTAATGGTTCATGTGTGCCAGGCTGCCTAGAGGCAATGACAAGCTGTCCTCGGTGGGAGGTATATTGTCTGTGTCCTCTGTATCCCCCCCAGGCATGCTCCAGTGATGGCCATGAGCTGATTTGGGTGCCACCCTGCTGTGAACATGGATCCTTCTCATCATCCTCCACCTCGTCATCCTACAAAACTGTGCCCTGGCTGGACAGTTGGGTACCTGGCTGCAGGAACCCACCCTCTGAGCCACCTGGACAACTGACCTGATCACCATGGGAATGATCCCTGTTCCTCCTCCTCTTCCTCCTGTGCCACACCCTCATCCATCATCTCCCAAATGTTTTTTTCAAGGAGGCATAGAAGTGGGATGGTAATGCTGAGGACGACATCATCGGCACTGGGCATGTTGGTGGAGTACTTTAAACAGCGCAAAACCGCACACGCTTCACGCATGGAGGCCCACTCATTGGTGGTGAAGTGGCTCGCAGGTGGGTAGGGGGTACTTCCTCTTTCTCTCTAGTGTTTGGGGATATATAGCTGAATGCTTCCATGGGACAGTGTGGAGATGCTTGGTAACACTGGTGGTAGTTTTGCTGTCACATCCTCACTTTGAGGGGTGCCAAGTGACCCTGTCGCTCCAGAGGGGGAGGAAGAGGCCGAAACCGCAGCAGAAGAGGAAGCAGGAGGAGCCTCAGATATTTTGTGGTTCTTCAGATATCTACTCCACTGCAGCTCATGCTTTGCAGTTAGATGCCTGGTCAAGCAGGTGGTGTTTAGGTTTAGAACATTTATGCCTTGCTTCAGGCTCTGTGACTGCACAGCGTGCAAACCATTGCCTGAAGAACTGCCACGCCAAGGAAATCCTTTAAGCTGGCTTTGTTGTGCTATGTCCCTTGGCACGGTGGGCAGTAGCAGGCCACTCTTCTTTTGCATCCTGCTCCCTCTTTTGCTGTGCGGCTAATGCTGCACAATCCCCAGTTCCTCCAAACTACACACATCACTAACATGACCTGGATGCCATGTGGGGTCTAGGACCTCATCCTCCTCCACATCATCTTCCACCCACTCCTAACCCCTGCCCTCCTTGCCGTTCTGCACAATACAGAAATCCCCAGCAGTTGACACCTGTGTTTCGTCATCATCATCAGAGATGCACTGTTGCAGTCCTCCCACATCCTTATCCTTATCTGTCACTGACAGAATTAACAAAAAGATTAACTATTGCATTTCCATGTCAAAGATGCAGATGAGGTGTATCTCCCTCCCAAAAAAGGCGTTATGTCACCGACACAATTAGCTGACTGATTAACTGTCTTATAACAGTGAGACGGATGAAAATGCAGATGAGATATGGCCTCTAGCCTGGATACAAGATGAGATATGGTTGGGCATGGAGGCATACAGGTTCTGTATGGTATCCTGCGGCACATTTGCCCACAGATGTTACAGATGGGCCTGTAGTTTCTGCACACTTATTAGTTGGTGAAGCTGGTGTCCCAGTTGGTCCCATAACTGCTGGATTGGAAATAAATATGGTGGCCGGGCATCTGGAAGAGATGTTCCTGGGAAACCATTTCTATGTGGAGCATTATCCTGCTGATGAGGGGCTACCCTGCCAAGAGAGGAACACATGTGGTGGCAGGATGTCCTGCACATATTGAGGAGCTTTTAATGTCCCTCGTATCACTATTAGGGGTGACCGACTGTCGTATACGATGGCTCCCCAGATCATCACACCAGCAGTTTGGGCAGTGTGTCACTCCACAGCAGTGCTCACCACAAGGCCTCCATACTGCAACCCGACCTGGATTCATCACTTAAAAATGATACAGTTCCAGTCTGGAGCAGTCCAGGTTTTTAGTTCACGATACAACTGCAAACGAAGGCTACTGTGGCTGGATGTCAATGGCAGGACATGTAATGGGTGTGACACCAAATTTCCTTCTGCTAACCATATGAGAATGGTCTAGGTAGAGACAGGTGTGTAATGAAAGTGCCACCAGTATCGGCATGGTGGCCAATGAAACTGTGGGAGCTGATCATGCTTGTTGGTGGATCAAATGACCCTCTCTACTGGTGTCTGTCTGGGCAGCCCGGAGCCTGTTCCAAGACCTTTTCTCTTTATTAGTGTTGGGCACGAATATTAATCGCGAATATTGGCGCTTCAAAAATTCACAAACATTTAGAATATAGTGATATACTGTATATTTGTAATTTCGAATACTCTAGATTTTTCTTCATCAGTTACCTCCCTTCTTGCTTGTGGGCCAATGAGAAGGCTGCAATGTCTTTGTCTGAGATTAGCAACATCCCTAGCAACCAATAGGAAAGCTGCCTACCCCTTACTATATAAGACCCTCCCCAGCAGCCATTTTCTAAAGTTTTTAAAAGTTCTTAGAGAGAGCAGTGACATAGCTGAGCTCAGTGCTTTCCACTCATATATAAGCTATCTATCATTATATAGTTAGTTAGCGCATATATATAATACAGATAATTAGTGGGAGATAGTCAGTGTAGGTTATATCCTGATATAGTGTAGCTGATGATATGGTTCTGTTGTCCGTAAATACATGCAGACCAGCTAAAATGTGAAATTTCACGTATTGCGCCAAAATATTCGCATCATTAGTGCCGATGTGCGCAATCGCAAATATATCGGAGCACTCTATCTGCATATAAAGCCATTTCTAATGTTCTGCCGTGCCAACCATTTTTTACAGTCTCAGGAGATTTCTAGAAGCTTGAAAGATGCAGCAAAAGTGACCCACGCCTGTATTTTGCGCGCATTACCCGAATATTACATTGCCGATTTTTTGCAATCAAAAAAAAAATCTCAAATTCGCAAATATATGATGAATATTTGCCCAAATATTCGTGAAATATCGCAAATTCGAATACAGCCCCTGCCGCTCATCACTACTCCTTATTCCCTTCAGGGCTGTGAGGCTATGAGGACTGAAGAACAGAACACCCATCATATTGCATATATTGGAACAGAAAATTGGAAACAGTGCTGATCATCATACACCTCCCTCAAATTTTGGAATCTGTAGCTTGGGATATCTCCCAACCCTATGTGGGTCCCTGCTCCTTCAGCAAGATAGCTCCTTATACACAAGTAGTCTCAGATGTTCTAACAGTTTAAATGTCTTCTTTAAATATTTTGTTCTACTTTTCGCTAATTTTTAGATCACGATTAAGAACATTTAGAAACATTTAACACCTTCTTTATGGCAGCATTATGTGTCAATGAGCATCTGTTCCTTCCCTGTGATCATTCATGTAATCAGACAGAATGCACTCTATAGACTGTATCAGATAATCAGATGGCAGGGGGTTCATTCTCTTAGTTTAGATTCTGAGCAGATTGTGTTGTCCTGCCCAGACTTCACATGAGCGTCGGGCCTTAAAGGGAACGCAATCTGCAGGCAGCCAGTTATAGAGCAGAAGGAGATGAGAAGATTGATATATAATGTTATGGGAAAACGTTCAATAAAACTTGCATTTTTACTTATAATTTCTTGCTCATTCTAGGCTATGAAGTCCAGGAGGCTGTCCTATCAGTGATTGACAGATATCTGAATGAGCTGGGATATAAATGTATAAAATACAAGTTATACTGAATTTTTCCCCCAAAAAAACAGATATATCCATCTGCTCAGTTCCTCCTGCTTTATAACCTGCTACCTGCAGCTCATACACCATGTTCAACGTGTTAGGATCCCTTTAATATTACAATCCTAATGGAGCCATTGTGAGATGTAATAATGGTGCCCTGTGTGGTGGGAAGCCCTGATCCACCAGTCTGCAGCTAAATGTAAAGTGAACTCCAGGTACAGAAATGTTCACAATTAGTGAAAGTGCCTGCCCCAAAACAAACAAAAAAAACATTTAAGATGCATTCCCAGATTTAGAACTTAACATTTGTCTACAGGATAGGTGACAGGTTTCCTGAATGGTCTCAATATGGGGATTTGTGCCCCTGATCTAATGGAGTGGAAGTTGAAGAAGTGCATTTACGATCCATTAAACCTATATTGGCCTGCCAGGGGTAGCCAAGTACAGCCCTATCTCCAGCTGTCCAATAGAGTTTCAATAGGAGTGGCAATGCATATGCTCAACCTCTGCTCCATTCAAATAGAGGATATAAGACCCCCGTTCTCAAGATCATTTGGGATCACAGCATTCAGACCCCCACCCCACTCAAACATTTATCAACTACCTGTGGTTAGCTGAATACTCCTGAATACTACCTCAGGCAACACATACATTTTAAATTAGAATGTACTTGTTACTGGCAATAAGTGTGAAACCATTGTGTCTACCAACCGTCAATAAGTGTCGAACCACTGCATCAACCCAACATCAATGAGTGTGAAACCATTGTGTCTACCAACCGTCAATGAGTGTCGAACCACTGCATCAACCCAACATCAATGAGTGTGGAACCATTCTGTCTACCAACCGTCATTGAGTGTGGAACTATTGCATCAACTTAACATGAATGAGTGTGAAACCATTGTGTCTATTAAATATCAATGCGTGTGGAACTATTGCATAAACTAACCATCAATGACTGTGGAACCATTGCATCAACCAACCATCAATGAGAGTGGAACCATTGCATCTACCAACCATTAATGAGAGTGGAACTATTGTGTCTACTAACCGTCAATGAGTTTGGAACTATTGCATAAACCAACCATCAATGACTGTGGAACCATTGCATCTACCAACCACCCCTGAGTGTGGAACTACTGCATCTACCAACCATCAATGACTGTGGAACCATTGTGTTTACCAAATGTTAACCTGAGTGTGGAACCATTGCATCTATCAACCATCAATGAGTGTGAAAATATTGTGTCTACCAACTTTAATGAGTGAGGAACCATTGCATCTACCAACTGTCAGTGAGTATGGAACTATTGCATCAACCAATCATCAATGAGTGTGAAACCACTACTTATACCAACCATCAATGAGTATGGAACTGTTATTGTGTCTACACGTACCAACCATCAATAAGTGTGGAACCCTTGCTGTGTCTACACGTACCAACCATCAATAACTGTGGAACCATTGTGTCTACCAGCTTTCAATTAGTGTGCAGCCAATACATCAACCAAACATCAATGACTGTGGGACCATTATTACGTCTATCAACCATCAATGAGAGTCGAACCACTGCGTCTACCAACCGTGAGTAACAACCTATGGAAGTTATCCTGGCAGTCTCCTGGTATTCACAATTCAACCCATGTACATAGATCTAGACTTCGCTGCAGGGGAACCACCAGGCCGCTATCTCCCATTGTGATTGTTAGCTGCCCCACTAGGACCAGAGACACCAGCGTGGAGTACTGAGGGATCAGGCAAAACTATAGTCCGGGGCATATGTTAAGAGAGTCCTGTGTGAGTCAATTAAGAGCTGCATGTCCCTTTTTGACTCAGGGCTACTTTTGCAATGTTGCAGATTTGTTTATGCAGCTAAATGCATTGCACGTCTCATGTTTTGTTCTTGGTAAATTACCTTTAGTGAGATGAAAATAACTTTATACTTTTGGGCATCTTAATTTTCTTCTGCAGTCTATAGTCAATTCCCTGTCCACTACAGGAATAATGTTTTAATTAGCACATATTAAAGCAGAAGCTGCCTCCGCGGGTACGGCTCATTATGTCTAATATACAGAGCACATTTCCTAACAGAAAATTCACTTGTTCTTCCTTAGTTTTTCTTAATCAGGCAGCATTCAGTGATGTCTTTGTTCCCAAAGCCAAACCGTATCACTGTCTTGTAGAGTCTTCAGCTTATACTTATCAAGCTTGTAGCTATAGGGCAGTGATTGCCTTTCTTTTTATAACTAGAGAGGAACACCTCATTTTTTCTTCACAGTGGACACCTACAGACGTGGACAAAATTGTTGGTACCCTTTGGTCAATGAAAGAAAAAGTCACAATGGTCACAGAAATAACTTTAATCTGACAAAAGTAATAATAAATTAAAATTCTATAAATGTTAACCAATGAAAGTCAGACATTGTTTTTCAACCATGCTTCAACAGAATTATGTAAAAAAATAAACTCATGAAACAGGCATGGACAAAAATGATGGTACCCCTAGAAAACACAGAACATAATGTGACCAAAGGGACATGTTAATTCAAGGTGTGTCCACTAATTAGCATCACAGGTGTCTACAACCTTGTAATCAGCCATTGGGCCTATATATATGGCTCCAGGTAATCACTGTGTTGTTTGGTGATATGGTGTGTACCACACTCGACATGGACCAGAGGAAGCAAAGGAAAGAGCTGTCTCAAGAGATCAGAAAGAAAATTATAGACAAGCATGTTAAAGGTAAAGGCTATAAGACCATCTCCAAGCAACTAGATGTTCCTGTGAGTACAGTTGCACATATTATTCATAAGTTTAAGATCCATGGGACTGTAGCCAACCTCCCTGGACGTGGCCGCAGGAGGAAAATTGATGACAAATCTAAGAGACGGATAATCCGAATGGTAACAAAAGAGCCTAGAAAGACTTCTAAAGAGATTCAAGGTGAACTTCATGCTCAAGGAACATCAGTGTCAGATCGCACCATCCGTCGTTGTTTGAGCCAAAGTGGACTACATGGGAGACGACCAAGGAGGACACCATTGTTGAAAACGAATCATAAAAAAGCAAGACTGGAATATGCCAAACTACATGTTGACAAGCCACAAAGCTTCTGGGAGAATGTCCTGTGGACAGATGAGACAAAAATCGAAGTTTTTGCCAAGGCACATCAGCTGTATGTTCACAGACGAAAAAATGAAGCATATCAAGAAAAGAACACTGTCCCTACTGTGAAACATGGAGGAGGCTCTGTTATGTTCTGGGGCTGCTTTGCTGCGTCTGGCACAGGGTGTCTTGAATCTGTGCAGGGTACAATGAAATCTCAAGACTATCAAGGAATTCTAGAGAGAAATGTACTAGCCAGTGTCAGAAAGCTTGGTCTCAGTCGCAGGTCATGGGTCTTGCAACAGGACAATGACCCAAAACACACCGCTAAAAACACCCAAGAATGGCTAAGAGGAAAAAATTGGACTATTCTAAAGTGGCCTTCTATGAGCCCTGACCTCAATCCTATTGAGCATCTTTGGAAGGAGCTGAAACATGCAGTCTGGAAAAGGCACCCTTCAAACCGGACACAACTGGAGCAGTTTGCTCATGAGGAGTGGGCCAAAATACCTGCTGAGAGGTGCAGATGTCTCATTGACAGTTACAGGAAGCGTTTGATTGCAGTGATTGCCTCAAAAGGTTGCGCAACAAAATATTAAGTTAGGGGTACCATCATTTTTGTCCATGCCTGTTTCATGAGTTTATTTTTTTACATAATTCTGTTGAAGCATGGTTGAAAAACAATGTCTGACTTTCATTGGTTAACATTTATAGAATTTTAATTTATTATTACTTTTGTCAGATTAAAGTTATTTCTGTGACCATTGTGACTTTTTCTTTCATTGACCAAAGGGTACCAACAATTTTGTCCACGTCTGTATAAAACGAGAGCTTCTAGTGAGGATGGACAAGGCGATCTATAGTTATCACTCATTCCTATCTATTTATTCATGTATTTTACTCACTTATTTGGCGCTGACACATTCCACGGTGCTTTACAGACATGATCATTAATAGCTGTCACCAGTGGAGCTCACAATCTAAGTTCCTATCAGTATGTTTTTGGAGCATGAGAGGAAAGCGGAGACCCCAGAGTAAGGCCTGCTGCACACGAACGTTTTTATTTTCCGTTTTGCGGGCCGTTTTTTATGTTCCGTATACGGTACCATTCATTTCAATGGGTCCGCAAAAAAACCTGAAGATACTCCGTATGCCGTTCTAACATAGAACATGTCCTATTATTGTCCGCAAATCACGTTCCGTGGCTCTATTCAAGTCAATGGGTCTGCAAAAGAAAAGGAACACATACGGAAATGCATCCGTATGTCTTCCGTATCCGTTCAGTTTTTTGGCAGAATCATCTATTGAAAATGTTATGCCCAGCCCAATTTTTTCAATGTAATTACTGTATACTGTATATGCCATACAGAAAAACGGAACGGAAAAACGGAACAGAAACGGAAACACAACGGAAACAACGGATCCGTGAAAAACAGACCGTAAAACACTAAAAAAGCCATACGGTCGTGTGCAGGAGGCCTAAACCCACACAAAAACATGAAGAACATACAAACTCCATGCTAACCAATAAGCCACTGTGCTGCCCTATCTACATGATAGATGATAACTGGCGGAAGGTTTGGGACCATCACTAAGTGCTAAAATGGGGGATTTCACTCCCACATGACCAAAGTAATTAGGAGTTTTCATGGACATGGGGGAGGGAATGCAATGGGGCAACAATGGGAACAAGCGTCTAATATTCGAACAATTAGTAGGGTCCCAACAATCCAATATTTTTCCCCTCTGATATTCAGATTTGTCCACCCTTTCCTTAGCTGAAATTTAGTTAAGAGCACCAATTTTCCTTAAAACAAACTCAATACAACATCACAACATGATAAAAAAAATACTGTAAGTAGACAGGCTGCAATTCACAACATAACCACTGGGTGGCCACCTAAAGACAGAGATATATATAGTACAGAGGATAAGCATCTTGTGACAGACTAGTATTGCAAAAAAAAAATTTAAGCTGATCATCTTGTTCCACACATCTCTAGTTATAATGAACCAAGAGGTAAGGTGAGGAGGGACACATCTGTACCTCTTTACGCATAAAGGCTAAAGCTCTATAGAGACTTTAGGTCACGTTATAGTCAAAACTGGAACCTTAAAGTTGACAACAACCTGTGATATCTGCAAGAATTTTGACCGCGTTGACATTGCTGTGATTGCTGCAAAATATTCCCCTCTGCAGGGAAACATTGTATCTCTACTCAGTGAATGGAGCTTGTATGATGAAACGTCACCATGGATGCCTAACCTTATGAGAAGGCTAAAATCAGTTTGCAATCCCTACTATAAAAGCGTTAGCTGTACTGAGTCCAAGTTGGAAAGCACTGACATATAGAGAGGCGCAAAGGTTACTATTGCTCCTAACCCTGGTTCCTCAGAAGGATATGTATAAGAAGATAGCAGTTTAATAGAATTTAGAAGAAGGCTTGTACCCAGCGCCGATCATGCAGAAGAGGTTCTATTTATTGAAGTTCTAGATGTCATGATGCCTGAGGGAGAGGAACATGAAGCGTATATAGCATAGAAAGGTAGTCTGTTGTACGGGGGCGTACATAGATTATATAGGGCCCCATAGCAAAATGTAATATGAGCCCCCAGCCTCCCATGAGAAAAAAGTCACCTCCGCCTTAAAAGTAGAACAAGTGCTTCATAGATATGGCACTCATTCTGAAAGCCATATTTCTCAGTGTATTTATTAAAACTATAAATATTCCCATTCCCTTTACATAAAACAGGCTGCCAGAAGCTGCCACTAGGGGAAGCTGAGTACACAGGAATGTGTACAGTTATCATTGAAAACAATGGAAGCTGTAAAATGGCTTGCACTTAGCTCCCTCTGGTGGTGCCAGCCAGCCCGTCCCCTTAAGCACCTTATAGTAGCAGCACGGTGGCTTGGTGGTTAGCCCTGGGGCCTTGTAGTTCTTAGGTTCAAATCCGACCAAGGACAACCTCTACATGGAGTTTGTATGTCCTCCCGTGTTTGCGTGGGTTTCCTCCCACTCTTCAAAGACATATGGGGAATATAGTACCGCTATATAAGTGCATAAAATAAATAAATAATAGTAGTTGAGTGGTCCACCCCCATTTCTGTACAAAGTGTGCATACACTGAGGGTGACTTATGAAATTTTTGTAAACCCTATTTGTTAATGGGGGTGGGTCTTCTGTTCAAGATCCTCATCTCCTGCCCAGAGTTATGAGCATTTACAACCCTTTAGGACCACTCTGGAGGACTAGTCTGTCCTAAATCACACAGATAACCTATTGACGTTGATTGGGTGCTATGTAATTCTTAGCTTCTCCTATGGGGGCGCTGCAGGGAAACTTAACACTTACTGCCAGGGTTTCCTCACAGATAGCAGCTGATCGCTCGAGGTCTTGACAGGGGGCCACACTTAATTATCAGCTTTTTGTGAAGGGGTCTTTCTAATAAGTAAGTATTGTCCAAAGTTTCAGGTTCTGCAATGGAGGGAAGCTGTAATTAGCGATACTGTGGAATATGTCTACCGCTGTGTGGAGACGGCAGAGGAAAATGTGCTCTTATTAATTTACTCCTAGGTGATGACAGCTCTATCCTGCAAACATATGTTACAATAATGTCCAGATCTCAAGAACATAATTTCACACATCGGGCAGAAATATAGCTTATTACTGTCCAGGATTATGTCTGCATCTTCCTAGTCGGAGGGTGGACATGATGAAGTACAGTAGACTTAATCACTGTAGCGTTGTCTATTGTCACCTCTCTAGCCTTTTAGGTTTGCAAAGAAGTCGCTGGCAGAGTGAATTGCCATAGAGGAAATTATCTGATCAATGCCAGTAGGGGCTCCGGTAAGTATTGAATTTATATTTGTAGTTTTTTTGCTGCATATCTGTATTTACACTCACTTAGTAGTAATAGCGGCAGCACTCCAGTCTAATCTTTGTAATTGCCGTATCGGCAAGGGGAGATGCTCTGCCGCAGTCATTATTCTTTTACAGTCAATCAATGAGATGTTGAGATGTTTTTATTGTATACGCCAATAAATAGTTTCCCTATAGATTAGTTGTGTGCATTAACAGAAGTGACTCTGATTGATTCACACAAAGGCTTCTATTGCACCATCAGAGAAGACCTCCATGCTATTTTTAAAGTGAATGTGTCAACAGAAAACAAACTTTTGTTTATATCACCTTTTTTTGTTGTTGTTAAAAGCGTTTTTAAAGAATTTAGGTGGTTATTATCTATTTCCCATATCACTATATACAGTATAATAAATCCTGTAAAATTCACACTGCCTTAAGCCTCATACTGGGCAGGCACTTTCTATTCTTTAGAGATTACTTCCCAGCAGTCATCTCATTATCATAACAGGCAGGGTTGCAATGACAGATAACAAGTACAGTTAGCTCCAGAAATATTTTGACATTGACACAAGTTTTAGCATTTTAGCTGTTTACCAAAACACGTTCAGGATACAGTTACATAATCAATATGGGCTTAAAGTGCAGACTCTCAGCTTTAACTTGAGGGTATTTACATCCTAATTGGAGGAAGGCTTTAGGAACTACAATTCTTTAATATGCAGCTTCCTATTTTTCAAGAGACTAAAGGTAATTGGACAATTATCTCAAAAGTTTCTAATGCATGGGCTATTCCTTCTGTAATCTATGATCAATTAAGCAGGTAAAAGGTCTGGAGTTGATTCCAGGTGTGACAGTTGCATTTGGAAGTTGTTGCTGTGAACCCACAATATGCGATCTAAGGAGCTCTCAATAAAAGTGAAACACACCATCATTAGGCTGAAAAGAAAATCCATCAGAGAGATAGTGGAAATGTTAGAAGCGGCCAAGTCAACAGTTTGGTACATTCTGGATAAAATAAGAGCGCACTGGTGAGCTCGGGAACTCAAAAAGGCCTGGATATCCATGGAAGACAACAGTGGTGGGTGACTGTAATAATAATAATAATCTTTATATATAGGAAATGACAGATGGTCTACCTATGGAGAGGAGTTAGATCAGGGGATGTGATAGGCCACCCTAAAAAGATGTGTTTTGAGGGAGCACCTACATTTGTGTACATTGTCGTTTAACTGTATTTCTTGGGGTAGGGCATTCCAGAGAACTGGTGAAGCTCGGGAGAAGTCTTGTAGCCGGGAGTGAGAGGTTTGGATTATGGTAGAAGTCAGTTGTAAGACTGAACGGAGAACACGGGAAAGGTGGTAGACAGAGATGAGGGAAGAGATGTAAAGGGGTGTAGCACTGTGGAGAGCTTTGTGGGGGAGGACAAGCAGTTTAAATTGGATTCTATACTGTATGAGCACCCAGTGCAATGACTGGCAAAGAGCGGAGGCATCGGAGTAGTGGTTAGACAATGTAGCAGCATTGAGAATAGATTGGAGGGGAGAGTCTGGTGAGGGGAAGGCCAATTAATAGTGAGTTACAATTAGAGATGAGCGAATTGAAGCTGACAAAGTGGAATTCAATACGAATTTTAGGAAAAATTCGATTTGCACTGACGCTGAATTTCCTCACGCTTCATGGTAACGAATCGCATTTTTTCCTAAAAAGGCTGCTGCACGTGTGAGGACATGGAGCAAAAGACTCTGGGAATGAGGGATCACCCACAATGCCATGCATGCAGCCAATCAGCAGCCAGCCAGCCAGCCCTGTGATGTCACAGCCCTATAAATAGCCTCAGCCATCTTGGATTCTGCCATTTCCAGTGTACTTAGTGCAGGGAGAGACGTCAGCAGGCGCTAGGGGCAGTGCTAGGAAAGACTTCATTGTGCTAAAAAAAAGATTTACAAGTTCAGGGAAAGATTAGTCAAGGTGTAGGGAAAGGATATGGAGGAATCATCTACGCTATAAAAAGAAGAGCAGGGTGCAATAGGGGAGTGTACACCCTGGGTAAGGCTACTTTCACACTAGCGCTTTTGCTGGATCTGGCAGGGTTCAGCAAAAACCACTTCCGTTACTGATAATACAACCGTCTGTATCCATTATGAACGGTTCCGGTTTTATTATCTTTAACATTGCCAAGATGGGTCCGTTATTAACTCTATTGAAAGTCAATGGAGGACGTATCCGTTTTCTATTGTGGCAGAGAAAACGGATCCATCCCTATTGACTTGCATTGGCGGTCATGCTGGATCCGTCTTGTTCCACATCCCAGGACGGAAAGCAATGTTGCGGTTTGCTCTCCGGTCTGGAAACGCAACTAAGCGGAACGGAATGCATTTCGGAGCATTCACTTCTGTTCAGTTCAGTTTTGTCCCTATTGACAATGAATGGGGACAAAACTGAAGCGTTCTTTTCCGGTATTGAGACCCTATGACAGAACTCAATACCGGAAAACTTAAACGCTAGTGTGAAAGTAGCCTAATAGGAGCGATTCTATTACACCTTGCTGCACTTATTGGGGATCAAAATTGTTTTTAGGTTGTTTGCACTATATGATACATGACTAATTCCAGCAAACCTTGCTTGTGATTGGGGTGCAAGTTCTCTGTGATAAAGCCATTTACAGGGTGTATTAATAGGATACGTACGTCCTATTAGCCGTTCTGCATTGATTTTACATTGTTTTCCTTTTTTGGAGGGGGCGGGGGTGTATTAATAGGGGGGGGGGAATAAAATAAATATATATATACAGTACAGACCAAAAGTTTGGACACACCTTCTCATTCAAAGAGTTTTCTTTATTTGCATGACATGGAAATTGTAGATTCACACTGAAGGCATCAAAACAATGAATTAACACATGTGGAATTATATACATAACAAAAAAGTGTGAAACAACTGAAAATTTGTCATATTCTAGGTTCTTCAAAGTAGCCACCTTTTGCTTTGATTACTGCTTTGCACATTCTCTTGATGAGCTTCAAGAGGTAGTCTCCTGAAATGGTCTTCCAACAGTCTTGAAGGAGTTCCCAGAGATGCTTAGCACTTGTTGGCCTTTTGCCTTCACTCTGCGGTCCAGCTCACCCCAAACCATCTCGATTGGGTTCAGGTCCGGTGACTGTGGAGGCCAGGTCATCTAGCGCAGCACCCCATCACTCTCCTTCATGGTCAAATAGCCCTTACACAGCCTGGAGGTGTGTTTGGGGTCATTGTCCTGTTGAAAAATAAATGATGGTCCAACTAAACGCAAACCGGATAGAATAGCATGCCGCTGCAAGATGCTGTGGTAGCCATGCTGGTTCAGTATGCCTTCAATTTTGAATAAATCCCCAACAGTGTCACCAGCAAAGCACCCCCACACCATCACACCTCCTCCTCCATGCTTCACGGTGGGAACCAGGCATGTAGAGTCCATCCGTTCGCCTTTTCTGTGTCGCACAAAGCACAGATTTCCACTGGTCTAATGTCTATTCCTTGTGTTCTTTAGCCCAAACAAGTCTCTTCTGCTTGTTGCCTGTCCTTAGCAGTGGTTTCCTAGCAGATATTCTACCATGAAGGCCTGATTCACACAGTCTCCTCTTAACAGTTGTTCTAGAGATGTGTCTGCTGCTAGAACTCTGGGTGGCATTGACCTGGTCTCTAATCTGAGCTGCTGTTAACCTGCGATTTCTGAGGCTGGTGACTCGGATGAACTTATCCTCCGCAGCAGAGGTGACTCTTGGTCTTCCTTTCCTGGGGCGGTCCGCATGTGAGCCAGTTTCTTTGTAGCGCTTGATGGTTTTTGTGACTGCACTTGGGGACACTTTCAAAGTTTTTCCAATTTTTCGGACTGACTGACCTTCATTTCTTAAAGTAATGATGGCCACTCGTTTTTCATTACTTAGCTGCTTTTTTCTTGCCCTAATACAAATTCTAACAGTCTATTCAGTAGGACTATCAGCTGTGTATCCACCTGACTTCTACGCAACGCAACTGATGGTCCCAACCCCATTTATAAGGCAAGAAATCCCACTTATTAAACCTGACAGGGCACACCTGTGAAGTGAAGACCATTTCAGGTGACTACCTCTTGAAGCTCATCAAGAGAATGCCAAGAGTGTGCAAAGCAGTAATCAAAGCAAAAGGTGGCTACTTTGAAGAACCTAGAATATGACATATTTTCAGTTGTTTCACACTTGTTTGTTATGTATATAATTCCACATGTGTTAATTTTCATAGTTCATAGTCATGAAAATAAAGAAAACTCTTTGAATGAGAAGGTGTGTCCAAACTTTTGGTCTGTACTGTATATATATATATATATATATATATAGTGACACAGTGAGAGGTTTCTGTCTGGGTAAACAGGTATTTTCCTCCCATTATGTGCTGCTGGGCTGATTTACAGCCGGGTGAGGTCAAATACCGGAACGGATTTTAAGTGTCGGTCCGGGTTTTGGCAGCACCTGGCTGTCCTTAAATAGGCAGCTGGGCTCAGAAGCGAGGTCTCTGTGTTGGGATTTGGGAGCCTTGTGTCTGGATGAAGGCTTTCTACCTGTTTGGCGTGAAAACAGGTTGGTGCTGCTATGCTCAAGGACTCTTTGAGGCAGAATTGCCACATAGTGTGAATTACCACCAACACTGCAAGGTGACTTTTTGCTTGTTTATGACTGTTTGTTTTGTCACTTGCCTAAAGTGTGAATAAAACACTGAACTGTTTGATCCAAAGAATTTGATGTTGCCTCTATACTGCATCCGCTAATCCTGTCTACCAGAGTGAAACCCCACAATATATACAGTTGCAAGAAAAAGTATGTGAACCCTTTGGAATGATATGGATTTCTGCACAAATTGGTCATAAAATGTGATCTGATCTTCATCTAAGTCACAACAATAGACAACCACAGTCTGCTTAACTAATAACACACAAATAATTAAATGTTACCATATTTTTATTGAACATACCATGTAAACATTCACAGTGCAGGTGGAAAAAGTATGTGAACCCTTGGATTTAATAACGGGTTGAACCTCCTTTGGCAGCAATAACTTAAACCAAACGTTTCCTGTAGTTGCAGATCAGACGTGCACAACGGTCAGGAGTAATTCTTGACCATTCCTCTTTACAGAACTGTTTCAGTTCAGCAATATTCTTGGGATGTCTGGTGTGAATCTCTTTCTTGAGGTCATGCCACAGCATCTCAATCGGGTTTAGGTTAGGACTCTGACTGGGCCACTCCAGAAGGTGTATTTTCTTCTGTTAAAGCCATTCTGTTGTTGATTTACTTCTATGCTTTGGGTCGTTGTCCTGTTGCAACACCCATCTTCTGTTGAGCTTCAGCTGGTGGACAGATGGCCTTAAGTTCTCCTGCAAAATGTCTTGATAAACTTGGGAATTAATTTTTCCTTAGATGATAGCAATCCGTCCAGGCCCTGACGCAGCAAAGCTGCCCCAAACCATGATGCCCCCACCACCATACTTCACAGTTGGGATGAGGTTTTGATGTTGGTGTGCTGTGCCTTTTTTTCTCCACACATAGTGTTGTGTGTTTCTTCCAAACAACTCAACTTTGGTTTCATCTGTCCAGGTGCTCTTGTGCAAACTGTAAACGTGCAGCAATGGGTTTTTTTGGAAAGCAAAGAAAACGGAGCTCATAGTACTGTATGTAAAAATATAATTTTATTGTAACATGATTAACCACTTCAACCCCGCTAGCTGAAACCCCCTTCATGACCAGGCCACTTTTTACACTTCTGCACTACACTACTTTCACCGTTTATCACTCGGTCATGCAACTTACCACCCAAATGAATTTTACCTCCTTTTCTTCTCACTAATAGAGCTTTCATTTGGTGGTATTTTATTGCTGCTGACATTTGAATTTTTTTTGTTATTAATCAAAATGTAACGATTTTTTTGCAAAAAAATGACATTTTTCACTTTCAGCTGTAAAATTTTGCAAAAAAAACGACATCCATATATAAATTTTTCGCCAAATTTATTGTTCTACATGTCTTTGATAAAAACAAAATGTTTGGGCAAAAAAAAAAATGGTTTCGGTAAAAGTTATAGCGTTTACACACTATGGTACAAAAATGTGAATTTCCGCTTTTTGAAACAGCTCTGACTTTCTGAGCACCTGTCATGATTCCTGAGGTTCTACAATGCCCAGACAGTAGAAAAACCCCACAAATGACCCCATTTCGGAAAGTAGACACCCTAAGGTATTCGCTGATGGGCATAGTGAGTTCATAGAACTTTTTATTTTTTGTCACAAGTTAGCGGAAAATTATGATTTTTTTTTCCTTACAAAGTCTCATATTCCACTAACTTGCGACAAAAAATTAAAAATTCTAGGAACTCGCCATGCCCCTCACGAAATACCTTGGGGTGTCTTCTTTCCAAAATGGGGTCACTTGTGGCGTAGTTATACTGCCCTGGCAATTTAGGGGCCCAAATATGTTAGAAGTACTTTGCAATCAAAATGTGTAAAAAATGGCCTGCGAAATCCGAAAGGTGCTCTTTGGAATATGTGCCCCTTTGCCCACCTAGGCTGCAATAAAGTGTCACACATGTGGTATCGCCGTACTAAGGAGAAGTTGGGGAATGTGTTTTGGGGTGTCATTTTACATATACCCATGCTGGGTGAATGAAATATCTTGGCAAAAGACAACTTTTCCAATTTTTTTATACAAAGTTGGCATTTGACCAAGATATTTATCTCACCCAGCATGGGTATATGTAAAATGACACCACAAAACACATTCCCCAACCTCTCCTGAGTACAGCGATACCACATGTGTGACACTTTTTTGCAGCCTAGATGCGCAAAGCGGCCCAAATTCCTTTTAGGAGGGCATTTTTAGACATTTGGATCCCAGACTTCTTCTCACGCTTTAGGGCCCCTAACATGCCAGGGCAGTATAAATACCCCACATGTGACCCCATTTTGGAAAGAAGACACCCCAAGGAATTCCGTGAGTGGCATGGCGAGTTCCTAGAATTTTTTTTTTTTTTGGCACAAGTTAGCGGAAATTGATTTTTTTTGTATTTTATCACAAAGTCTCCCTTTCCGCTAACTTAGGACCAAAATTTCAATCTTTCATGGACTCAATATGCCCCTCACGGAATACCTTGGGGTGTCTTCTTTCCGAAATGGGGTCACATGTGGGGTATTTATACTGCCCTGGCAATTTAGGGGCCCTAAAGCGTGAGAAGAAGTCTGGAATATAAATGTCTAAAAAATGTTACGCATTTGGATTCCGTGAGGGGTATGGTGAGTTCATGTGAGACTTTATTTTTTGACACAAGTTAGTGGAATATGATACTTAGTAAGAAAAAACAAAAACAAACAAAGAATTTCCGCTAACTTGTGCCCAAAAAAATGTCTGAATGGAGCCTTACAGGGGGTGATCAATGACAGGGGGGTGATCAGGGAGTCTATATGGGGTGATCACCCCCCTGTCATTGATCACCCCCCTGTCATTGATCACCCCCCTGTAAGGCTTCATTCAGACGTCCGTATGATTTTTTACGGATCCACGGATACATGGATCGGATCCGCAAAACACATGCGGACGTCTGAATGGAGCCTTACAGGGGGGTGATCAATGACGGAGGTGATCAGGGAGTCTATATGGGTGATCACCCCTCTGTCATTGATCACCCCCCTGGAAGGCTCCATTCAGACGTCCGTATGATTTTTTACGGATCCACGGATACATGGATTGGATCCGCAAAACACATGCGGACGTCTGAATGGAGCCTTACAGGGGGGTGATCAATGACAGAGGTGATCAGGGAGTCTATATGGGTGATCACCCCTCTGTCATTGATCACCCCCCTGTAAGGCTCCATTCAGACATCCGCATGTGTTTTGCGGATCCGATCCATGTATCAGTGGATCCGTAAAAATCATACGGACGTCTGAATGGAGCCTTACCGGGGGCTGATCAATGACGGAGGTGATCAGGGAGTCTATATGGGTGATCACCCCTCTGTCATTGATCACCCCCCTGTAAGGCTCCATTCAGACGTCCGCATGTGTTTTGCGGATCCGATCCATGTATCAGTGGATCCGTAAAAATCATACGGACGTCTGAATGGAGCCTTACAGGGGAGTGATCAATGACAGGGAAGTGATCAGGAAGTCTATATGCGTGATCACCCCCTTGTCATTGATCACCCCCCTGTAAGGCTCCATTCAGACATCCGCATGTGTTTTGCGGATCCGATCCATGTATCAGTGGATCCGTAAAAATTATACGGACGTCTGAATGGAGCCTTACAGGGGGTGATCAATGAGAGAGGTGATCAGGAAGTCTATATGGGTGATCACCCCTCTGTCATTGATCACCCCCCTGTAAGGCTCCATTCAGACGTCCGTATGATTTTTACGGATCCACTGATACATGGATCGGATCCGCAAAACACATGCGGACGTCTGAATGGAGCCTTACAGGGGGGTGATCAATGACAGAGGGGTGATCACCCATATAGACTCCCTGATCACCTCTGTCATTGATCACCCCCCTGTAAGGCTCCATTCAGACGTCCGCATGTGTTTTGCGGATCCGATCCATGTATCAGTGGATCCGTAAAAATCATACGGACCTCTGAATGGAGCCTTACAGGGGGGTGATCAATGACAGGGGGGTGATCAATGACAGGGGGGTGATCAATGACAGGGGGGTGATCAAGGAGTCTATATGGGGTGATCAGGGGTGATCAGTGGTTCATAAGGGGTTAATAAGTGACAGGGGGGGGTGTAGTGTAGTGTAGTGTTTTATGGTACTTTGCACAGCTACCTGTGTCCTCTGGTGGTCGATCCAAACAAAAGGGACCACCAGAGGACCAGGTAGCAGGTATATTAGACGCTGTTATCAAAACAGCATCTAATATACCTGTTAGGGGTTAAAAAAATCACATCTCCAGCCTGCCAGCGAGCGATCGCCGCTGGCAGGCTGGAGATCCACTCGCTTACCTTCCGTTCCTGTGAGCGCACGCGCCTGTGTGCGCGCGTTCGCAGGAAATCTCGCGTGATGACGCATATATGCGTGACTGTGCGCAGCGCTGCAGCCTCCGGACCGCACATCTGCGTTAGGCGGTCCGGAGGTGGTTAAAATATAAAGCAATAAGTGATATGCCTTTAAAAAGTGAATGGAAGCAGAAAAAGAACGCCACCCTGGGATAGCACACGTGCCAAATGTAAAAGATAATGATCAATGGAATTAATTATATACGGTACAATGACCAGCCATTGACCAAAAAATGCAGCATGAGTAACAATCAAAAGAAAACCTACACGGCAAAAAATTAAACAGGGTTTGCATGCGAGTGCAGCATAAGCAAAATAGGAGCAAACCTAAATAATGACTGGGTATGAAAATAACCTGAATCAAATGTCGTATAGTTAAAAAGAGAAAGCGAAGACTCACCAAAAAAGACCGTGTGCTATGTCACCCAGGAAGGTGCTACCCCAATGCGCGTTTCGGCGTGCCTTCGTCCGTCACACCCTTCGTCCGTCAGTCGCCAGGACTACCGGATGAACAACATCTTTTCACTGATTTATGTCCTGGAACAGATGCTGGCTAAATCTTAGAGCGGGCCAGGGGGCAGGAGACATGGGGCCTAGATCTCACGGCCACATGAGCCCTGTAGGGGGTGAACTAGAGGGGGAGGATGAGGACTTTTGAGCACAAGCAATGTGTAGAGAAATAGGTGGTTTTTCTACACAGGTGAAAGGAGAGGAGGAGCAGGAGCAGCCAGAGGAGCTACAGGGCGATGAGGAAAATGAGGCAGAGGACCCAGATGCACCGTGTCAGTATGCAGTGGAGATGAAGTGCAGGGAGTCCCTTTTCGAATCACTTGCGCAAATGGCCTGATGCATGCTCACTTGCTTGCGTAGTGACAGCCGAATTGTCACCATTCACCAGAGGGATGACTACTGGCTCTCCACCATGTTAGATCCTTTGCTGGACAAACTGAACTGTTATCGAGACATCCTATGTAGTCAGTTGGCCACTGCCTTTGTAAGACATCACCCATCCTCACCCAGGTCTGACAGGGGGGTCCTCTGTGCTCACATTCTACTGCCATGGCTGCTGGGGGCTGGAGGTTGAGGGAGCAGAAGCAGTACCAGCTCCATCAGCAACAACTTAAGTCTACAGTCGCTGATGAGCAGTTTTCTTCACCCGCCTGAACCAGCAGGTGGTGGCATACTTGGACAGCACCCTGCCACCCCACATCGAAGATCCCCTGGACTACTGGGCAGCCAAACTGGAATTGTGGCCGCAACTGGCCGAGTTTGCCCTGGACAAGCTTTCCTGTCCGGCCAGCAGTGTGTCATCAGAGCAGGTGTTTAGTGCAGCGGGGGCCATAGTTACCCCAAGGAGAACTCCCCTGTCCACCCAAAATATAGAGAAGCTATTCTTTGTGAAAATGAATCAGGCGTGGATCAGCTAGGATTTTCAAACACCAATGCCTGATACATCAGACTAGATCATCCATGGTGCCACACCAACACTTTGACAAAAGAGACGTGTTTCTTCTGGCTACCTGCTTCAGCTACTATTCTGATGCTGCCAACAGCCTGATGCGACACTTGCTGCCAAGTGCTCCTACTGTCAGCCATCATCTTCAGCTGGTACTGGTATTGCCCCCACCTCCCCACTCTGTTTCTGGGCCACTCTGTGGTCTCCTCATGCTGTTGCCACTGCACCACTCTGTGGTCTCTTCATGCTGCTGCCACCTCATCACTATATCACTGGGCCACTCTGTGGTTTCTTCTAGTGGTAAGTGGCAGGGGCAATATTCGAATTTGCGATATTTTGCTAATATGTGGTAGAATATTCATCATACATTTGCAAATATTCATATTCGAGATTAAATCTGCAATATAAAAATCACATAAGATTATTTTCTTGATTCCAAAAAATCAGCAATGTAAAAATCGAGCAATGCGAAGTGGGTCAAAAATGAATATATAGCACTATAGAATATAGTACATTTTTATATATAGAGTATAGTACATTTTTTAGAATATTCGTCATTTTTTTCCATCTGGTCTCTATGGTCTCTCTGTCAGGGGGCTCTACTTGTATAAGTGTTTAATAGAACAGGTTCTGTAGACATCTACGTGGAATCAGCTGGCGACGGTGTAAAAGGAGTGCGCTTCTTCTTGGCGCTAACATCGACCTGTAAGGCTGAGTTCACATTTAAGTTATTTAGTCAGCCTTTGCCCCGTGACTGCCCAAATAAGTGAAGTGTGCAGTTATTCTAAGAGCGACGCCTGTCATCTGCGTGTCATACGGACTCACAGTATTATTTCACTACCAAAGCAGACTCCCTATGTGTGTTACTGCAAGGCAGTGTTCTACACCAGTGATGGCCAGTTCGCCATGTTCGCCCGGGAACACATGCGGGCTGCCATCTTAACTCACAAGTCCGGCGAGGCACAGGTAAGCCCTTACCTGTGCCTGCGCCGCGAGCCGGTCTGAAACAAATGCGGTCACCGGGAGCAGGCAGTTCCGAGAACAGCCCAATAAAAGCCCCCGGCAGCTGTTCTCGGAACTGCCTGCTCCCGGTGACCGCATTTGTTTCAGACTGGCTCGCGGCGCATACACAGGTAAGGGCTTACCTGTGCCTCGCCGGACTTGTGAGTTAAGATGGCAGCTCGCATGTGTTTGCTGGCGAACATGACGAACTGGCCATCACTGTTCTACACCACTATACAGGCTCTGCAGCCAGGAAATAGCTGTTTTTTAACGCTATTCACCATGAATAAACCTGGATCGAATTGAATCTATTCGGAATATTCAGCGAACCAACCAAATCAATTTTTTTAGAAATTTGCTCTAGTTACAATAATCCTGAATAAAAAAAACCCTTTACAACATCCACCCAAGTGAAAAACACTCTCCAGGAAGTAGATGTATCAGTATCTAAGTCTACCATAAAAAAGGAGACTTAAAGGGTTTCTACCATCAGATGTACTGTTATGTAGCTGACTGATATTCGCGATGTGCTAATGTCCGCACTACATAACAGTGTTATTTTTACATGTGTCCCTGTGGCCGTTCTCATAAAAAAAACACTTTTACAATATGCTAATGAGCCTCTAGGTGCTATGTGGGTGTTCATTCAGCACCTAGAGGCTCCGTCTACTAACCATTTATCCCGCCCCTCCGTCTAGACCGCCCCGCTCCTCTTGATTGATGTCACGGTTCGCAGCATCGCTGACGAAATCCCGCACCTGCGCCGTCCACTTCTGTATTCGGTGCGGGCGCAGTGAGTGAATGATGCGCTCCTGGTGCCGTATTCCTCACTGCGCCTGCGCCGACTACGTCACACTGAGGAAGCCGGCACCAGAAGTGCGTCATTCACTCACTGCGCCTGCGCCGAATACAGAAGTGGACGGCGCAGGCGCGGGATTTCGTCATCGATGCTGCAAACTCTGACATCAATCAAGAGGAGCGGGGCGGGCTATACGGAGGAGCGGGGCAGGATAAAGGGTGAGAAGACAGAGCCTCTAGGTGCTGAATCAACGCCCACATAGCACCTAGAGGCTAAAAATTTCTCATGAGAACGGCCACAGGGACAAATGTAAAAAGAACTTCAACTCATTAAATTTTCCCTTTAAGTACAGGGATACGGTGTGTTATATAACATCTATCTACTACTAATGTCCTATTTGGACTTCTTAACACCTTTTTTTTCCCTGCACCTACCAATTTACCTAAAACTTAACTTTTAATAATCATAACTAAACTTTCTTATTGTGCTCCGACACATATTTAGTGATTTAAAATTTTTCAGTTTCACTGGCCTTTTCTTAGTGTCTTTTGGAGCTTATTGTCAGTGCTCTTTGCTGACTTCTTAAGACTCCTGCTTAATTCTGACACTCTGTTGCCATGCTGAGCTGCGCGCTTGCCCAGGATTATAATGGCATTGTGTCTAGTGTCTTCCTCTACACATTGGTTTCAGTGATAACTGTGTTAAAATTCAAGCCTCACGCTGCCCCCCGACATGTTTCGCCGTATCACGGCGTCCTCAGGGGTAAGGGCAGTGTTTGTGCGTGCTTTGCCTCACTTCCGGCTTATAAGACCTTTGTTAGTGATGCGTTGGTTATGCGCCTTATTAGGGGCGTGACGAGCTGACTTCGCCCCCTGACGTCAGATGTTTTCCCTTTCTCTCGTTTTCATTGGTGCGAGTCATACTTGAGCGCTGCGCATGTTTGTGACGTCGGAGCTCCCTCGGCCACCGTGTCAATGCGCATGTCTTCACACTCTGTTCACGATCCGAACTCCACATCGCGCATGCCCAGGGACTTCACCTCCCACGATATTTCTACCCAGCTATTGCCCAGGTACTCTCCGCCATAGCCTATTGGCATTATCATTCGTCATTATGTTTTATATCTCATTATTCTCCAACACCATTAACTACTTGTCCACAGGTATCCTCCGAATTTTTTGTCATGTTGTCTCCTTCATTTTGAATCTTCTTTCCAACTTATGGATTAGTTTGAATCTAAACTTATCCCCCTTAATTTTACTCATATTTCTGTGCATATCTATATTTAGATGAATCTTCTTGGGGAGTAAACTTATTTATGAGATTTATCATCATCACTACACACTGAAATAATAGGGTAGGGATTATGATATAGGAGGTATATGGCCTTTGGGCTTTTTTGACTTAGATGGTTATTCTTGCCATGTCTTGCCATGATTTTATTCCTTCTTTAGATGATTTAATTTCCAATTGTTAACATACCTAGCTCCATGGCAATTAGTGACACCCTGCTCTTTATTTCTCCTTTTCATTATATTCATCTCCTCGGATTTATTTATTTTTCCCTCCTCTATTTTTTTATTATTGTTCTGTTGTTTACTCTAATTCTTTGTATAGTCCTCCCTTTATACATACCTCATTCTACAGATTAATGACTCTTTCAGTAGTTTTTTCTCCTTGTTTTAAATTATTTCTATTGTTTTTATTATTGTTTTTATTGTTATTATGATATTTTTATTTTTTGTGAATTTGTTGGGGGATATCTTTATGTTTTCAATATTATTATTATAATGTTATTATTTTTTCTAGATTTTTATTGGGGGATACCTCTTATATTTTTGGTCTAGCCTCTGTGAGGTTGCTCATTCTCTATACAAACTGTATCGTATTTTAATATCTATAATTATTTTTATATTAATCTTCTTATTTTCTTTCTTCATTTTCTCAGGTATGGGTGACATCTTATAGGAAAGACGAGAACGTGAACCCCTCGTTCAACCCATTTGGGGACAGGCTATTCAACAGGTATATCCATTTCGTTTCCTCTTGTTGCAGTTTCTTGTCTATGTCCCCTTTTCGTGGTCCTGTTTTGACCTTCATGACTCCCCAAACTTTAATTTCTGTATTGTTTTCTTTGTGTTTTTCTCTCATATGTCTGGCTAAGCTGGTATCCTCACCGGTGCTTATGCTGCTTAGATGTTTTGATATGCGCCTCCTCAGCTCTTGAATGGTCTTTCCTACATAAAACTTTGGGCATTCGCATTTAATGACATAGACTACTCCCTTTGTTTTGCAGTTAATATAGTCCCTAACTTCATAGTTTTTTCCATCCACTGGATTAGTAAATGTCTTCGTAGGTTTCATCCTACTACAGAAAACGCAGTCCCCACATGGGTATGACCCATTGTGGGACAGCCAGGTAGTTTTTTTATTTTTACTTCCATGGGATTGATAGTGACTGTGGACTAGTTTTTCTTTTAAATTTTGTCCTCTTCTGTAGGTTATGGCGGGATATTTGGGTATCACTTGTTGTAAATCTACATCATTTTGCAATATGTGCCAATGTCGTTTCAATATTTTTTGTATAGCACTATGCTCGGTATCATATGTTCCAATGCATCGTATAATTTTCGCTCCCTCATTTGTTTTTTTATCCATCAACAGGTCAAGTCTTTTTGTTTTCCTGGCCCTATTGTAGGCCCGATGTAGGCACTTCTTTGAGTATCCTCTCTCATAAAAACGTGAGTACAAGATGTTGCACTCTTTTTGAAACGTTTCCTCGGTGGAGCAGTTCCGCCTGGCTCTGAGATACTGCCCCACCGGGATGCCCTTCTTCAGAGGCTCAGGGTGAAAACTCTGCCAGTGTAACAGGTTATTTGTTGATGTTACTTTACGATGTATTTCAGTTTGGATGCTGCCATCAGGCTGCAGGTCAATTCTAAGGTCCAAAAAGTTCAATGTGCTTGTATGTATTTCGGCTGTAAACCTCATGCCTACTTGATTATCATTTAGTTGGCATACAAACTCATAAAATTGTGCTTCAGTGGCATCCCAAAAAATTAGAATATCGTCAATATAACGACCCCAAAATAATATGTGCTGTGTGTATTTTTCCATTGTGTCCGTGAATACTAAACGATCTTCCCACCACCCTAAAAATAAGTTTGCATAACTTGGTGCACAAATCGTGCCCATAGCGGTGCCGGTGACCTGTAAATAATATTTGCCATTAAATAAAAAATAATTGTGCTCCAACAGAAATTTTAATAGTGATATAACAAAATTATTGTGCTTGTGGTGTTGTGTTCCCTTTGTATTTAAGTAATATTGAACTGCCTGTATACCCAAATGATGTTGAATACTCGTATACAGTGCCTCGACATCAAGACTAGCTATCAAGGTATGTGTATTGACCTGAATTTCCTGCAACCTGATGACAGCATCCTTAGTGTCTTTCAAGTACGAGGGCAGAGTTTTGACAAATGGAGAAATGACCTGTTCCACATATTCGCTTATACTCTCACATAGGCTTTGATTGCCTGAGACAATCGGTCTTCCTGGAATCGGTTCCCTTTGCTTATGAACTTTTGGAATGGCATAGAAGGTTGCTCTAGTTGGTTTTGGCCTGTACATTACTTTGTACTCCTCCTTTGTTATTAAGTTGGAATCTCTCGCATTTTTCAGAAGTTTTTTTAGTTCTAATACATATTTCTCAGTGGGGTCTGATTTTAATTCCCTGTAAGTCTTTTTGTCATTCAGAAGTTCCATTATCATTTGTTCATAATCTTTCCTTTCTAGTAACACGACATTCCCTCCTTTATCCGAAGGTTTTATAAGCAGATCATCATTTTCCATCAGATCTTTCATAGCTCTCTGCTCTTCCTCACTTAGATTACTATACTTATTCCTTTTTGGAGCTTTCATATTTTGTAGATCTCTGGTTACTACATCAACAAATGTTTGGATGTTTGCATATTTCCCAAAGGGGGGGGGGTAAATTTGGACTTGGGGGTTAGGGTGCTGAAAGGTGGGCTTGGAGCTACTAGTTCGCCTTCTCCTTCCCTCCATAAGCACTCAAGTGTCTCAACTGCCTCTCTCTCGCGTCGTTGTAGATTTATTTCTACTTGTTCTCTGGAGTTAAACTCCTTATGTAGTGCTAGCTTCCTAGCAAACAGGTTGATGTCCTTCACCCACAGGAAACAGTTGAAACTCGGTGCTGGGGTGAAGGAGAGGCCTTTTTGAATCAGACTAGTGTGTTCCGCAGTGAGGTTTGTCTTTGTTTTATTAATTATTTGCATTGCCCCAACATTGGGGTCAATATTACCTTCTACTGTTTGTGGTATTCTTGTGTTTACATTTTTTGATTGTAGCCCCACTTCTCCCTGTCCCGTAATCCCATCCCCTGTCCTAAAAAATTCCCCTGTATCCCATTCTGGGGCTGCAAAGTAACATTTGTTGGTATAGATAAGGAGGATGGCTGTGGAAATTGTAAGAATTGTGAATATTGTGCTTAGGTATTTGGACCAGGTTCTTGATTGGTTGCCCATGTCGTATTTCCACTAGTGCCTGAATTAGTGTTAGTAGTGGAACTTTTTTGTGGGTATCTTCTCTGTGAGTATGGCAGCTTATTTTTAGGTCTACGTTTGGGCTTAGCTATAGTTTGTGTATCACTACCTTCAACTTCAGAAATTTCTGATTCAGATATATCTGTGTACTCTCTCCAATTTTCTTTTGGTCTAGCTGCAAATCGCCCCCCTTGTTTTCTGAAGTATATATTTCCGGTATTGAAATCTTTTTTATCTCGGTTATATTTCCTATGTTTTCGCTCCTTAATTTCCCCCTGTAGACTCTCTACGTTCTTTTGTAGTTTTTGTTCATACTCTACAAACTCTGGTTTGGTTCTGAATGTTTGTATTTCCTGAATTTCTTTTTGCAATTGAGTTGTAATTTTTGCTAATGATTTTTGTTCATAATCGAGGAGGTACGCTTGCATCCGCAATGAATTTTCTGTGAGGAGTATTTCCCAGCCCTTAATAAACTCTGCGTCTTCCTGATGGGAATTTGGGGTTATGTTGATTCTCATTCCCCTATACACTATTTGCTGTTGAATGTATGTTTCCAGGCTGGCAGTTTCCCATACTCCTCGTATATATCGTTTGTACGTTTTGTTAATTTCTTTAAAGGCTTGAGCTACATCCAAACAGTCCACTGGTAGACATTCTATAGAAAAAACTCTCCCTGCTTCAGCCAGAAATGTTTGAGTGGTCGCGGGGTTTGAGAGAAAACCTGCCATTTACTCTCTATACACCTGTCTGGGGTATACTGTCCTCTTTCCTAAAGATTATCTCCCTATGGTATTAGGAAATATTTGGGATTTTTAACCCTTTATTGAACTTCAACTCATTAAATTTTCCCTTTAAGTACAGGGATACGGTGTGTTATATAACATCTATCTACTACTAATGTCCTATTTGGACTTCTTAACACCTTTTTTTTCCCTGCACCTACCAATTTACCTAAAACTTAACTTTTAATAATCATAACTAAACTTTCTTATTGTGCTCCGACACATATTTAGTGATTTAAAATTTTTCAGTTTCACTGGCCTTTTCTTAGTGTCTTTTGGAGCTTATTGTCAGTGCTCTTTGCTGACTTCTTAAGACTCCTACTGTTATGTACTACTGACACATCGCTAATATCAGTCACAGTAAATCTAATGGTAGAAACCCTTTAATGGGAGAAAATCCAGAGGGTTCAACACAAGGGGCAAACCAATACATCAGCCTCAAAAATGGAAAGCCCAGATTAGACTTTTGCAAAAACAAACCAAATGCACCAGAACTCTGCAAATACAAATTACAAAGTAAATACAATCGTGCCATACTCACTAGAGAAAATGTACTAATAATAATGCTAAAGGCGATCTTATTAGGACAGGAACCTACATCAAATATTACCTCCTCTGGTGTCATACTGGCCTCCATTAAATTCAGGGAATGCATGTGTGGCTGTGTCCACTGGTCATGCACTCCTTACTAACCTGTCGGCCCCATAGGATGATTTTAATTAGTACAAGTGTAAAGCTGTACCCTGCTCTCCCTACATATATTGGAGGCCATTTGGCACCAGGAGAGGTAAAATACACAGTGTGGGACCTGCATTCCCTGTATATAAGGGGAGCCATTATGACACCAAAAGAGGCAAAATACAGTGTGGGATCAGCATGCATGTGGAACCTGTATTCCCCGAATTTAATGGAGGCAAATATGGCACCATAGGAGGTATATTTAGCGGAGATTCCTGTCCTAAACAGATGGCCTTGTCGTTGGCAGATAGGCACAAACAATTTTGCACAAATTGTATTTGCCAAGAATCTCACATTTATGAGCGTAACATTTGCATTAGTACATTTTCTGTAGTGAGTGTGACACAATTGGATTTTCTTTGTTATTTGTGTTTTCAGAGTGATTTTGCATTGTGTTTGTTTTTTCTTTTGTGCTGTCAGCCATGGCAACGTGCACCTGTGCATTGGGATGTGCTGACTGACCCCCTTTTTATTTGCAGATTTACTCTTTCCAAAAACATCTAAAGAAGCCAGCCCAGTTCTTTGGGCGGCTGAAACTAAGAACAACCTTTACCAAAATGATGGGAAGAAGAAAGTATGGAGAAGGCTTGGCTCATGGCCTCATTGTCTATAAAACATGGTGCAGGCAGTGGATAACATGCGCGTGCATGGCTTCCACTGGCACTGGGTCACTAGTGTTTATTGATGATGTGACTGAAGACAGAAGCAGCCGGATGACTTCTGAAGTCTACAGGGATAGACCTTCTGCTAAGATTCAACCAAAGGCAGCAAGGTTGAATGAACGGTGCTTCAGAGTACAGATGGACAATGACCCAAAACATACTGCAAAAGCATCCCAGGAGTTAATTAAGGCAAAAAAGTAGAATATTCTGCAATGGCCGAGTCATTAACCAGATCTAAAGGTGATCGAGCATGCATTTCACTTGCTTAAGACAAAACTTTTGTCTTAAGCAAATGAAACGCATGCTCCATCGGGTTTAGATGTGTCATCTTTTGCCACATTGCCAGCCACCATAGCCCACTATCTGGGAGATGAGAGATTGCACTTTGTACGAACTGCTGCTGGACGTACTGCGACTGCAGTCAGTGAAGGAGAGAAGTTCTTTATTTAACAAGCTCTGCATGGTTTGTTTCATCGTCACCTTTTCACTGCATCGAACCCTAGGGGGCGACAGCCTGAAGTAGTACACTGTGACTCTACAACATCTCATCAGGGTCACTACCACTACCATCCTCTTCATCGCCTCCTCAGAGGTTCACCGAGCATAGGCTCTGACCACAGCTCACCTCCTCCCCCTCCCTGCGCCATGAGCCAGCCTTGCATATGCCTCCTAGTCTAGAAAATTCTCCTGGAAGGCAAGGAACAGCTCCTGCCTGTTGACTCAGGCGGGCTGTCCTAATATTATGTACAGAAAATAGAGTAAAATAAAATCTACAACCAGGAAAAGACCAAGAATAAAATGTTTTAGTCTCTGGTTTTAATTTGTAAAAAATCAAACATAGGTGATAACTTTTTGTAATTGATTCTTTTAGCTACATTTTATTAATTCTGCCAAAGCTAGATTTATCCGATCAATGCCAGTAGGGTGCCTGCAAAGTCATTTACATTTTATAGTTAGCACCCTGGTGTGACTACTACTTCTTCACCTCGTATAGCTAAGCCTCCAGTTGCCATATAGTTTTTGTATAAATTGAATCCTCTAGCTGCATCATATTCATTTCACCATAGATAGATTTATCTAATCAATTCCAGTAGGGTGCCTATAAAGCAATCCAGTTTTTTTTTTATTCATAGTAGTTTTGATGCACATCTGTACTGACTGAAAAAACTCACTAATAAGTGAATATTTAGAATAGATAGACGTCTCTGATCCATGCCAGCAGGTTGCCTGAAAAGCAGTCTAAATTTTGTAATTTTGTATTTATCTTTTTTTTACCCTAGTTATTGGTGAGTAGCTGGAAATAATCATTAGGGGGAAGAATGTCCTGTCATCTTTGTCAGTTGCAAAAGTTCTGGTCCCAGCGAAGAAGATGAAGACGGGAAATGAAAAAAAATCTTCCAGGGGCCTCTTCATATATGGACAGGGATGAAAGGATGTCACGCAAACAATTCATGCATCTTCTATTCTTTGTTTTTCTAACAGGAGAGATACAATGTAATATTAAATGGACATTTCATGCAGCAACTTTGTAAATAGTTTTAACATGAAAATCCTTTACAGTTTTATGTGCACAACCCCTGTCCAGACTTATGTGTCTGTGAGGTTACAAACTACAGAGGGCTGTCATCTGATCCTGTCATCCAATCTTGTCATCCGATCCTGTCATCCGATCCTGTCATCTGATCCTGTCATCTGATCCTGTCATCGGATCCTGTCATCCGATCTTGTCATCCGATCCTGTCATCTGATCCTGTCATCTGATCCTGTCATCCGATCCTTTCATCCAATCCAGTCATCCGATCCTGTCATCCGATCCTGTCATCCGATCCTGTCATCTGATCCTGTCATCTGATCCTGTCATCCGATCCAGTCATCCTGATCCTGTCATCCGATCCTGTCATCCGATCCTGTCATCTGATCCTGTCATCTGATCCTGTAATCTGATCCTGTCATCCGATCCTTTCATCTGATCCTGTCATCCGATCCTGTCATCCGATCCTGTCATCTGATCCTGTCATCCGATCCTTTCATCTGATCCAGTCATCCGATCCTTTCATCTGATCCTGTTATCTGATCCTGTCATCTGATCCTGTCATCCGATCCTGTCATCTGATCCTGTAGTCCGATCCTGTCATGCAATCCTGTCATCCGATCCTGTCATCTGACCCTTTCATCTGATCCTGTCATCCGATCCTTTCAGCCGATCCAGTCATCTGATCCTGTCATCTGATCCTGTCATCCGATCCTTTCATCTGATCCTGTCATCCGATCCTGTCATCTGATCCTGTCATCCGATCCTGTCATCCGATCCTGTCATCTGATCCTGTCATCCGATCCTTTCATCTGATCCAGTCATCCGATCCTTTCATCTGATCCTGTCATCTGATCCTGTCATCTGACCCTTTCATCTGATCCTGTCATCCGATCCTTTTATCCGATCCAGTCATCTGACCCTGTCATCCGATCCTGTCATATGATCCTGTCATCTGATCCTGTCATCCGATCCTTTCATCCGATCCAGTCATCTGATCCTGTCATCCGATCCTTTCATCTGACCCTGTCACCCGATCCTGTCATCCTATCCTCTCATCTCATCCTGCCTTACTCCAATTTCTTTGACCCAGTACTTGGTACCTACAGACAGCAGAAGTGAATAGATACTGTACCTGCATGATCAGACTCCACGAGGTTTGTTTGTGGTCTGTCACCACAGAGAAACATAGGTCCACATTGCAGCAGCAGACACAAAACAGGAAGATATTTTTAACCCCATGCATTCCCAGAGCTATACCTTTATTATTTTTCCGTGCACATTGCCATATGCAGTTTTTTTATTGTGGGACAAGTTTTACTAATAGCACCATTTACTATTGCAAACTATGCGGTGAGAAGCTGGAAAACATTCTAAACGGGGTGGAAGTGTTAAAAAAAAGCAATTCCGCCACAGTTTTATGGGCTTCATTTTTACGACGTTCCTGATGTGGTAGAACTGACCTGTTGCCTTGTTTCTTTGGGTCAGTACAATCACAGCAATACTAAATTTTTATAGTTTTTCTTGCACTTTAATAAAAAAGAAACCTTGAAAACATTTTTCTTTGCATTTTCATATTTTGACCCCATAACCTTTTTATATTTATGGAACTGTCTGAGGGCTCATTTTTCACAGGGTGATCTCTTCTTTTCATTGAAACCATTTTGGAGTTTGTATGTCTTTTTCCTCATTTTGTATAAAAAAATAATAATTCTGCGGTGAAATGACCAAAAACGGCAAATTGACCATTCTGTTACGCTGTACGCCATCCAGGATAAATACTTTGATATTTCAATAGTTTGCACATTTTGGGACACAGTTTTTTTTTATTGTTTATTTAAATTTAATGTGGAAAGTAAGGTGATTTGTTTTGTTCTTGATTTGGTTTTTATATATTTTTTTTAAAAAATTCACTTATTTTTACATTTATTTTTGTCACCCTAAACGACTTTAGACTTTAAAGGGGTTGGCCAGTTTACATCACTAGCTGCGCATAGGGAAGAAGTTGCATGTACCGTAAATATGAATTTGTTAATAATGGTTATTAGGGTACGACCACACATCTCTTGTGGCACTTATAACGTGGCCGCTCTGCGTTTGAGAACCGTGTAGCTGTATGGACCACAGCGGGCTGTAATTAAACCTAATGAGATCACACTGTTTAGTTGTGTATCTTATTGCGTCCAATACCAATATAGAGACACTCAATAGTGCATCCTCAATAGTTTAATTAGAGCGCACTGCGGCCCATACTGCCACACGGTACTCAAATGCAGCACGGCTGCGACTTAAGCACCATGTGACCACGTCCTGTGGTCACACCCTTACGAGCTGCATGCATGTGCATTTCCCAGTATATATGCATGTAGTAATGTTAATTAGCCAACCCCTTTAACGTGCAACCATATAGACTGCAATAATTTTCCATACTATGTCCCAATCAAGCCCTGCCACAGGCATCAGAACCTTAAGAAGGCTGCAATAGCAACCAAACGGCTCCCGCTATCTCAGTGTGGGGGAACTGTTCGGTCCCTGGTAGCAAGTGATTGACCATGGCATCTGAGGATTACAAGTCTCTGATCGGCGTTGTTGCCAATCATGGACTCTGCAACCTGGTGTCCACTGTGTAAAATAGTAGGAACCCGGTGGCTATGGTGCCCACTCAGCTTCTGAGTGGGCGCCATATTTAAAGACCCAACATCCTGTATAAATGTACTCCTAATGTCGGCATAGGGTTAATCAAGACCACTTGTAAAGTTGTTTCATTTTCTTCATTCTAGATTCATTAGAACTATAATAAAAATGTGTTGCTAATCTATACAAACCCTTCACAGTTTTAGAATTGCGATCAGAGATCACCACCGATTCCTTGAGAAAGTTAGTTGGCTCAGTCGCTGCTTTCCAAGCCTGTTTACACCTAGATACTATATATACTCCGGTTGCCATGCAGACTTATGAGCAGCTTGTTCTTCGTAAACTTGGTAGTTTTACATTTTTCAGCACAACAGCTTGAGGAGGGATTGTAGGCTCGATAGTGTCTCCAAAGCAAGCAGTTATCCTTAAAGAGGCAGTGTACTTTCGGAAAACTTTTTATATAGTATGCCATATCAAAGTTTTGAGTTATATTGAAGTTTTTATTAAAGGGGTCTGAGCGCTGAGACCCCTGCTGATCACTAGAACAAGAAGAATGAAAAGCTCTCTCTACTTGCTGAAGGAGATGGAATCGAGATGGGACCATAGACTTTCTACTGAGCCTGTCTCCTGCAGTGAGGAGAGCGCTCTACAGGAGCCCTTCTCTCTCCTCGTGATCAGTGGAGGTCTCAGTGCACAGACCCCCACTATTAGAATTGAAACATGCAACAACTATTCCAACCAACCAGAGTGTGAATAGAACGGTGGTCACCTCAGAGGTGGATTACCACCTTTTACACCCCCCACTATCTCCTATGGTTGATTTTATGCCATCATGTGTATTTATTTCCAGGTCCTGCACATTGTGTATTTGTATTTCTGATTTTGTGACTGTTAACATGTAATGTGCCTGCCACGGCCTTTGCTGTGTGCGCCGTGACACTGGTGCCATGCTTTCGGTTGCCTGTGGCAACGTGTTGCTGTTATGGCATGTGGTGGCAGTGTCTCGGCTTTGGCTGTGTGCACCGTGACATGGTTGCCATGCATGCTGTTGCCGGTGGCACACAAGGAAAACGTCTTGCACACATGCAGGGACAAACACCAACAACAGCCCAGACATGTAACAACAAACAAGACGTGCAACAAACCCTACAAACATACAACAAGTGAGGTTGGGTACATAGAGGATACAAGGGAGAAACTGGGAAGACCTTGATGACCACAAGGGTGGCCCTCACTGGACAGATGGTAAAGCCAGGAGCAGTGAATGGGTCCGCATCCTATCCGCAAAAAAAATAGAACAGACACGGAAACAAAATGCGTTCGTGTGCATGTAGCCTAATAGTGACTTCAGGAGCATAGTATTGCTACGTTCATTTTTCAGAATCTACTGATTCTAACCAGGGTATAGCAATGCTCTCCTGTGGTTGGTCCTTCCCCGGGGTCCCTCTTATATAATAGCTATATTACGGTGACGCCCAGGTCCATTTCTTCTCTTCATTTAAATATTGGGAACATTTTAATGTTCAATCTTTATGCACGGCAATGGTCGCAATTTCTCAGCTTGCTTTTCCATGGGGCGTCCGCATTTTATTAATCATGTCCAAATAATATTTTTATCTTTCAATTAACTTCCTGGTCTTTTCTATAAACCTTTTGTTGAAACTGGAGCCTTGGGAAATAAAATCAAATAGGAATCTGTGAAGTTGTCTATTATAATGTTTTTACTCATTTCCTCTGAGAAAATAAACTTCAGATTTGAAGCTGAAATATGCATCATCGTTAATTAACTAAATTCTAATTTTGTAATGAGTCTATCGTATCATCAAACCACAACGGCACATGTGTGATTTCTGAGTGCAGTACATACTCCTTCCACAAGATGGAGCATTGAGTATTGTCGTTGAATGAAAATACTTTCTGTGTTGCTCATGGACACATTTCCTATTGACAGCACGCCCTGTGGTCCGGGGTGGTACTGCAAGTTAAACAATTGTCGCTACCACAAAGTATATGCAGTGCCTTGCAAAAATAGTAAAATAGTAAAGGGGTGGTGTAGCATTTCAAAAACATTGCTTTGTTCTTGAAGAAACAGCACCACACCATGGGTTGTGTCTGGTTTTAGAACTGCATGGCACTCTGCCTATAGTGAGTCTGTGTATGACTAAGCATAACAGAGCAATGCACTGAAGAAAAGTGTTAGGAGGGACTTTTTAAGCGGCAGTTTTATTCTAGGTGAATCTGTATTATGATTTCTCCTTCAGGCGGCACAATCTCCTGAATTGCTTCCAGAAGGTTTAAAGCATCTGGTGACTGTATAGAGACAGAGGGTCATGTATGTCTCTGCACAATGAGAGCAAAGGGAAGAAGAGGGGGGCTGCCTCATGGTCATTACCTGCCAGGAAGGCCTAAGGGAGGATTTTTTATTTTTATTTTCATTCCAATTGAGCTGTTTATAATATGTCCAGAGTGAGGAAGCTGAACTTTACTACAGACGAAGCAGCTAAAGAAAAGAAACATTCAGCGTTCAGCCATATGAATGTAATAGGCGATGTGCACAATATTTGTATCGCATGTAACCAAGTATATGGCAACATAGCTGCTACATCTGTATAAATGGAAGTAAAGTCGGAGGAAGGAATGAAGGAAGGAGGGAAGAAGGATAGGAGGTAGGAAGGAAGGAAGGGAGGAAGAAGGGAGGGAAGAAGGAAGGAAGGAAGGAAGGAAGGAAAGGAGGTAGGTAGGAAGGAAGGAAGGAGGGAAGAAGGATAGGAGGGAGGTAGAAAGGAAATAAAGGAGGGAGGAAGGACTTAATGAAGGAAGGAGGGAGGAAGGAAGGAAGGAAGGAAGGAAAGGAGGGAGGGAGGAAGGAAAGAAGGAAGGAAAGAAAGGAGGGAGGTAGGAAGGAAGGAAGAAAGAAGGATAGGAGGGAGGAAGTAAAAGAAGGAAAAAAAGATGGAAGGAAGGAGGAAGGAAGCAAAGGAATAAAGAAGGGAAGGAGGGAGGACGTAAGAAATAAGGGAGAGAGTTAGGGTACTCTCACACTAGCGTTTTTCTTTTCCGGTATAGAGTTCCGTCCTAGGGTTTCCTCAGTTTTATCCTAATGCATTCTGAACGGAGAGTATTCCATTCAGGATGCATTAGTTCAGTCCCTCTTACGTTTTTTGGACTGAGAAAATGCCGCAGCGTGCTACAGTTTTCTCTCCGGCCAAAAATACTGATCACTTGCCGGAATGCCGGATACGGCATTAATTTACATTGAAGTGTATTAGTGCTGGCATTAAGTGTTCCAGCAAAACGGATCCGGCTTTCCTGTCTGCGCAGACCCTTAAAAATGCTAAAGAAAATTATACCGGATCCGGTTTTTTTAGATGACACCGGAGAGACGGATCCATTATTTCAATGCATTTGTGAGATGGATCCGGATCCATCTGACAAATGCCATCAGTTTGCGTCCGGATTGCCGGATCCGCCAGACAGTTTCGGCGATGGAACTGCCTGTCGGAATCCTCTGCCGCAAGTGTGAAAGTACCCTAAGGGAAGGAGGGAGGAAGAGAGAGATGAAGGAAAGAAGGACTGAATGAAGTGAGAAGAAAGGATTAAGGAACAAAGGGAGTGAGGGAAGGAATAAGGAAGGATGGATGGAAGGGAGGTAGGAAAGAAGGAAGGGGAATGAAAGGAGGAAGGGAGAGAGAAGAAGGAAGGACAGAAGAAAGGGCGTAAAAAGGAATAAAGTTGCAAGGGAGAGAAAGAAGGAGGAGTAAGGAATAAGGGATAAAGGATAGAAGAACAGAAGGAAGGGATGGAGGAGAATGAAATAAGGAAGGGAGGAAGGAAGGAATAGATACCAGATAGATAGACTGATGGACATACAGATATATGGACGGATATATATAAGATAGATAGATAGATAGATATGAGATCCACAGATAATGAATAGATAACTATCTACTGTATAAGGATTTGCCTGTTCTTAATCTACCGTATATATACGGAATGGTTAAATATGGATGTATTACCCGGGAGCTCTAGCAGATGTATCACAGCTGATAGTCTCCATCTGGAATGTTCCACCTTCTATATAATAACAGTAAATGAATGTGGCGAGCACAGAACCGCACAAGTCAGCGTTTAAGTGATTAGCGTGCTCACATGGATACAGAGATCAGTGGGCTCATCCTCCACCTGTGACCGCTGCGCTATTTGCTGTAATAATCCAGGAAGATTAGACGGTGAAGACCTTTCCTTGTACCCAGTGATAATGTAAAAGACACAATCGTATAATCACCTCTTCCACAAACAGAACGCAAATACTGGAGGCGGCTAGGAAGCTTGAAAAGAAGGGAAGAATTGATTATTGGAAATGACTAAGAGGAGAAGCTCCTGAGAATGACGGTTTACTACAGCACAGGGCAGCGCTGGTTATCTCACGATTGAGGGTTCTCGCGTTTTGCAGTCGCTTGTTTGCTTTTCTCTGTTATCCACGAAGACACAATGTAACTGTTCTATTCAATGTGTATTTACATCATCTTAAGTCTCCAGTCAATAAACTCCCAGAAGAAAATGATTTAGGCTACTTTCACACTAGCATTTTAGTTTTCTGGTATTGAGATCCGTCATAGGGGCTCAATACCGGAAAAAAAACTCTTCAGTTTTGTCCCCATTCATTGTCAATGGGGACAAAACTTAACTGAATAGAACGGAAGGCTCCAAAATGCATTTCGTTACGTTTAGTTGTGTTCCCATACCGGAGAGAAAGCCGCAACATGTTGTAGTTTGCTTTCCGTCCTGGGACGCGGAGCAAGACGGATCCAGCATGACCCACAATGCAAGTCAATGGGAACGGATCTGTTTTCTCTGCCACAATCTGCCACGATAGAAAACGGTTCCGTCCTCCATTGACTTTCAGTGGTGTTTATGACGGATCCGTCTTGGCTATGTTAAAGATAATACAACCGGATCCGTTCATAATGAATGCAGATGGTTGTATTATCAGTAACGGAAGCGTTTTTGCTGAACCCTGCCGGATCTAGCAAAAACACTAGTGTGAAAGTAGCCTTAAAGGGTTCTCCACTACGCACAATTTCTTCTTGAGCAATTCCTTGACAATAAGTAGATCACAAAATGTCCTCAAGCCACCAGAGAGGAGAAACCTAATAGTAAGTGTTCAGTTTTCCCGCAGCGTCCCCACAGGATAAATAAAGTATTGCACAATGGTCATTCGCATCAGTGTCCTGTATGTCTAATGCAGGACAGGACACGTCCTCCAGAAGGAAAGACACTTTTGTTATCGTAAGTCGTGTACCGGGGTGAGCTCCCCAGGATACAGCAAAGTCATGAATGAGTAAAGCAATTCCACATCAGTTTCTCCAAAACCATATTTTACTTAAATGTAATAAACACAATCACAGATGCGGGGTTACACGCAAATAAATGTATACATACACCCATCCAGGAGGCTGAGACCCCTGTGCTGTACAGGGCCTCCGATGGATGCTGTAGGTAAAAGCGGTGAACTTACCTACTAGCGGGCTCAAATAGACCAGCCACGCCTTACCTGTTATTACCCTCGAATCAGGAACAATTATTCAGGTGCGTGATGAGGGCTAGCCTGCGGTACAGCACAACAGCTTACAATCTTATTACATGTTATAGTATTCGCCCTCAACAGCTGGTCAAATAACACATCCCATAGTGTTTCTCCTGAATAGAGCAGCCTGGCTTAAATTCGTTGTGGCGCTTATCAGCTCTCCGGTGTGAACTGGCACTTTAAACGTGAACTCCTTGTTATGAGTAATCAGATGACGGAGCAGCGAGTCCGGAGGTCCTGAACACTGTTATTAACAATACTTGTGGTCTGACACAAACAGAAAACATAACTAACTGACTACAGGCCTGGTCTCTAGGATCCTAGGCGCCAAAACTGTGATGAATTACATGCACGATCAGTCTTACTGACCCGGGTCTGCTTTGTATAAGCTGGTGACTGTAGACGGAACAAGGGCTTTTCTAACAAGCATGTGTTACCGTAGTGTCTGTGGCTTTACTCCTCAGTTCTCATCTGCGTTTCTGGCAGCAATTTCCCTTCGTCTGGACAAGATCAGGGTCATGGACACGATCAGCACCACTTGGCTGCAGCTCTAGTCCCTGAAGGATTCTTCCACGCTTGAATGTCGAGAGATTCTTCTCACACAGCTCCTGTGTGCTTCTCCCAGGCTCTCTCTAAGGTGGAGGATCCTTCAGTTCCTCCCAGGCTTGTGACTCCACCTCTGAGAGTTTAACATCTCATGTACATAGAAATGCAGTCTAATAGCTGTGCTTAGTAAACAGCGGCCTCTTGTGACCAAACAGTAGAATGTCAGTTCAAATCATTTAACTTCCTTTACACAAATACAAGGTTCACACAATGAGAGCTGTTTCCTCTTCTCACATTAGGCCTCTCAATTCTGGCTTCTGTTTTACACAACAAACATCCAGATGCAAAATCTGTGGTTGGTAATAATTCCGATCACAGACATTTAACCCCTCAGGTGCCATTGTAATTGTGACCATGGCATCTGAGCAGTCTTTGCCTGGAAGCACTCCATTCCGGGGGCCCAGACACCTCCCACACACCAAGATTGAGTGAACCGTTTGGTTGCTGTAGCAGTCTCAGGCCTTCTGAATGTTCCCAGGCTTTCCACAGAGATGTTCTTATGGAGCCCTGCCACACGTGGCAGGGCTCCTTAGAAAGACAATGAATCTCCCATAGACTGCAGTGGTAAATTTTTGCATTCTATGGGACAAGCACTCAGAGAATTGTATATTCAAGTCCCCTAGGGAGATATTAAAAGGCTACAAAAATGTTTTAAAATATTAAAAGATATAAAGATCAACCCAAATCAACCCCTTTCCCTGTATTAAACATAAACAACACACAATAAAAACAACACAGATAACAGGCATCACTGCCTCCCAAAAATGCCCACATTATTAAAATATAAATGTATTAATCCCGTATGGTGCAGCAGTTGCGGAATAAAATTAAAATGGGCTATTCATAGTTTTTTTATCACTTCACCTCGCAAAAACAATTGAATAAAAAGTGATCAAAAAATCTATAAAAACTACAGATCACCGCACAATAAAACAGCCCTCACACAGCTCTATAGATGTAACTATAAAAAAAATTGTGTGGGTCAGAATGAAAAGATTTTTTTTTTTTTCAAAGTATTTTTTAAGTATTAAAACACAAGAAAAGCTGTAAAAATGTTGTATTGTTGTACTCGCACTGACCCATAGAATGAAGGGAATGGGTCAGTTTTATCATATAGGGAACGCCATAAAAACAAGACACATAAAACTGTGCAAGAATTGTTGATTTTTTATTTATTTAATTCCACTCTATTGTGAAGGGGAAAATAAAAATGTTACAGCTCCAGGAAGGCAGGCATTAAAAAACTAAAAAAAACCATTGATAATCGTAGGGTCCTGATAAGGTTACGATTAACTCTGTGCATATAGCAGATATTGGAAAAAGGACAAACTGGAAAATGAATTAGAACCTAAAAAACTACTGAAATCATGGGTATGGCTAGAATTCGAAGGGCACCATGATTATGTAAGCAATCGCCCCAATAAATTCAGAAATCATTCCAAATTTCCAAAAAAATAAAATTGGATTCTAATGAAGTCAAACAGAGAGACCCTGATGTAAAACTCTGCTGGAAATGAGACCTTTTAGCCAGTTTGTCTATCAAAAGGACAAGAATATTGGGCACCCTGGTATTATACTTCTCTTTTCTCACGAGAAAATTATACTTCAGCAGATTTGTACCTGTGACACTGGCTGACCTGTTCCATGTGCGCTCGGCAGCTGAAGGCATCTGTGTCGGTCCCATGTTCATATGTGCCCACACTGCTGAGAAAAATGATGTTTTATTGTATGCAAATGAGGCTTTAGGAGCAACGGAGGCGTTCCTGCTACTCCTAGAGGCTCTGCTCTCTCTGCAATTGCCGCAACCTCTCAACTTTGATTGACAGGATCAGGCAGTGTAAATGTCTTCACGTCCGCCTGTCCCTGTGTCAATCAATGTAGAGAGGGGGCGGCAGTTGCAAGGAGAACCGAGCCTGTAGGTGTAAATGCAGCAACCCAGTTGCTCCTAGAGGCTTGTTTGCATATAATAAACCATAATTTTTCTCACAGGCACATATAAATATGGGACCAACACAGATGCCTTCAGCTGCCAAGAGCACATGTAACAGGTCAGCCAGTTTCATGGGTACAAATCTGCTAACAGAGGCTCTTTCAGTGTCCATGGGAGTACTCTTTCTAATTAGGGAGACAAACAAGTATGCATGAGGAGTATTGTTTTACAATGCTGCTCTGCATTTCTAGGAAACACATAAACATGTTTTGTTTTAGTATTAGCTTTCCTTAAAAAAAAAAAAAGAAGAAGAATAATGAACCTATCTGATGCCATCAGATCCAAGTGTCACGGTGCGGTTCCCCCTTACAGTGGCTGTGTAGGCTGGCTGCATGCTCTCTTGCGTACTGGTTGCAGGCCGAAACCTGTGTATGCTGGTTACTTGGGGCTGCGTGCTGGCTGAGGTGTCTTCTGTGAACTATGCCCTTCAATGTGTGTACTCCCCGTGTCTGCATCTCTGCGCAGTTCTTATCACTGTTGCCATGCAGGCTGGCTGCAGGCTCCCTTGCATACTGGCTGCAGGCCGACACCTGTGTATGCTGGTTGCTTGGGACTGCGTGCTGGCTGCTGTGTAATGTGTAAACTGTGGCCTGTGTTTATGGCTTCTTGTGTCTGCATCTCTGTGGCTCCTGTCTCTGGTGCCGTGCAGGCTGGCTGCATGCGCTTTGTGTACTGGCTGTGGGTGTTCCCATGCATGCTGGTTCTGTGATGCGTGCTGGCTGCGGCCTTGTGTGTAAACAGGGTATGAATATGCATGCTTTTTTGTTTGTCACTGTGACACAGGTTGTTTGTGCTCTGGGGTACTGGCTGCGGTGGACTCCGTGTATGCTGGTTGCCAGGGGCGACGTCCTGTACTGCAGCCTGTGTGTTCTGTGGTTCTGGCCCTCCTGTTCTGATGGGGTAATGTCCCCTAATGTCCCCTGATCTGTTTCTGGGTGTGGTTTATCAGGTGCCCTCGTTAGGCAGCTATATCTATCTGTGAGATGTGGGGCTTTGGGTCGGTCTATGTTGGGCCTTGCTGGGTGTAGCACTTTGCTGCTGACCCAAGGGGTTTTGCCATCTGCCCTTGTTTGTGGTGTTGCCTGGTAATGCATTGATATGTCCTTGTCTGATCTTCTGTACCTGTTCTCTGTCTAGATCCACTATGTTCCTTGTGTAGCCTAGCAGTGCTCTAACTGCATCTAATCCTGTCCTATGTCCAGCCTGGCAGTGCTTACTGCTTCTGATCCATGTCTGTACTGCAGTGCCTTACTGCTTCTATTCCTGTTTTTGTCCTTCGTGAGAGTGTCCCCGGGTTCTCCGGAGGGAGGACCTTTAGTCTGTGTGCAGCTCTGCCTTAGACCGCCATGCTTCCATTCCACTTGGGGTCCAGGCACCTGCTTCTGTGCTGGTTCCCGTTTGTTCTCTGATCCATGTCCTGTGTTTGCTTGGGTTCCAGTTTTGTTGTCTGTTTCTCTGGTGCTTGCACCAGCCTGTTTCCTTGCAGGTAGGGGCCAAGTGTACCAGGACCTTCCTGGAGGTGCGGCCAGTGAGCTCTCAGCCCAGTTGAACCCCACCACCAGGGGCTCTGTGAAGAATGGGGCTCATTGGCTCTTCGCTCTCTGGGTTTTGCCTGTGGTCTGCCCGTGCACCTGGTTCTTTGGTAGTGCTACCACTATTACCTAACCTGCATATATTACTGTCATTTTTTTAAATTACATTTGTAATAAAGTTCTCTGTTGATCCTTGGTCTGTTTTGCCTGTGTCCTGTTTGCATGACGTCCCGGAGGTCTGCCTTGGGCCCCAGGCACGTAAGATACAAAAAAAAAAAAATGCATATATGTTTCCCAGGCAGAAAAGCATTGGCTGGATTGCAATACTCCTCATAAATACCTATTGTTCTCCCTAAGGAGAAAAAAGCATCTCACAGAATAACCCAGAGGCAACTCAGCTGACCAGGGCAATTTTCTTTTAAAACACTCAGTGCCCTCTCCTTTTAGAAATAGAGTTGGCTCTCACTTCTTATTTTGAAAACTTGGACATCCAATACTTTTGTTCTTTTTGAAAGGAGAGCCAGTTTGCACATTTCATTGTGGAAAAATTATTCCTAGGAGACCAAAGACTGTTATATAGCAATTTTCAGAAGAATCGAAGCCTGTTTAATTTGCTACTCAAACAGAATTTTTTCAAAAATCTTCCAAATCAAACACAAAGTAAATTTCAAGAAATTCATTCATCTTTAGCCCTGACCATTCAGATTCATAACCTATAGCATCTGTACCAATGCAAAATCTGTAACAGAATCCCCTCCTCCTATCTGACATTTATAATATGGTGTCATTTTATGTGGCAAAAGGACTATTTTGACCCCTCATGCTCTGGGGCCTGACTTTGACTGCTTAGTCCTGACAGTAAATTGTAGCACTATAGCACTTCAACCTGCAACATGATTTAATTTACCTGACTAGGACCTGAGCAATGGAGAGTTCAAAGGAGAACCCACATAGCAAAAATAGACAAAAGCTGCCATAGTGATTACTTTGCACAAAAAGAGCACAGCTTTAAATTGCCTGCAGTATATCAGTAAGTGATAGATCCTCAGAAAGTTCAAAGCATGGATTCAGGACATAAAGATCGTGAGCTGGGATAGTTATAGTTAATATAGCCCTGTGATCACAGCAGCATCAGCAATGATTCATTTAGGTTGTCTAGCACTCTGTCTGCAGTGTGAGAAGAGTTAGAGCAAAAGTATTAAATGTAATGTGAACTAGCAGAGTTAATGACAGAGTGGTCGGTGACCAACTGCAGCTCCACTGTATCTGGCAAAAGAAAACTCCAGCTTTCTCTCAGGGAAGTTAGAGAGTTCCTGCAGCATAAACAGTTGAGTTCTGAAGGGAAATGCTCCATGAAAGGTTCTGTACATGACAATCTGATAGCACAAGGAAAATTCTATGTCCCAGTGTTCCCGTGCCATTATGTGTAGAATTCTGGTACAACCAGTATTGTGTGTTACGGTGACTCACCGAACCTTCACCTGTTTTCCATGAGTCACTAAAATCTATATATTTCATCCTAAAAATAACTTCTTCTGACTAGTGTCGTGCGTCAGCCACCAGTCGTGCTTCTATTCAGTAAACCGACTTTTCAGGAAAGTGATTAATGCTCGGCTCTCCAGAGCCTCAGTATTAAAGCACCACGATACCCCCAATAATACAGAGGATCCGGGTGGCACGCTCAATATAGACGTCACTGTACGGTACCAGAGACTGGGCTTAAATGCTGGAAAGTCGCAGGAGGAGGAGGCACATGTGTGTATAGCATCAGAAGAAATAAAAAATAAAAAAAATAGAAATTTTTTATTTTTTTATTTAAACCTTTGCATTTGCTCCTTGCTGTGAACACAGAGATGTGGCTATCATGTGGACTAATGTGCCCTACTGGGGGACCCCACTCCTTCAGTGACACCTCCTTTGCCCTCACACCTGGACACTTCCAGGACATGCAGCCCCAGAGCTATATTAGCCTCTCTACCTGGGGCAAAGATTCAATCTCCTGCTCTAGCTCCAAGTCTATGTGCAGTGACCAGGAACAGGTACGCTGACCCCACTTTAATGCAGTGGCCGGGTCAGGTGGATAATATATCCTGTATTTATCGTGACGCCAATTGCAGCGTGCGCAGGGTACTATCCCAGGGCCCTTCCAAGGTGTTATAACGCACGTCCCAGATTAGGAATGCCAGAGTGGTGTAATGGCCTAGAATGTCTCTGTAGTGTTGTGGTAGTTGTGTCACGGTGTCTTCTACCTGGGTAAAGCTGGACTCTTGGCTCACTTGCAATAAATTTGAGTGTAGTGATAGTAGGAGTAATAGAGGAATTTTCCAGAATAAATGATGTCCAGACCTTTAGATAAAGTTCAAACGTTTCTTTACTTGAGGTAACTTTCATCCAAGCAGTATACAGCTTTGGTCTCTTGGTCCCAGCAGGTTTTGGCAATGATTGGCAGGAATGAGTACTTCTGCTTTAAATGTGAGCTTGCAGGATGCGTTGTCTGATAGCTCTGTAACTGTGGCAGGATTAGCTTCTGCACTTATCTGGTACTTCTGCTGTGTGGGGTCAGACTAGCTGAGGAGGAAATAGCTTCTCCTAGGTCTCTGGACTTATCTCACAGATGGATTCTCAGGGGATGCTTTCTTCCTGGAACTCTGGAGGTTGTCTGTAGTTTCTGCTTTTCTCATCCAGCTGAGCTGAAGGTGCTCAAGCTGGGTATATGGCCAAGTCTCAGCTGAGACTAGGTTCTTGCTGTCTTCAATTGCAGGGGAGCTCCACACAGACACACACACACACCTTACCCCTAGCAGGGGGTGGACCACACTCACTCTAACTTCCTTCTCCACCCATGCTGCAGGATGTGGGACCAGCCCACCTCTCCACAGAGGGGAACTGAGCTGGAATAATCCATTCCAGCTCAGATACACTAAACTGTAACTATTGCCTGCTAATGTGTTGCCGCCACCTACTGGTAACCAGGCAAATTACATGAACAATTACATTTAACATGGATTTATATGCACATTTGTGGAGGACATAATATAAATTACATCTGATGACAGTAAAAAGGCTCTCTGGGGATAGTTGCGGGGTAGAGGCGTGTAGTAACACAACTCTGGGGTGTTATATTTGGACCCTGCTCAAGGCAAGGTGGCTTGTTGCCGCTAACCCTGGCACCCAGGGCACATTCCTTTCCTTAAATACTGAGTGCTGCTGAGAGGCCCTACTTTTTCCACTATATAACTCTCAGCCTGTGACCTTCTTTAAGATCATCTCACTCTTCGCCTGAAATACTCTGTGCTGCTGGGAGACCCCACTAATGACTAATCAGCCCTTTTGGACAGCATGCACATAATTCCTCACTGATAGGTGCAAACTTGTAAATTATCCTTTCCAGGCCAAGAGAACAACTCTGTCTGTTTGTAAGGCCACAATGTGCAGGGTGAATTGGACATCACACATCCTCTCAGGGAATAAATTAACCCTTATTGGGCCAATACTAAATGATGTCACTAAGGAATGCATTTTGTCAGTGAATGGTCAAAGCTGGAGATTAACCCTTTTTAAAGCCAAGAACACCTAATACTCAGTGAATAGAAATAGTAAAGCAGCCAATAGGCATTTTATGTGAGAAAAGCTTGATCATCATATAGTAAAAAGTTCTGCAAATAACATACTTATTTGAGGTGTATTTGAATTTCTAAATGTTTTCAGGATCTCTGCTTTTTGTCAGTGAATGGCAGCGTCCTTAATTAAGCTCAAAACCTGTCCTGCTGACTCAAGACTCACAGCAGAGCTCCCTCTTTGCATCATGTGATTGGACATGACAGGTTACGTTTTTTAGCCTCTGAATGTAAACAATAAGGTTTCCAATCACTGACAGCAAGCAGTGATATATAAAATGGAGAAGGATCACATCACAAACTAAATTAGAAAATTTCAACCACTGCACTCGAGTAATGTTTCAGGATACATTCTTTCTCTCGTGTGACTGGGCATGACAGGATAGGCTTTTTAGCCTTTGACTGTGGACAACAAGGTTTCAATTCATTGGGTTTTTGAAAACTGCAAATTATCACATTAGGGCATGTCAAATTTTTTGGCTTTGTTTTTCAGAAAATTAGGGTGGTCAAAAAGTTGTGTTTTGGTTAGCAATTCACAATAATATTTACAAGAAATGGCAATGACATTGTTTTGCTTGGTAAATAGCTACTTCAATTTTGTGATATTTTTAAGTTTTATGTAAAATTCGCAGCAAACTGTCTTCTTTTAAGAAGTGCCTTCTTCTCATTATTTCTGTCTGTACTTCTGCTCTAAGGTTAAGAATATACTTATATTATACTATAAAATATGTAAAAAAAAAAAATTATGCCATTCGTAAAAGTTTTTAAACTAGCAAAACTCATTTGCAGCAGAGTGTCTTTTTTAATAATTTTTACTAATGTCATACTTTATCCATTTTTATCATAGTATCATACAAATAGTAACATTTTCTTGTCTTTCTTTTTCCAGGCACGAATAGTTTCTTCCACTTGCACAATCTGAAAATTCAGAACCATGGCTAGTAAAAGGAAGACAAGACTGGCAACTTCCACTCACATGAGTAACTTCATTGGAACTGGTCGAGAAATGCTGCCATCTGAACTTCCAACTCTGTGTGATGTTCTAAGATATGGCCTTCTGCTAAGAGAGCAGAGTGGAGAGGACCTTAGGAAATTACCCACCAGCCACTCTTACAAAGGATATTTATCCAAAAGTGGGAGCTAGCAAACAGTTGTTTTGTGGTGCCAATTTTAAATTCGAGAGTCAAAGTCCTGAAGAAGATAGAAGAAAACTGGGAAAAGACCAAAAACATATCACTTGGCAGAGGCAAACTGGAAGTGAAAGATGCTTTCATAGCAACGTTAGACAAGCTCTTTGACATCCTCAATTGCAAGTGTGAGATTAAGCTATGTTCAGAATTTGAGGGTCCATGTCCAGGTGGTGCTGACTGTAAACATGAAGTGCACATCTCCTGCTCTTGTTCTAAGGACATGAAGATCCCTGTCAAAGAACTAGTGTTTTTTTAATAGTCAAAGAGAGAAGGTTGGATTTGTTGGACAACATCAAATTGGATTACCAGATCTACCTGAGCACAGAAGACAAATTAAAAAGCAGAAGAGGCAACAAGATGAAGTAAGAAGAATTTCTGAATATAAGCAGAAAAGGGAGGAAGAGTTAACATCACAGTCATTACAACCAAATGAAGTTATTTTGTCTGAAGAAGATGAAGAGCCAACTGATGTTGAAGATGAAGATTCTGAAGAACCTTTGCAGATACCATGTGATGATTCTGATGCACCTTCTACTTCAAGTACAAGTCAGTATAATAGATTACAATTGCGCAATGTTTCATTGCAAAGTATTAGGTATGGTGTCGGTCTAGGTGCTACAGCTGCCATTACAACGGCTGCATTTTTGGATGCTGGATTAATTACTGAAGGAGACAGGAGACTTGTGGTTGATCACAATAAAGTAAAAAGGGCCCAAGAAAAAGTCATGAAATCACTTGATGAAGAATTTCATGCTTGATGCCGGATAGGCAAGATTGAATGTATCTTCTTTGATGGACGCCAAGATTCCACTAAAGTTCTGTTACAAGCAGATAACTCAAGTCATCAGTTTCCAAGTATTGTAAAAGAAGAGCATTACACTGTTTGCAGTGAGCCAGGTGGAAGGTATCTTTGCCATTTTACTCCAGAGAAAGACTTAACGAAAAAGAAACCTGCTGAAGTTATTGCTAACCATTTTGTGGATTTTTTTTAAGAAAAACAGCATTGATAAAGGTTTGCAGGCTATTGGTGGTGACTCAACGAATGTTAACACTGGTTGTGAAGGAGGAGTCATGCATTGTGTTGAGGAATAGCTGAATCGTAAACTCATCTAGTTGGTTGGTGCTCTTCATACTAATGAGCTACCTTTGCGGCAGTTGATCAAACAGTTGGATGGGAAAACTTTGTCTAGCAGCAAGTGGAGTGGTAAAATTGGCAACATGCTTGATAGTGCAACTGAACTTGAAATCAATCCCTCATTTGTCAGAATATCCTTTCCAGAGCCTTTGGTTCCATTGAGTAACACTGTTGTCAAAGATCTCTCTACAGATCAGGCTTATGGTTACAGGATAACTAAGGCCATAAGGACAGGTGTACTTCCAACTGATCTGGCATTATTAGAAACTGGTCCTGTAGGCCACTGTCTGTGGTTAACAACTGCAAATAGGATTTGTCACATATGGGATTCAAAATATGGCCTTAAAGGCAACAACTTGAAGACGTTGCAACTGCTTGTGGAATACATTGTTGGCGTATACTATCCCTGCTGGTTTACAATCAAATCGAAATTCTCTTGGGTGGAAGGATCACTCCACATTCTTTATCAATTGAAGCTCCTAAAATCCCAGAAGGCAGTAGCAGATATTGTTTTGCAAACAATCCAACGTTCATCGTGGTTCGCATTTAGTGAAATCATGCTTCAGACACTTTTATGCTCGGTAGACCAAGAAGAAAGGAAAGCAGGGGGTCCAGAAGATAATTGAATTAAGGAATGAAGATGATGATACACCAGGAGACCTATCTGTTCAGCCTAGGAAAACACCTGCAGTAAATCCAAATGCAACTTCACTTTTGGAACTGATAGACTGGTCAGAAAAAGTATCTGAACCTCCACTTACTTGTAAACTCAAAATATCAGAAATACGAAAGTTTGTTCAAGAGCCAATGCAAGTTCCAAAGTGGCCATGTCCATAGAGAGGTGTGTGAAACAAGTAACAGAGGCTTCTGGCAAAGTGTAAACTCATGAGAAACGAGAAGGATTCATTAGAGGCCAGGAAGCAAGCAGAAGAATGATGTCTAGGAATGAATCGAAGCAAGATTTGATGAATATTGTTGGTTGAAGCTTTTAATTTTTTTTATATATTATATAATATCGCATCCCAAAGTAAATTAGAAAATTCCAATGCGTGGACTAGATTTAAGCATTCCATGAAACTTTTATGAAGTTCCTGCTGAAATGCATTAACTCTTTAATTAGTAATTTTTTTTATTTTTATAATTAATTAATTATAAATTATTAAATAATTATAAATGTATTAATACATAATTATCAATTAAAATAAAATAAATTAATAACAGCTAGCCCATTAAGAAGAAAGACGGGAGAAGAAAGCGCCGTGTCAGCCGAAGATATTTCCGGGCTTCAGGAACTTCTTCATCTGTGTTTAAAGACTGTCGGATCACCGCAGAAAAATCCCCAGTACGGCTTTTCAAAATGAGCTTTTAGATTGATGTACTGTCAGAAAGTCAATAAGTGAGATGTCGCCTGACAGCACGAGGCGTTTGGCAGGAGGAAAGGATTCACCTGGACACAGACAAAATCAAATCTTAAGAAAATCTATCTGACCAGGCGGCGATCCATCATCGCAGGCAGTTCTCAGTTTATGGGCTTCAGCCTTAGACCTTTGTGTTCTAACTACGATGACACAGAGGCGCCTCAATAATCCAGTATATAGCAGCGTATGTGCCATCCCTGTGGTCCTGGGGGTACAAGAGCAATCAGAGGGAGGAAGCTGCAGCCCACAGAGGTGTCCAGTCTATCACAATACAAATCCAAAACCTCATCAGGCTGCAATTCCCATCACAACCACCGGGTGGCCACGTTTAGGCACATACAGCATAAACAACTCCCAACAGATTATCACACAATTGTGTTTTGTTTTATTTTATTTCTTTGTTTTATTTTGTTTCTTTGTTGTTTTTCTTCTCACATCACACATATACTGAACCAAGGAGGAAAGCTAAGGAACGAGGCATCTGTTTACATTAACGTGGAGCTGTCACCTCTCCTCACAAGTCTATTTTAGTGACTACTTGCATTCCCCGTGTAATAACAATTCTGCAGCATCCAGTGTTGTGCCACTGCTTTATTATTCCTGCTAGAAGTACATGAATAAGCTGCTAGCAGTTTGCAAAAAGGATCCAACTGGGTGTTACCAGTTCAGGGGTGTGTCCCTGCACAATCTGACACTAACAGCACTGATTGGACAGGGACACCCCCCCAACTGGTAACATACATAAGGACCTTTACTGTAGACTGTTAGCAATTTATTCATAAACTTCCAGTAGGAATAATAGAGGATGGGCACAACATTGAGTCATCAGAATAGATTCTCCAGAATTGTAATTTCATGGGGAATGCAAAAGGTGACTAAAAATAGCATGTCAGGAGAGGTGAGAGGTCCTCTTTAATACTGTTGTACCAATGACCCATAGATCCCTTTCTTACTATCTCATTGTACAGTAAAATATCATTAAAAATAAGTCCTATTAGGACATATAGATATAATAAAGGGGGGCCCTGACCCTCTGTATTAGGGCACATGTCATAGAAGGAGAATGCCCACACATGGCTGATATTTAATATTTCATTGACCCTGGACTGAGGAACTGACGATCAGTTGGTCACCTGACCAGTGCTTCTCTCTGAAAATGTGCCCGGATACCAGATTCTGGGGTTTTTAGTGAGTACTGTTAGAAATTAAAATTATCCTAAGAACTCACCGAAAACCCCCATCATATTCCATATGACCTATGAGACCATCATGGAGAGGGACCATCCTCCATGAGCTACAGTTATAGACAATATGTCCGATGGAAAAAGCGAATGCTCAGAGATTTACTGATCATTATATGCAGATCATGGCAGCCGAAAGGGTTAAATTCAGCTCTGCTACATCTGGATGTAATGCCCTACCCATGGCCATGACAAAGTCGTTGGCTAAAGGCTCGCCAAGGAATCAAAGGATTGCCGATCTTCATGGTGCTGAACAAGCTCCAGATCTACTTAAAGGGGTGTTCCAGTTGTTTAAAGTTATTCCCTATCCACAGGACAAGGGATAACTATTAGATGGGTGGGGGTCCTACCGCTGGGACTCCCACTGATCACGAGAACAGGTGCCCTGTGCCTCCTGCAATCCCCATGAAATGAATGGAGCGACCGGTCGGACATGCGCTCAGCCCTCCATTCATTTCTATGAGAATTCCGGGGATAGCTGAACACTGTACTCTGCTATTTCCAGAACTTCTATAGAAATCAATGGAGCAGCCACAGACATTTCTAACTGGCTGCTTCAATCCATTCGGGGAAGGCTGCAGGGGGTTCTAGACCCCATTTTTTTGTGATCAGTGGGAGTCCCAGCGGTAGGACCCCCACCCATCTAATAGTTATCCCCTATCCTGTGTATAGGGAATAACTTTCAACCGGGTATGGAGACTTAGTGGCAAAGCTCCATGGGAAAACAATATGCAAAGAGGAGAAAGAGGAAAAAGTTATAAAATGCTCATTTCTATGAAGACAGCCCTAGACTAGAGGAGTCCTCCGATCCCACCGATCGCTGTATCTGGTTGTGCCAGGGAACAATGTAACAGCGAGGAAGTAACCTTTAAAGGGGTTATGGCATGATTGATGTGAAAATGCAAATCAAAGATCATATAGTACATGACAACCTCTTTCTAACAAAGCTAAAACCAGCCCTGTACCTCACATGGATCCAGAGATCTCCCCATTCATTGCTCCAGTTGTTCTGCTTGAGTTATCAGGAGTGTGTCCTTTCTACCGCAGCTCTCTCCCTGTCACAGCCCTGGGGTTTGTCCTTTCTTCTGCAGCTCTCTCCCCATCACAGCTCAGAGTGTGTGTCCTTTCTGCTGCAGCTCTCTCCCTATCACAGCTCAGGGGGCGTGTCTTTTCTTTTGCAGCTTTATCCCTATCACAGCTTAGAGTGTGTGTCCTTTCTACCGCAGCTCTTTCTCGGATCAGGGAGGAGTGTCCTTTCTGATGCAGTTCTCTCACACAGCTCAGGGGGCGTGTCTTTTCCGCTGTAGCTCTTTCCCTCAGCTTCTAACAGACGATTGAAGATTTAAACTGAACGTGTGCGACAAGAAATAAGGAAAAGGACTAACAGCAGGTGGCGCTATACTGATAGATTTCCTTGAATAACTCACTGGCTATACTAAATTTTTAATTACATGCAATTGCAAAAGTATTCAGATCCAGATGCTGGTTTGAAAATGTACAATACTTTTCGTGGAGCAACCCCCTTTAAGTCTGCCATAGAAGCGGTGCCCATAGGACAGTATGTGTATATTCATGCAGACATGGTACAGATCTATTCCGAGCTCGTCGTTACCTCGCTGCCCCTTACGGGAGACGAGTGGTTCTCTGAAGGCTTCTAATGAGCTCAGTCCCCTTCCAGCAGTCAGGGTTAAGGTGAGTTAATGGAAATCAAGCCCATATTCTCCATTTCGATTCCTAAACGGCTAAGCAATGCTGCCAGTTCCAATTAAGGTGTAAATCAGCCCAGGGAGAGAGCATTGGCAACATCCCATCATCATTAAAAATTCATTTTAAATTCAATTTAATAGCCGCGATCATCGTCCCCCATTTAGCCGGTTCTCCGGTGAAAGTCGCAAGTGTTGCTTTAAGTGCTCCACTGGAACTTGTAGTTAGTAATGGAGATGCTCAGAATGAAGTGTTCTATCACTGCTGACTGCGGCTTAATCCGCGGACGCGGCTCGCCGTGGACGATGATTTTGGAACATTTTCTCATTACTGTTTACTAGGCTTGGCCTTGGCAGCTTTTGTCCCACGCTTTGGATTAATGACTGAGACTTCTGTGAGGAGGCAGAGGAATCGGCCGGCGTCAAAGCAGACTGGGAATACGGAGTTTAACCCCTTAGTGACCAGCCTGTTTTGGGCCTTACCGACCAAGCGTTTTTCTTCCTTATTTCATCGTCGCGTTCCAAGAGCTATAACTTTTTTATTTTTCCATCTATATGGCTTTATGAGGGCTTGGTTGTAGTTTTTAATGGTGCCATTTTGGGGTACACATAACTTTTTATTAACTCTTTCTGGGAGGGAGATGGAGAAAAACAGCAATACTGCCACTGGGTTTTTACGTTAAATTTTACGGCGTTCATTTTTCGGTATAAATAACATAATATCTTTATTCTCTGGGTCAGTACGATTACAGTGATACCGAATACATATAGTTTTTTAAGTTTTACTACTTTTTTGCAATAAAACCCCATTTTTTTTAAAGAAAAAATGTTTCTGCATTGCCACTTTCCAAGACCGATAACTTTTTTATTTTTCTTTGTGTGGTGTTGTGGGAGGGCTTGATTTTTGAGGGACGACCTTTATTTTTCATCGGTATCATTTTGGAGCAAATTGCGCTTTTTGATAACTTGTTATCACGTTTTTTCGGTGGCAACTAAGAATAAATTAGCAATTAGCCACTTAAGTCTAGGACTACACGACGACATGTGTTGCGCGACAATTTTTATAATGATAGTCTATGGTGTCGCAAAGCGACATGCAACATGCTGCTACTGCGACACGACAGTAGCAAAAAATCCATCCAAGATGAATTTTTCTGCGCCTGTCACATCGCAGTCGCAGCATGTCACAGTGCAACACCAAAGACTATCATTATAAAAACTGTTGCACGACATCAGTGTCGCGCGACACATGTTGCAGCGTAGTTGCGCCCTATGTGTCACACATGTCGTCGTGAAGCCCTAGCCTTATAGCCCCATAAGGGGACTATAACAGACAGCTTTTTGATTGCTTTTAAAATGCAATTCACTATCCATATAGTGCATTGCATTTTAATGGCAATGCTATTCTGACATTGACCAGCAGGTTGAGCCAGAGAGGTGCAGCCTGCTGGCAATTACTCAAGGCTGGTCTGGGGCCTACATCAGACCCCAGGCAGCCTTCACACTCATCGGCACCCCGCGATCGCATTTGCGTGGTGCCGATGGGAGCCAGAGGGAGTCCGCTTCCTCTGTCAGCACTTTACATGTGGTGGGCCCCATTGCCTCAGGCATGTAAAGTGTTACACAGTCCGGATCGGCACTCCTTCTGGTCCAGACTGTTAGAGAGGGGCCGCGCCTCTCATGTGAGAACCGGGTCCCTGCTCCCTGCTGCACTGCTTAGACTGGGCCACCATAAAAAAAGCGGCGGCCCACCCTAAGGCCCCTTAGTGACCACCGTAAAAAGGGCGTATGGGTGTTTGCTAAGGGGTTTATGCAGGTGGATCGTTCATTGCCGTCCTTTCCAGGTGCTAAATGCAAAAAATGTCCAAAATTATTTCCTGATGAATTTATAAGTGTCTTTATTACAGTGGACAAAACTATGTCTTCTGGTACAGAGTTCCAAGTACTCTGCTTCCCTTCACACAGTCATAAAGTTACATAAGACACTTCTGGCTACCTTCATCCACCTCTAGGAGGAGCTTACTGAAGATTGTTCATGCATTGAACTCAATAATGAAACTGTATGCACTGGACCCCCCCTAGTGGTAGCTGCAGGAAGCCATCATTTTATTATTTTGACCATGTCCAGTAATTGGTGCCGTTACATACTTCTCCAGGGTTCTAGGTAGTTGTCTCTCTCTTTTGCTCAACCTCTGCTGGCTTAGCAGAATCTGCAATAGTCTTCCAACCTTTTCTTGGACGGGTTGTATGTAGTCATCAAGGCTTGCTAAAACCCACCTAGATCTAACACAGATTTCTCGTTGATCACATTAGTTACCTTTCTTGGCTCCTATCTGCTTGCTGTTGTATGGTGCTGTGCTGATATTGTCCTTTGTGTTCTCGTCCCTGTTCCTGATCTTATCTTTGTGTAGTCCACCTGGTGATCCCTGTATGATGACTTCATTCTAATCCCCAAATTTGCTCCTTTACATCTCCTGGCAAATGTCCCTACAATCTTGACCTGCCTTCCTGTTTGTGAAACCTGGCATAGTTCCTGGGTAGAGTTGGAAAATTTGATTCGGCTGCTTCGCAGAATTTTACAAAAAAGTTCACTTTGTGATGAATTACTTCGTCACGAAGCGCATTTTTTTGTAAGTAGTGGATACAATGATAGGGAGCTGTGATAGCGCCGCCCCCGTCATTGTACCCCTCAGATGCCGCGTTCACACATGATCGCGACAGCTGAAAATAATAACATATTGTAAAATTAACAGACAAAAAAATAAAATCATACTTACCGCCTCCATTTGCTCGTGACTGGGCTTAAGATCTGGCACAAAATCTTGCGCGGCCCGAGATGACGTTGTGATGTCATACGTCACCACGCACAGGATTCCGGCCGAGATCTTCAATCAAGAAGGTGACGCCCGGCCCATTGCGAGCAAATGGAGGCGGTACGATTGTTTTTTTTAAAGTTTTTTACACTAGGTTGAATCGATTCACTACCATGAAGCACGAGGAAATTTGTCTTCACGGCGAATCGAATTTATCATGAAATTCCGATCGAATTCCACTTCATTGGATTTGATTCGCTGATCTATATTCCTGAACCCCCCATCTCAAAAAACTCCAGGGATTTTGACCTCGAGGTTCTCTACAGCGAAGTCTAGATTCCTGTTAAGGGTTTGATAAACAGTGATCCCTTAGACCCCTCATCTTGGTTGAGCCAGAACCAATCATACTGTGGCTTCGATGGTCCATTGACACTACTGCATAACAGCTGCCAATTATACGTGTATGCTCTATTAAAAGGGGGATAGTAACGCCACCGTATCAGATTATTAATGCATTTCCATGAGGAATAAAAGAAGGACACAGAGCAGAATGCAAGTAAATGGTTATTTCATGGTGAATATTTGCTGAAACAGACATGTCTTAGCGTGAACAGGTTCTTGTTAAGTATTTACCCCTCAAACGAACCCCATAAAAGTTAATTTCTCTCGACATAAAGGCTCGGATCCTGCGTCCCATAATCCCGCACGCGTTTAATGTCTCCTTTATAAACATTTATCCTTCAGAATGTTTAATAAGCTTGTAAACAGCGACCCCATTAAAGATTAAAAGAATGAATCTGCGTCTTATCTCACAAATGGCGGTTATCTTGTCGGAAACACGCTCCATCCCGCTTTAATCTCAGCGCTCGTCTCCCTTTGTAAATCACAACTTGTTTATGGAGCATAAGAACGATTTTGCAGTTGCAGTTTTACAAGGCGTCTGCGCTGCACCCATCCGCTCCCGGGTCCGCAGGAAACGTCTTTTTGTGTCAAGTTAAACTGCTGTAAACAGCGGCTGAGGGACGGCTGGACATTGACTAAAGAAGGGAGCGTTAATCGTCCTCTGCAGAATTCTAGGCGCTGAAGATTAATTTGCTTAATGCAGGGATGCTCAACCTGCGGCCCCCCAGCTGTTGTAAAACTACAACTCCCGTAATGCCCTTCTGTAGGATGATAGCTGTAGCCTGTCAGGGAATGATGGGAGTTGTAGTTTTGAAGCGGCTGGAGGGTTGAGCATGCCTGGCTTAATGCATCTTGAGTCTATGGAGGCTGATGATGAAACCAAATTCTTAGGCCCCTTTCACACGGGCGAGTTTTCCGTGCGGGTGCGATGCGTGAGGTGAACGCATTGCACCCGCACTAAATTCTGACCCATTCATTTCTATGGGGCTGTGCACATGAGCGGTGATTTTCACGCATCACTTGTGCGTTGAGTGAAAATCGCAGCATGTTCTATATTGTGCGATTTTCACGCGACGCAGGCCCCATAGAAGTGAATGGGGTGCGTGAAAATCGCATAGCATCCGCAAGCAAGTGCGGTTGCGGTGCAATTTTCACACATGGTTGCTAGGTGACAGTCTATTCACTGTATTATTTACCCTTATAACATGGTTATAAGGGAAAATAATAGCATTCTGAATACAGTATGCAGAGTATAATAGTGCTGGAGGGGTTAAAAAAAAAAGTTAACTCACCTTCTCCTCTTGATCGCGTAGTTACCGGTCTCTTTACTTCTTGAATGATGAGCTGTGGGCTAAAGGACCTGTGGTGACGTCAGATCACATGCTCCATCACCACGGTGATGGACCATGTGATTGGAGCATGTGACGTCACCACAGGTCATTTAGCCCACAGCTCATCATTCAAGAAGTAAAGAGACCGGGAACTACGCGATCAAGAGGAGAAGGTGAGTTAACTTTTTTTATTTTTTTTAACCCCTCCAGCACTATTATACTATGCATTCTGTATTCAGAATGCTATTATTTTCCCTTATAACCATGTTATAAGGGAAAATAATGCAATCTTCAGAACATCAATCCCAAGCCCGAACTTCTGTGAAGAAGTTCAGGTCTGGCTACCAAACATGCGCGATTTTTCTCACGCGAGTGCAAAACGCATTACAATGTTTTGCACTTGCGTTGAAAAATCGCGCATTTTCCCGCAACGCACCCGCCTCTTATCCGGGCCAAAAATATGACGCCCGTGTGAAAGAGGCCTTAGAGGGAATCAACCAAGGGGCGCAATCCACGAGTGCCCCAGTGTATCTGGACACACAAGGCTTCTTCCACATAAGAAGACACCATTACTGCAAACGGCACACGACACTGAAAGTGGGGGCTTTGTTACCGATTTTGCATGGAGGCCAAGGTCCTTCAAGTTGCACCTCTTTATAAGATCATCCTGTTCTACAGTTAAGCAGGGAAGGGTCAGGCAAGGGCTATGGTTGCAGATTACACAGTTGTCTCTGTGATCAAGTGAATGTCTCTGTCCGATTGCTAAGGTAACATTGTGAGGGTTCTGCTGCTACCAGGTGCCCTTGACCTACGAACCCCCCTTTTGGAAGGTCCTGGGACCTGGGACATCAGTGTCTATTCTGATATATTACAGGGCCTTCACTGCAGTGATCCCCAGCAAGTGTTTCTTCTGCAAGCCCTTGGTTCCTATGGCTGAGGGGACATGTAGGACTCAATATGGGGAAAATGTAGTATTACATGACTACTATTCAAATAAAACATGACCTTGTCAAGTCTTCTAGAGTTTGAGCTACTCTTTCTAGTCCTTCTCTATTTATACTAATAGAGGGGGGTCCTTAAAAAAATAAAAAAAAAAGCCCTTCCTTTATAATGTCCTTAGCCTAACAGGTCCACAATTCCATGCTGATTATGCTATCTTTATACTGGTCAGACATAAAATATTACATGCTGAGTACTAGCAGTCACCACTAGGGGGAGATTTACCGACCCTTTTTTTTCGACAAATTTTGGCAATTGCTTCCAATTTCTCATTATACAAATTTAAACCGAAACATGAAATGTAAGCAAATCCCCTAACAAAGTGCAATTCACATTATAAACACTGGGTGGCCGAACACTGACACATAGAGCATAAGCATCGCCTGATGGAGTATCGTGAATTCATGTTTTTCTTTTCACATATCTTGAGACATCTTTCACCTTTTAGGGCATCTGTCAGCAGTTTTATCCCTATGACACTGGCTGACCTGTTACGTGTGCACTTGGCAGCTGAAGGCATCTGTGTTGGTCCCATGTTCATATGTGCCCGCATTACCTTTACACCTAGAGGCTCTGCTGTCCTCTGCACTTTGATTGACAGGGCCAGATGTGATCACGTTTCCACTGCCTGGTCCTGTCAATGTGCAGAAGGTGCAGCAGTTACAGTAAATCATCCTCTCTAACATATGCAGATTGGGGGTCAGATATATGTTTTTGGATAACCATTTTTAAACTCACTCAATAGGGCCCAAGCCATCATTTTTAAATAATATTTTAGAATAATGTTTCTGGCGCTTCATGGAATGGTCATTGATTTTCATAAAGATTGTTTAATGATTTTTATATACTCATTTTTTTTATATTATTTTGAAACATATTATTTTGATTTTCTATTCATGATCAATAAAGAGAAAAACTGTATGAGCTGGAGAGCAGATCTTTCAATTTTTTATAGGTACCAGGGGTTGATCTATTGCTCAGTCACCCGGTGACATACTGTAGGTGAGCTACCTGTACTTACCTAATATTTATTACTATCAGATCTTGAGATATGTTGAGTCAAGAGGAAATGTAAAGAAGAAGCATCTGTATGTAGACAACCCCTGAGTGACAGACCTCCTGGACGTCCTTCTCTTTGCTGGAAAGTCTATAGGGTGCATGTTACTTAAAGGGATGGTTAATTTGTATCCCCAAGAGTAAAAGCTCTGATTATCTGCTTTGCTTCATACACGGCCGTCATCTTATACCACTGTTGCCGTGGCCCATGAGCTTGTTGTGTAAGGGCATCATTTACATAAGAAGCCTTTGCAGTTTCCTTTCTATTATTTATACTGCACTCTTATCATTTAGGTTCCTTTGCCCTTCCCATCGTTGGCATTCATAGAGAACAACAGGGGAACAATAGCTACTAATCAGCATCACAGTGGCGGCATTATTATGGAAATAGCTCCATCTTACTCTTCGAGCTTCCTCATTTTAAAGGCTCTCGAAGAATCTACTGAAAAAAAAAAAAGGATTTCTAAATTAAAGGGATTGCCCAGGCAAAACTGATACATAGCGCTGTACCTAGTACAAGGTGTGAAGGGGCAGTGCATGACCTGTGCAAGAGTCACCCATATAGACTAACCATGTGATTGCCATGGACCTCATGTTGGAAGGGGGACAAGCACAGGACTGCTTCTCCAGCTTCTCGGTCCATGGTTCTGGAGGTTGAGCTTATCGTATTGGAAGTTATGGAAATCGGTATGTATGCGATCAGCTCCCCCTAGTGGTAGCTATAGGCAGAGTTATCATTTGAAAGGGATTTCCAATACTTAGATATTGATGAACTATCCTCAGTGAGAGGTGACCTGACGACTGGGGGTCAAACTCTTCTATCTGCCACCAATCAGCAATTTTGTGGTATAAACTGCCCAGTTTGTTGAATAGTTTCCAGTGCCGGTGTACTGATGGTCATCTAACAGAATAGGAGCTGAGCTGCAGTACCTGGACACGGCCACTACACAATGGATGGTACCTTGTGCTCCACTCTCCATCTACCATGAAATTGATGGAAATCGGCATGTATGCGATCAGCTCCCCCTAGTGGTAGCTATAGGCAGAGTTAGCATTTAAAAGGGTTTTCCAATACTTAGATATCGATGAACTATCCTCAGGGACGGGTCATCTGACAACTGGGGGTCCAACTCCACTATCTGCCACCAATCAGCAATTTTGTGGTAGAAATTATACAGTAGATGGAAGACCCAGTTCGTTGTGTAGTTTCCGATGTCGGTGTACTGCTGGTCATCTACCAAAATACTGTAGGAGCTGAGCTGCAGTACCTCAACACGGCCACTACACAATGGATGAATTGAGCTATAATGAGTGTTTCTGAGGTCAGGAGATCAATGATAAGAGCTACACATGAGCTGTCAGATGACGTGTAGTAGTCAAGTGACAGCTTGTACATAGACAGATTTTTTACTTCTGTTTCTCAGAATTTCTCAGAAGTGGCTTACATTTAAAAAAAATAAAAAGAGACCAATTGGAAAAAAAATAAAAATGATTTTTTTGTCCCAAAAGAGTAAAATGCAATCATTGTACATAGCCTTTAGGAGGGAAAAAAAAAATCTCCAATATATCTTTCACACTCGCGTTTTGTGCAGATCCGTCATGGACGGATCTGTTCAGATAATGCAACTGTCTGCATCCGTTCAGAACGGATCCGTTTGTATTATTTTTAACATAGCCAAGACGGATCCATCATGAACTCCATTGAAAGTCAATGGAGGACGGATCCGTTTTCTATAGTGCCGGATTGTGTCAGTGAAAACGTTTGGCTCAGTTTCATCAGACGGACACAAAAACGCTGCAAGCAGCCTCCAGAGCGGAACGGAGGCAAACTGATGCATTCCGAGCGGATCCTTTTCCATTCAGAATGCATTAGGGCAAAAACTGATCCGTTTTGGACCGCGTGTGAGAGCCCTGAACGGATCTCCCTGAACGGAAAGTCAAAACGCGAGTGTGAAAGCAGACTTACACTGAAGAAATAAATCGTAAAACATAGTTCGAATGCAAAACTAAAAATGAGGCATCAAGCACTTATAAAAGTGCAAATGGGAAGTGAATGAATAGAGTGCATGGTACGCATTGCTATAAAAAAAAAAAAGCTGAAGGCCCGGGCAGCCTGACTGCAACATTTGGTGTTGTGTATTTAAAGTGTTAAATTTTACAACATATATTAACGCACTAATGAGAAAACTAATCACAGTCCATGGCTGTTATCTGGCATAGTTATTCATACTGGGAGCTGGGGAAAACAGATGCATACTCTAATAGAAAATTATGTGAATTTGGAAAAATAAAAAGTAAAATAAAAAAAAGACAAAAAAAGTTAATAAATGAATAAATAAGAGCAGCAGAGCGGTGGCGGCTGAGTAGATGTTTTTACTATAAGTGCTAATGATCATTTTATTTATTTATTTCTTATAAACAGCAGACGGAGTGCGGCGCTTGTGTGCAAACCCCCGCTGAGAACAAGACTGATTGCTTGCCTTTGCTTCCTGTTAAGAGTCGCTGCTGTGAGTCTAGAGATGGGAGGGAGTCACTGGGAGCTGTGCAAAGGAATGGATCAATTCTCTCCCTTATCCAAGAGTCCGAGAGGCTCGCGGTGTTTCTGTTACTGGGTAATACAGTATATTTCCTATAATTGTAAATCAATTACAAGCAGGGACAATGGATGATGAAGAAGAGGTCGTTGTGCAGTAAATGGGACTTTTTTGCCAAAGATACAGTTTGCACTTCTCGGAGGAATAAAGCTGTGATTGTTGGCGGAGCGTCCCTGAGGTAGACAATATAAAAATTCATTATTTCAAAACCTTAGGACTTTGCTGGTCAAACTTTACTTTAAGTGATCTTTAAAGGTGTTTCCCAGGCTCCAGATATTATTGAACTATCCTGAGAATGGGTTATGAAAGGGCTTCTAACATGATTAATGTAAAAAATGAAAATTGGACATCATATGGTACACGACAGTCTCTTTCTAACAAAGCTGGATCCAGCCCTGTACTTCACATGGATCCAGAGATCTCCCCATTCATTGCTCGGCTAGATTTATATCAAGCTTGCAGCTCAGGGGCGTGTCTTTTCTGCTGCAGCTCAGGGGGCGTGTCTCAGCTCTCCCTATCACAGCTCAGGGGGCGTGTCTCAGCTCTCCCTATCACAGCTCAGGAGGCAGTTGAGGGATAAAACTGAGCATGTGCGACCATCTCAGTGAGCTGGACAAACAAATAAGCAAAATGTTTTATTACATGATATTACAAAAGTATTCAGATCCATTTGCTGGTTTGAAAACTGTAGAATATTTTTCGTGAGACAACCCCTTTTAATATCTGCTCAGTATGGGTCCAAAGCTTCGCACCCCCCACAATCATCTGTTGCCCGCAGCCTCCGGCACTAAAAATGCAAGTGCTTTAATGGTCAAATAGAACAAACTGCTGTCTTCCCACCAAAAAAATTATTCATATTATAGCCCCCTTTAAAGGGGTCTTTTAAACTCCTGATATTGATGACCTATTCTCAGGATAGGCTATAACTAGGGGTGCACCGAAATGAAAATTCTGGTCCGAAACCGAAACCGAAAATTCAGGATACCCCTTGACCGAAACCGAAACCGAAACTGCCTTTTTGCCCAAATACTTTTAAAAGACCCCCCACCCCATAACAGTGCCATCCACAGACCCCCCCACCTCATAACAGTGCCATCCACAGACCCCCACCCACCCCATAACAGTGCCATCCACAGACCCCCACCCACCCCATAACAGTGCCATCCACAGACCCCCACCCACCCCATAACAGTGCCATCCACAGACCCCCCCACCTCATAACAGTGCCATCCACAGACCTCCCCACCTCATAACAGTGCCATCCACAGACCCCCACCCACCCCATAACAGTGCCATCCACAGACCCCCACCCACCCCATAACAGTGCCATCCACAGACCCCCACCCCATAACAGTGCCATCCACAGCCCCCATTGTACAATTAATAGATTAATAGAAAATAGCGGGGAGGAACTGGGAGGAGGAGCTGGGGGCCGGTGCGTTCACTGTTCTCCGGCCCCCAGCTCCAGTAGTTATAAAATGTTGTACAATTAATAAGAAATCTATTCATTTGGCCCCCTCTGCAGTATTACATTCAATACAGCCACATCCTACTCACAGGGCTGTCATCTTAATGCTGGCCGGCCGGGCAGAGGAGCGGCAGCGTCACAACTGACGTCATGTGCCCGGTCTACTTTCTGAATGAAGGAGGCGGCGCAGGCATGTGACGTCAGTCGTGATGCTGCCGCTCGTCTGCCCGGCCGGCCAGCACAGCCCTGTGAGTAGGATGTGGCTGTATTGAATGTAATACTGCAGAGGGGGGCCAAATGAATAGAATGCTTATTAATTGTACAACATTTTATAACTACTGGAGCTGGGGGCCGGAGCACAGTGAACGCACCGGCCCCCAGGTCCTCCCCGCTATTTCCGGCCGATATGTAAAAATATCGGCAGAAACAGATTAGGTGCATTCTCGGCCGATATTTTCGGTGCACCCCTAGCTATAACTATCCAATCGGTGTGGGTCCGACTCTCCCCATCCCCACGATCAGCCATTACCTGCAGCCTCCGGCAGTAGAACTAACACTTTGAACGGAACAGGAAGCACAGCTCCGTTCAAAGTGTAGTGGTCGTGCTGGGTTACTGCATCTCAGCTCCCATTGAAGTAAATGGCAACTGACCTGCAGCACAACCACTACACTTTGAACGGAGCTGTGCTTCCTGTTCCATTTAAAGTGTTAGTTCTATTGTCGGAGGCTGCAAGTAATGGCTGATCTGTGGGGGTTGGGAAAGTTGGACCCTCACCAATTAGATATTTATAGCCTATCCAGAGAATAGGTCTTAAATATCAGGAGTTTGAAAGATCCCTTTAAAGAGTGTTATACTATGAATTAGACAAATAAATAAATTTCTGAAGTAATGTACACCATTTTTTTTTACTATTTATGTGCAAAAAAATGCTGCTCTCCAGTATAATTGTTGCCCTTACTCACCTCTCTGCAGCTCTTGTCTGTTCTGTTTCTGTGGGCAGGCATCAGCTCGTCCCATGTGACCATTAAACTCTTGTATCTCCTGGGAGTGCACTGCAGTCTGCTCTTGCTAAACCATTCTCCTGTTTTACTTTCCTCTGGTCGGGGACTCTTCGCATGCCAATATTTCACATAAGAGGAGATTTGATCCTACATAGACTCATTACATCATACTGTTACTTGAAAAGGACATAAAAGGTACACTGCGAAAATTAAAAATTACATGATGTGTGGATCTTACCTTCATTCGCATTTGTGAGCCGTAGACATTTTGTAGGGGAGAATGGGGGGTATTTGGTTATTTTTTATTTTTTATTGTATTTTTATTGTATTTGTATTTGTGTATTTGCTATTGAAACTACAGTATGTATGTCTATGAATTTAGAAATAAGGACAAATGAATGAGAGATGGGTATCTTTCTCTATGGGATCACTATGCCCTCGCTGAGGGGGCAAAGAGTCGGTCCACCACTCAATTCAAGAGAAGGCGGACCAGAATTGAGGCCACAGGAGAAACATCAAGGGGCGCTAAAGGAGAAGAAATGTAATATACATAAAAAAACGAACAATATTTATTTTCATGTACATATACAGTGAGAAATAGAAGTATTTAAACACCCTGCAATTTTGCAAGTTCTCCCACTTAGAAATCATGGAGGGGTCTGAAATTCACATTGTAGGTGTATTCCCACACTGAGAGACAGAGTAAATAAATAAAAATTAAGGAAATCACATTGTATGATTTTAAAGAATGTTTTTGTCTTGCACTGCTGAACATAAGTATTCAAACAGATGAGAAAATCAGTGTTTGGTACAGAAGCCTTTGTTTGCAATAACAAAGGTCAAACAGTTCTTGACCAGGTTTGCACACACTGCAGCAGGGATTTTGGCCCACTCCTCCACACAGATCTACTCTACATCTGTCAGGTTTCGGGGCTGTCGCCGAGCAACACAGAGTTTCAGCTCCCTCCAAAGATGCTCTATTGGATTTAGGTCTGGAGACTGGCTAGGCCACTCCAGAACCTTGATATGCTTCTTACAGAGCCGCTCCTTGGTTATCCTGGCTGTGTGCTTCAGGTCGTTGTCATGTTGGAAGACCCAGCCACGACCCATCTTCAATGCTCTGACTGAGGGAAGGAGGTTGTTGCTCAAAATCTCACAATAAATGGCCCCGTTCATCCTCTCCTTAATACAGTGCAGTCGTCCTGTCCCCTTTACAGAAAAGCACCCCCCAAAGCATGATGTTACCCCCCCCCCCCATGCTTCACAGTAGGGATGGTGTTCTTGCGATGCAACTCATCCTTCTTTTTCCCCCAAACACGACGAGTAAAGTTTAGACCAAAAAGTTCTACTTTGGCCTCATCTGACCACATGACTTTCTCCCATGCCTCCTCTGGATCATCCAGATGGTCATTGGCAAACTTCAGATGGGCCTGGACATGTGATGACTTAAGCAGGGGAACCTTCCATGCAATGCGTGATTTGAAACCATGACGGCGTAGTGTTCTACGGTCCCAGCTCTCTTCATGTTATTGATGACCAGTTCCTCCCTTGTAGTTCTGGTCTGATTCCTCACCTTTCTTTTCATCAGTGATACCCCATGAGGTGAGATCCTCCATGGAGCTCCAGTCCGAAGGAGACTGACAGTCGTATTTAGCCTCTTCCATTTTCTAACAATTGCTCCAACAGTTGATCTATTTTCACCAAGCTGCTTGGCAATTGCCCCTTAGCCCTTTCCAGCCTTGTGGAGGTCCACAGTTTTGTCTCTGGCGTCTTTTGACGATCTTTGGTCTTGCCCATGGTAGTAGTTGGCGTCTGACTGACTGTGGGGTGGACAGGGGTCTTTAAAGAGCTCAGACAGGTGCTACTAAGTTAGATGAATGAGTGGAGTAGAGTTGGACTTTTTAAAGGCACATTAACAGGTCTTTGAGAGCCAGCATTCTTGCTGTTTCTCAGGTGTTCAAATACTTATGTTCAGCAGTAAAAGACAAATAAACTCTTTAAAAATCATACAATGTGATTTTCTGATTTTTATTTTATTTCATTCTGTCTCTCAGAGTGGGAATGCACCTACAATGTGAATTTCAGACCCCTCTATGATTTCTAAGTGGGAGAACTTGCAAAATCGCAGGGTGTTCAAATACTTCTGTTCCTCACTGTATTACAATATTGTGTCATTTGAAATGTCCTATTCATTGCATAGTAATACATTTCATGGGATATCCTGTGAATCATGCATGTGCAGGGGCGGACTGGCCATAGACCCTACAGGAAAACTTCCCAGTGGGCCGATGCCCAGAGGGCCACCTAAGTAATGATCTGATGCTCCCCTCCTGACCTTAACTGTATGGTCATCCTAAGGCAACTAGAGTAGGAGGCGCTGGCAACCACAGAGGGGCAGTTTTTGGGGAGGTATTTTGTGCTGCTGTGGCAGTATTGTGTGATGCACTGTGGTATGTAGCTCTGCTAGGGTGGTATAATGTGCTGCAATATGGTATTATTGGCTCTGTCTACTTGTTTTAACACTGCCTCCTGTCAATTTGGGACCTATTACAAAATAGGGCCACTTTTAATTTTTTCCATGGCCACTGTAACTTCTCAGTCCACTCCTGTGATTCTATTACAGTGCTTCCAATTTGTATGGCACCATATGGCGGCCCACTGTAGCTCTATGTGTCTCCAATTAAACATGGAAGCATATAGAGTTGGACACCATACAAATCCATGAAATACTCCAAAAGATGCCAAATAACAAGGGCATTCTGCCCTAGAAGCATTTTCCTAATGATGCCCCATACAGCAGCACACTGAGGGGATGATTTATTAAGACTAGATCTTTCCACGTCTTGATATTCCCTGTGCCACCGGAGGATGCACCTAACTTATGTATGTTGTGATTAGGGATGAGCGAACTCGAACTGTATAGTTCGGGTTCGTACCGAATTTTGGGGTGTCCGTGACACGGACCCGAACCCGGACATTTTCGTAAAAGTCCGGGTTCGGTGTTCGTCGCTTTCTTGGCGCTTTTGTGACGCTTTCTTGGTGCTTTTTGAAAGGCTGCAAAGCAGCCAATCAACAAGCGTCATACTACTTGCCCCAAGAGGCCATCACAGCCATGCCTACTATTGGCATGGCTGTGATTGGCCAGAGCACCATGTGACCCAGCCTCTATTTAAGCTGGAGTCACATAGCGCCGCCCGTCACTCTGCTCTGATTAGCGTAGGGAGAGGTTGCGGATGCGACAGTAGGGCGAGATTAGGCAGATTAACTCCTCCAAAGTACTTGATTATTGATCGATCTGCAGCTGTGGATCATTGAGCTGCTGATACTCAATTGCTCACTGTTTTTAGGCTGCCCAGACCGTTTGTCAGTCACATTTTTCTGGGGTGATCGGCGGCCATTTTGTGTCTTGTGGTGCGCCAGCACAAGCTGCGACCAAGTGCATTTAACCCTCAATGGTGTGGTTGTTTTTTGGCTAAAGCGTACATCAGGGTGAAGCTGTCACACCAAGTGCATTTAACCAGCAATAGTCTGTTTATTTTTTGGCCATATACTACATCAGGGGCAAGCTGCGCCCGTCACCAAGTGCATTTAACCCTCAGTAGTGTGGTTGGTCAAGCTGTGACACCAAGTGCATTTAACCAGCAATAGTCTGTTCATTTTTTGGCCATATACTACATCAGGGGCAAGCTGCGCCCGTCACCAAGTGCATTTAACCAGCAATAGTGTGGTTATTTTTTGGCCATATCCCAGTCTAATTCTGTCACTAAATCCATACCGGTCACCCAGCACCTAAATACTAGGCCTCAAATTTATATCCCGCTAAATCTCTCGTCACCGCTGTCCTGTTGTGGCTGGGAAAGTTATTTAGTGTCCGTCAAAGCACATTTTTTGTTCTGGGTTGAAATACAATTCCCAATTTAGCAATTTCATAATTTAGTGGTTTCTGCTATATCAGAGCTATTTGAAATCTATCCCTAAAAGGGTATATAATATTCAAGGTGCACATAGGGTCATTCAGAATAACTTCACACACACGCTACTGTGCATTTCCAAGTCTAATTCTGTTAGTAAATCCATACCGGTCACCCAGCGCCTAAATACTAGGCCTCAAATTTATATCCCGCTGAATTTGAATACAATACATTGGGCCAAATAATATTTTTGTTGTTGTGGTGAACCATAACAATGAGGAAAACATCTAGTAAGGGACGCGGACGTGGACATGGTCGTGGTGATGTTAGTGGACCCTCTGGTGCTGGGAGAGGACGTGGCCGTTCTGCCACATCCACATGTCCTAGTGTACCAACTACCTCAGGTCCCAGTAGCCGCCAGAATTTACAGCGATATATGGTGGGGCCCAATGCCGTTCTAAGGATGGTAAGGCCTGAGCAGGTACAGGCATTAGTCAATTGGGTGGCCGACAGTGGATCCAGCACGTTCACATTATCTCCCACCCAGTCTTCTGCAGAAAGCGCACAGATGGCGCCTGAAAACCAACCCCATCAGTCTGTCACATCACCCCCATGCATACCAGGGAAACTGTCTCAGCCTCAAGTTATGCAGCAGTCTCTTATGCTGTTTGAAGACTCCGCTGGCAGGGTTTCCCAAGGGCATCCACCTAGCCCTTCCCCAGCGGTGAAAGACATAGAATGCACTGACGCACAACCACTTATGTTTCCTGATGATGAGGACATGGGAATACCACCTCAGCATGTCTCTGATGATGACGAAACACAGGTGCCAACTGCTGCGTCTTTCTGCAGTGTGCAGACTGAACAGGAGGTCAGGGATCAAGACTGGGTGGAAGACGATGCAGGGGACGATGAGGTCCTAGACCCCACATGGAATGAAGGTCGTGCCACTGACTTTCACAGTTCGGAGGAAGAGGCAGTGGTGAGACCGAGCCAACAGCGTAGCAAAAGAGGGAGCAGTGGGCAAAAGCAGAACACCCGCCGCCAAGAGACTCCGCCTGCTACTGACCGCCGCCATCTGGGACCGAGCAACCCAAAGGCAGCTTCAAGGAGTTCCCTGGCATGGCACTTCTTCAAACAATGTGCTGACGACAAGACCCAAGTGGTTTGCACGCTGTGCCATCAGAGCCTGAAGCGAGGCATTAACGTTCTGAACCTGAGCACAACCTGCATGACCAGGCACCTGCATGCAAAGCATGAACTGCGGTGGAGTAAACACCTTAAAACCAAGGAAGTCACTCAGGCTCCCCCTGCTACCTCTTCTGCTGCTGCCGCCTCGGCCTCTTCTGCTGCTGCCGCCTCGGCCTCTTCCTCCGCCTCTGGAGGAACGTTGGCACCTGCCGCCCAGCAAACAGGGGATGTACCACCAACACCACCACCACCACCTCCGTCACCAAGCGTCTCAACCATGTCACACGGCAGCGTTCAGCTCTCCATCTCACAAACATTTGAGAGAAAGCGTAAATTTCCACCTAGCCACCCTCGATCCCTGGCCCTGAATGCCAGCATTTCTAAACGACTGGCCTATGAAATGCTGTCATTTAGGCTGGTGGACACAGACAGCTTCAAACAGCTCATGTCGCTTGCTGTCCCACAGTATGTTGTTCCTAGCCGCCACTACTTCTCCAAGAGAGCCGTGCCTTCCCTGCACAACCAAGTATCCGATAAAATCAAGTGTGCACTGCGCAACGCCATCTGTAGCAAGGTCCACCTAACCACAGATACGTGGACCAGTAAGCACGGCCAGGGACGCTATATCTCCCTAACTGCACACTGGGTAAATGTAGTGGCAGCTGGGCCCCAGGCGGAGAGCTGTTTGGCGCACGTCCTTCCGCCGCCAAGGATCGCAGGGCAACATTCTTTGCCTCCTGTTGCCACCTCCTCCTTCTCGGCTTCCTCCTCCTCTTCTTCCACCTGCTCATCAAGTCAGCCACACACCTTCACCACCAACTTCAGCACAGCCCAGGGTAAACGTCAGCAGGCCATTCTGAAACTCATATGTTTGGGGGACAGGCCCCACACCGCACAGGAGTTGTGGCGGGGTATAGAACAACAGACCGACGAGTGGTTGCTGCCGGTGAGCCTCAAGCCCGGCCTGGTGGTGTGTGATAATGGGCGAAATCTCGTTGCAGCTCTGGGACTAGCCAATTTGACGCACATCCCTTGCTTGGCGCATGTGCTGAATTTGGTGGTGCAGAAGTTCATTCACAACTACCCCGACATGTCAGAGCTGCTGCATAAAGTGCGGGCCGTCTGTTCACGCTTCCGGCGTTCACATCCTGCTGCTGCTCGCCTGTCTGCGCTACAGCGTAACTTCGGCCTTCCCGCTCACCGCCTCATATGCGACGTGCCCACCAGGTGGAACTCCACCTTGCACATGCTGGACAGACTGTGCGAGCAGCAGCAGGCCATAGTGGAGTTTCAGCTGCAGCACGCACGGGTCAGTCGCACTACAGAACAGCACCACTTCACCACCAATGACTGGGCCTCCATGCGAGACCTGTGTGCCCTGTTGCGCTGTTTCGAGTACTCCACCAACATGGCCAGTGGCGATGACGCCGTTATCAGCGTTACAATACCACTTCTATGTCTCCTTGAGAAAACACTTAGGGCGATGATGCAAGAGGAGGTGGCCCAGGAGGAGGAGGAGGAGGAGGAGGAAGAGGGGTCATTTTTAGCACTTTCAGGCCAGTCTCTTCGAAGTGACTCAGAGGGAGGTTTTTGGCAACAGCAGAGGCCAGGTACAAATGTGGCCAGCCAGGGCCCACTACTGGAGGACGAGGAGGACGAGGATGAGGAGGAGGTGGAGGAGGATGAGGATGAAGCATGGTCACAGCGGGGTGGCACCCAACGCAGCTCGGGTCCATCACTGGTGCGTGGCTGGGGGGAAAGGCAGGACGATGACGATACGCCTCCCACAGAGGACAGCTTGTCCTTACCCCTGGGCAGCCTGGCACACATGAGCGACTACATGCTGCAGTGCCTGCGCAACGACAGCAGAGTTGCCCACATTTTAACCTGTGCGGACTACTGGGTTGCCACCCTGCTGGATCCACGCTACAAAGACAATGTGCCCACCTTACTTCCTGCACTGGAGCGTGATAGGAAGATGCGCGAGTACAAGCGCACGTTGGTAGACGCGCTACTGAGAGCATTCCCAAATGTCACAGGGGAACAAGTGGAAGCCCAAGGCCAAGGCAGAGGAGGAGCAAGAGGTCGCCAAGGCAGCTGTGTCAATGCCAGCTCCTTTGAGGGCAGGGTTAGCATGGCAGAGATGTGGAAAACTTTTGTCAACACGCCACAGCTAACTGCACCACCACCTGATACGCAACGTGTTAGCAGGAGGCAACATTTCACTAACATGGTGGAACAGTACATGTGCACACCCCTCCACGTACTGACTGATGGTTCGGCCCCATTCAACTTCTGGGTCTCTAAATTGTCCGCGTGGCCAGAGCTAGCCTTTTATGCCTTGGAGGTGCTGGCCTGCCCGGCGGCCAGCGTTTTGTCTGAACGTGTATTCAGCACGGCAGGGGGCGTCATTACAGACAAACGCAGCCGCCTGTCTACAGCCAATGTGGACAAGCTGACGTTCATAAAAATGAACCAGGCATGGATCCCACAGGATCTGTCCGTCCCTTGTCCAGATTAGACATTAACTACCTCCCCTTAACCATATATTATTGGACTCCAGGGCACTTCCTCATTCAATCCTATTTTTATTTTCATTTTACCATTATATTGCGAGGCTACCCAAAGTTGAATGAACCTCTCCTCTGTCTGGGTGCCGGGGCCTAAATATATGAAATTGGACTCTTACAGTGGTGGGTGACGTGAAGCCTGATTCTCTGCTATGACATGCAGAATGATTCTCTGCTGACATGAAGCCAGATCCTCTGTTACGGGACCTCTCTCCTCTGCCTGGGTGCTGGGCCTAAATTTATGAAATTGGACTCTTACAGTGGTGGGTGACATGAAGCCTGATTCTCTGCTATGATATGAAGACTGATTCTCTGCTGACATGAAGCCAGATTGTCTGTTACGGGACCTCTCTCCTCTGCCTGGGTGCTGGGCCTAAATATATGCCAATGGACTGTTGCAGTGGTGGCTGACGTGAAGCCTCATTCTCTGCTATGACATGCAGACTAATTCTCTGCTGACATGAAGTCAGATCCTCTGTTACGGGACCTCTCTCCTCTGCCTGGGTGCTGGGCCTAAACTTATGAAAATGGACTCTTACAGTGGTGGGTGACGTGAAGCCTCATTTTCTGCTATGACATGCAGACTAATTCTCTGTTGACATGAAGCCAGATTGTCTGTTACGGGACCTCTCTCCTCTGCCTGGGTGCTGGGCCTAAATTTATGACAATGGACTGTTGCAGTGGTGGGTGACGTGAAGCCTGATTCTCTGCTATGACATGCAGACTGATTCTCTGCTGACATGAAGCCAGATTCTCTGTTACGGGACCTCTCTCCTCTGCCTGTGTGCTGGGCCTAAATATATGCCAATGGACTGTTGCAGTGGTGGCTGACGTGAAGCCTCATTCTCTGCTATGACATGCAGACTAATTCTCTGCTGACATGAAGCCAGATTGTCTGTTACGGGACCTCTCTCCTCTGCCTGTGTGCTGGGCCTAAATATATGCCAATGGACTGTTGCAGTGGTGGCTGACGTGAAGCCTCATTCTCTGCTATGACATGCAGACTGATTCTCTGCTGACATGAAGCCAGATTGTCTGTTACGGGACCTCTCTCCTCTGCCTGGGTGCTGGGCCTAAACTTATGAAAATGGACTCTTACAGTGGTGGCTGACGTGAAGCCTGATTCTCTGCTATGACATGAAGACTGATTCTCTGCTGACATGAAGCCAGATCCTCTGTTACGGGACCTCTCTCCTCTGCCTGTGTGCTGGGCCTAAATATATGCCAATGGACTGTTGCAGTGGTGGCTGACGTGAAGCCTCATTCTCTGCTATGACATGCAGACTAATTCTCTGCTGACATGAAGCCAGATCCTCTGTTACGGGACCTCTCTCCTCTGCCTGGGTGCTGGGCCTAAATTTATGAAAATGGACTCTTACAGTGGTGGGTGACGTGAAGCCTGATTCTCTGCTATGACATGAAGACTGATTCTCTGCTGACATGAAGCCAGATTGTCTGTTACGGGACTCCTCTCCTCTGCCTGGGTGCTGGGCCTAAATTTATGAAAATGGACTCTTACAGTGGTGGGTGACGTGAAGCCTGATTCTCTGCTATGACATGAAGACTGATTCTCTGCTGACATGAAGCCAGATTGTCTGTTACGGGACCTCTCTCCTCTGCCTGGGTGCTGGGCCTAAATTTATGACAATGGACTGTTGCAGTGGTGGGTGACGTGAAGCCTGATTTTCTGCTATGACATGCAGACTGATTCTCTGCTGACATGAAGCCAGATTGTCTGTTACGGGACCTCTCTCCTCTGCCTGTGTGCTGGGCCTAAATATATGCCAATGGACTGTTGCAGTGGTGGCTGACGTGAAGCCTCATTCTCTGCTATGACATGCAGACTAATTCTCTGCTGACATGAAGCCAGATCCTCTGTTACGGGACCTCTCTCCTCTGCCTGGGTGCTGGGCCTAAATTTATGAAAATGGACTCTTACAGTGGTGGGTGACGTGAAGCCTGATTCTCTGCTATGACATGAAGACTGATTCTCTGCTGACATGAAGCCAGATTGTCTGTTACGGGACCTCTCTCCTCTGCCTGGGTGCTGGGCCTAAATATATGCCAATGGACTGTTCCAATGTTGGGTGACGTGAAGCCTGATTCTCTGCTATGACATGCAGACTAATTCTCTGCTGACATGAAGCCAGATTCTCTGTTACGGGACCTCTCTCCTCTGCCTGGGTTCCGGGGCCTAAATATCTGAGAATGGACTGTTCCAGTGGTGGGTGACGGGAAGCCAGATTCTCTGCTATGGGACCTCTCTCCAATTGATTTTAGTTAATTTTTATTTATTTAATTTTTATTTTAATTCATTTCCCTATCCACATTTGTTTGCAGGGGATTTACCTACATGTTGCTGCCTTTTGCAGCCCTCTAGCCCTCTCCTGGGCTGTTTTACAGCCTTTTTAGTGCCGAAAAGTTCGGGTCCCCATTGACTTCAATGGGGTTCGGGTTCGGGACGAAGTTCGGATCCCGAACCCGAACATTTTCGGGAAGTTCGGCCGAACTTCTTGAACCCGAACATCCAGGTGTTCGCTCAACTCTAGTTGTGATATATATTCTGTTAATTTGCACTGTATTTGTAAAGCTCTGTGGAAAGGGTTAATGAACATTGGGAGACTTTGAATGAGAAGCTGGCAATTTTTCCCAGCTGCCATAGAGTTTAAAGAAGACCATGTTTTGGAGGGAAAAAGCCAGACTTGTTTATCACCGAAAGCAGACAGTCTGACCTTGTGAATGTCTGGTTTATCTCTGTTGTTACGTCTGGAAGCTTGTTTTTATCTAGAAAACCTGCTGTGTCATTGCCATTGAGTATCATTGAAGCTCTAATGTAAGTCTATGAGAGACAGAAAGTGTTACAATGTATCTGTTTGTGCTGAGCTTCTCCACTCCACCTCCCCCCCCCCCCACTAGAACAGGGGTGCACAACCTGCGGCCCTTGATATCATTCTGTGTGGCCCCCAACCATCTGGTGACAGACATGTATGTCTATGTCTTGTGGCTGCTCACATGCATTTTTCATGTATTCTCCCATTAGATGTGAATTCTGGAGGCATAACCAGACATTTATAGTATATACTGTATGTAGAATATGCAATAAATACAGTATATCAGTTGGTAATACCACTTTAACTTTTATTTTTCGGCCCTTGGGATTCCTTCAGTCTGACAATGTGGCCCCCAACTAGAAAAGGTTGTGTACCCCTGCACTAGAAGGTTCCAGTCTAGCTAGAAACTGTATATAAGAAGAGCAGTCAGAGCCCCGAGTGTGCTGCAGTTAGGGACCAGTGCTTGGAAGGGAGACTCTGCCAGACTACGGAGTGATCAGAAGAAGACGCTGAGACGGGGATACGTTGCCACAGACCATGGGTCACCAGCCCTGAGACCAAGGAGCCACCCTGACTACTGAGCTACAGACTGTGGACCTCCAGGATTTGGCCAGGGTACCAGCCTTTCTGAGAGAGAGAGAGGGACAGCTAGCTCAGACCTTTGCTAAGCACAGAACCCTCTTCTGCCAGGGAGGAGACTGGAGAAGCCAGCCCAATGCCTCGCCTGTATTATTCAGCACCTGAGTTCCTCCAGTCCTGGTTACTGCAGACCCTGATTCTCAATACATAATTCCCATAGGGGTGCACCATGCCTTACTATCCCTTCCGGAGAGCAGCAACACTTGGTGACACCTCGACGGTGTCCGGGGGACCCAGCGTAGCGTTGGGGGCACCCCAGATCCAGCCACTGCACAGTCAGCTCAGAGATGTAGATTTCTGGCTTTGTTTGTGCCGAGAAAACTGGAGTAAATTAAGATAAATTTGTCGGGGCAGCTGGCTACGCCACCTTCCCGTTAGGGAAAGTGGCGAGAGTGTCAAAAAATCCAAAAGATGGGGACATCTACCGTCGGTCTAAATGTAAACCAGCTGGCTTAAATTTAGACCATTTTCCATACCAGGAATAGAACATTTTAAAGGGCTTCTGTCACTCCACAAAAGTAATATTTTTTTTTTGGGCTAGTTACATTCCTTATAGCGCGATATAGGAGAATATAATGTTGTCACTTACTTTCATGCGGCCGTTTCTTGAGAAAACAAAGTTTTATAATATGCAAATCCGGTCTCTACCAGCAAGTAGGGCGTCTACTTGCTGGTAGCCGCATCAGAAAACCGCCCCCTCGTCGTGTTGATTGACAGGGCCAGCCGTGATCTCCTCCTCCGGCCGGCCCTGTCAGTATTTCAAAAATCGCGCGCCTCTGTTCATTCGGCGCAGGCGCTCTGAGATGAGGAGGCTCGTCTCCTCAGAACTCCCTCAGTGCACCTGCGCCGATGACGTCTTCTCTTTCGGTGATGTCATCGGCGCAGGCGCACTGAGGGAGTTCTGAGGAAACGAGCCTCCTCATCTCAGAGCGCCTGCGCCGAATGAACAGAGGCGCGAGATTTTTGAAATACTGACAGGGCCGGCCGGAGGAGGAGATCACGGCTGGCCCTGTCAATCAACACGACGAGGGGGCGGTTTTCTGCTGCGGCTACCAGCAAGTAGACGCCCTACTTGCTGGTAGAGACCGGATTTGCATATTATAAAACTTCGTTTTCTCAAGAAACGGCCGCATGAAAGTAAGTGACAACATTATATTCTCCTATATCGCGCTATAAGGAATGTAACTAGCCCCAAAAAAAAAAAATGACTTTTGTGGGGTGACAGAAGCCCTTTAAATGAGACAGGCCTGCTGGCCCGTCCTCTTTCTCGCCCACACCACGCCCCTTTTTTTAGACCTAGAGTAAACAGGGAAAAGTCACAGATTGCGGTGTAAATGACCTTTTGCGCTGCAATCTGCGACAGATATACGTCAGAAAACTGTTGTATATCATTTAGTAAATGACCCCCATAGTTTGCGACTTTTTAACACCACTTTTCAGCCGCAAGTCAGATGATAAATTCACAGCTGAATGTCTACAGCTCAGTACTGCCTGTGTGAGCCACCATACAGGTTCTGGGCCTCCCTCCCTTATCATGTAATCCAACTTGTGTGATAAGGAATAGAATTTCCATTGAGTTTCCATCCTGCAAAAGTCATTTTCTGCTGCATAACTGCATTGAACACCAGAATTTCCAAATTTCTGAGAAATCAAAGATGCATAGATAGCAGGTATCTTGTTTCTAAAGATTGGACCCACAGTACCCTAAACTGCATTACATCTTGAGGCATGAATACCACAGTTGCAGACACTGCAATAAATCTGCTCAGTGTCAATACATCCTTAATAGAGATTTTCTGAGACCCCAACAATTTAGGTGAATGCAGGGTGTGCTATAGAATAGAAGAGACCTTCCACACCTGTTCAGTCCCCCACTGTTCCAGCACCAGTGTTCCCCTCCAGTCTTTCTTTCTAGCCCTACATGACATCTCGATTGCTCTACGTGATCCCTGCGGCCGATCGCGGAACTATAAGTGGTCACTGGGGTAAATAGAGACACGACTGCTGCACCGCTGGTCTCTGTGGAGTGATGACCTGCCCAACTACCCCACATGATCACTTACCACAGTGATTGCCTGCAGGGATCATGTGGCATATTCAGGGATGTTATTGTTGCAGTGCCAGGGACAGTATTGGTATGGTGGGTTATCAGACAGGTGAGTAAGGCTTCTTTTGCTATATACCTTAATTTATCGGGGTCTTGGAAAACCCTCTTTAAAGTGTTCATTACGGAGTGATAGATTTTGGCATTATCTTCAATTTTCAAGTGGCTGAGACAGACAATGGCTAGGGATGAGCAAATCCGTGGAACCCAGACCCCATTAAAGTCAATGGGGACCTGAACTTCATGGTTATAATGGAAAATAATAGCATTCCTAAGATAGAATGCTAAATAAAATGGCCATTTAGGGGTTAAAAATAATACAACAACCCTCACCTCATCTACTTGATCATGCAGTCAGTATCCTCTTCTTTCTTCTTTCTGCAGAACCTGTAAAAGGACCTGTGATGACGTCACCGCGCTCACCACGTGGTGAAAAAGTCCAGGTTCAGGTGTCCGAACTCGCAAAGTTCGGTACGAACCCAAACTTTGCAGTTGGGGTTCGCTCAACCCTAATAATAGCTGACTACAGAAGTAAATACACAGTGCGCAAGAAGCCTTTCCATAGATCTCAAAGCTGAGGCATTCAGCGTCTAGCATAATTAGATGTGTGAAAGCTTGCCCTTTTGCCCGTACATGATAAACCAGTCATCAGAACCAATCTTAAGAAGTAGATGGTTAGCTTTTACCACTAATTATCATGAGCAAAATATTTTTTCTTGACATTAAGCTCCAGTTTAAATTGCAGGTAAAAAATAAAAAAAATACAAATTGACCTCAGTCTTGTAAAATCTTAACAACGAGTTTATTAGCAATATGAACTGTCTATAACAGGGAATTTATCTTCAACATACAAAACCCAACTTGTCTATACAAAACTCTGGGCAATTATCACTAAAAAAATTAGAGTAAGAAATTTGGATGGAGCAGCCTCAGTGTTTGACAGAGGTCCTCAGAGTTCACAAGCTGGATTCAACGCAAATAATATTCAGCATTTGATGATTCTGCAATTAGACTCACCCGGGAAGAGAAGTCGATTGAACCGGCTGTCCTCAGCCATGAATTCAACAATACTTGTACATTTGTCAAACTCAAACTGTAGTATTGTGGTTTTGGCAAAATACTATCCAGACATAATTCCAGCTGTAAAAAGAAAAATGGAATGAAATGTTACTTAGGCCATAGATGCAACGTTTAGAAGCTACAATGAGGGTTTATAGTAATTTTTATGGACATTTTATTTAAAGATGCAGAATAAAATACAGATAAAACAATAAAGTTTCTGCAAATTTATGGAAGATCAGGCCAGAAATAAGACTTGGAGTCACCAATAGTGTTGACCGCGAATATTCGAATATCAATTTTTTTTTGCGAATATCGGCACTTCGCTAATTTGAGAATATTTAGAATATAGTGCTATAAATTCGATATTTCGAATATTCTTTTTTTTTTTATTGTTATATTTTTTTCTTTCCCACTTCCCTAAAGTTGTTCTTACCTGTCCTTAGGATTCCTGGCTTCCTTGCTGCTCCAGTCAGTGCCCGTTGCCGCTTCTACCGACTTCCGTGCTCATGGAGCGTCCCCATCACCATGGGAACATCTCCATATACTAGAATGTACTGTCGGATTTGAGAATTACGTTGAAATCGCAATTCGATTAAATCAAGTTATAATAATCGAATTGCGATATCAACTTGGACCTTGTTTACTATGGTTGGCTTGGTAGAATTAGCAAATATGACGAATGTATTCGTCATATTCCTCAAAACGAAGGTAACAAAGTGGGGCTGTAACAAATGCCAGCAACCCCCATAGTGCCAGCTCCGCCCGCAAAGAAAAAAAAAACACTAAGGCTGGGTTCACACGGGTGAGTTTAATTATAATTTTTTTTTTAACCCCTCCATACCTATTTTACTAAGCATTCTGTATTAAGAATGCTATTATTTTCCCTTATAACCATGTTATAAGGGAAAATAATAAAGATCGGGTCCCCTTCCCAATCGTCACATAGCAACCATGTGTGAAAATCGCACCGCATCCGCACTTGCTTGCGGATGCTCGAGATTTTAATGCAGCCTCATTCACTTCTATAGGCATGCGTTGCGTGAAAAACGCACAATATAGAGCATGCTGCGATTTTCCCGCAACGCACAAGTGATGCGTGAAAATCACCGCTCTTGTGAACAGCCCCATAGAAATGAATGGGTCCGGATTCAGTGCGGGTGCAATGCATTCACCTCACGCATTGCACCTGTGCGGAAAACAGAAGCTGAACGTGCTCCTGTCCAAGTTGCTGGTGCTGCAGTCCCTCCCTTTCCAAGTGGTGGACTCTGCACCTTTCAGAGAACTGATGGCTTGTGCCGAGCCGAGGTGGTGAGTCCCAAGCCATCATTTCTTCTCCAAAAAGGCAGTACCAGCCCTGCACACAAATGTAGAACAGAAGGTCCTTGAGCCTGTCAGTGTCTGCCAAAGTACACAGCAGCGCCGATGTGTGGAGCTGTAACTACGGTCAAGGACAATACATGTCCTTTAAGGCCCACTGGGTATTTGTGGTTCCTGCACAGCCACACCAGCAACTTGGCCAGAGTCACGCCGCTTCCGCCTCCATGTTCTCATGCCTCTGGTCCTGCAACAATGTCCGCCTCTGCGTCCTCACCCTCCACTGTGTCCTCAGCCTCCACTACAGGGACAATTTACAGTGCTCCTCCAGCATACCACATGTGCAGGGCTCGGCGGTGTCACGCTGTTCTGCACCTTGTTTGCCTGGGCGAACTGAGTCACACAGGGGAGGAACTGCTCCGTGTTGTTCATCAAGAAATCGAATCCTGGCTTTCTCCACGTCAAGCGGTTTCTGAAGTCTTCCACCCATCTGCAAGACATCCTAAAAATGGCCAGTAAACTTTGTATTCACTTCAGCCACTCGTACACCGCAAAGTACACCCTCCTTGAGCTGCAGCGGCAGAATGGCATTTCCTAACATAGGCTGATATGCAATGTTTCCACCCTCCATATGTTGGGCTGAATATACGAACAGAGAAAGGCCATAAATGATTTCTTGATGATCCAAGCGGACAGGAGTACTCCTCTGTGTAACTTCGATGTTAGCCAGTGGCAGCTCATGTGTGACACCTGCTGTTTGCTCAGGCCCTTTGAGGAGGCCACATTATTTGACAGTCGCCAGGACTACGGGATGAACAACATCATTCCACTGCTTCATGTCCTGGAACAGATGCTGGTAAATCTGGCTGGTCAGGGCATTGGAGACGTGGCGCCTAGATCTCATGGACACATGAGCCCTGTGGGGGCTGAACTGGAGGAGGAGGAGGAGGACATTGGAGCACAAGCAATGTATAGCAAAATGGGTGTTTTTTCTATGCAGGTGACAGGAGAGGAGTAGCAGTAGCAGCCAGAGGAGCTACAGGGCGATGAGGAAGACGAGGCCAAGGACCCAGACACAACATGGCAGTATGCAGTGGAGATGGGGGCAGGGAGTCCCCCCGAGTCCCTTGCACAAATGGCCCGATGCATGCTCACTTGCCTGCATAGTGACAGCCGAGTTGTCACCATTCGGCAGAGGGATGACTTCTGGCTCTCCACCTTGTTGGACCCTTTCTACCGGTCCAAAATGGGGGCCTTTTTTACACCCGCTGAGAGGGATGACAAATTGAACTACTATAGAGACATCCTATGTAGTCAGTTGGCTGCTGCCTATCTGCGCTATCGTTCATCCTCTCGCAGGTCAGACCGGGGGGGCTCAGCGCTCATGTACCTCTGCCATGGCTGCTGTAACAGGGTGGGGTGGTAGGAGCAGTTCCAGCTCCATCAGCAGCAACTTGAGTTTAGAGTCGCTGATGAGCAGCTTTCTTTACCCGCCTAGTGAAGAAACTACTCACCAGCAGCACCTAGACCTGGAGCAGGACCTGAACCAGCAGGTGGTGATATACTTGGACAGCAGCTTGCCACCCCACATTGAAGATCTGCTGGGCAACTGGGCAGAAAAACTGGATTTGTGGCCACAACTGGCAGAGTTTGCCCTATAAAAGCTGTCCTGCCCGGACAGTAGTTTGACATCAGAGTGGGTGTTTAGTGCGGCGGGGCCATAGTTACCCCAAGAAGAACTTGCCTGTCCACCCAAAATGTGGAGAGACTGACCTTTGTTAAGATGAATCAGGAGTGGATCAGCCAGGATTTCCAACCACCAATGCCTGATGCATCAGACTAGATCATCCATGGTGCCACACCAGCACTTTGACAAAAGAGACCGGTTTCTTCTGGCTACCTGCCTCAGGTACTATTCTGATGCTGGCACCCACCTGATGACACACATCTGATACCAAGTGCTCCTTCTATCACCCACCATCTTCAGCTTTTACTGGTATTGCTACCCACCTCCCCTCTCTGTCAATGGGTCACTCTGGCTTATGATTTGGTACCCAAAATCAGGAATGGGTACAAAACACAGAAGACATGCAAATATTCTACTCTGTTTTGGATCCACTCCTGTTTTTTTTACTTTAGCAATACTGATGGATTACTGACCAAATGTTGACTGAGTAAAGGCGGATGCTCCACAGACAGGATCCGTTTTTTGGGGGTTATTTTTCTGACGGATCAGAGGAAGGGCAAAATAATCAGTGACGTCAACACAAACTTACTGCTGACCCCCTCTCCACTCTGTCAGGGGGGCTCTACTTGTATAAGCGTTTTATAGAACAGGTTCTGTAGACATCTATGTGGAATCAGCTGACGACGGTGTAAAAGGAGTGCGCTTCTTCTTGACGCTAACATCGACCTGTAAGGCTGAGTTCACACTGTGAGTTATTAAGTGAAGTCTGCAGTGATTCTATGAGCGACACCTGTCATCTACATGTTATACTGACTCAACAAATTTTTGGGAAAAATTTGGCAAACCGGCTGAATCAAATTGTTTAGAAATTCGCTCATCTCTAGTCTCTACATTGACCTACAATTGGCTGAAAATATGAATTTCAGAACCTTTCATCTGGTACAGAAAGCAATTAATCAATCAATCAACTCTGTCATTTTATTGATCTACATAAGAACTAACCCACATAGGACCTTCCTGGGGAAGGAATATATGCATGGTGTGGTTCTGTAAGAGAACATTTTCTTATGAACTAGGAACATCTAGGAAAAATATAAACAGAATAATTGGATTTTCTCCACAGACTTCAGAGCTGTCCCTCATTTCCTTCCCCATTCGAGCATTCAGCCAGGATGCATGAAGATTTGCCCATTAAATAGCTTTTTAAATGCTTTTTCTCTGCAAACCGTTTGATACAACAGCGTGCTGAACACATTTGTCAAGGTATAAACACATCAGTTATTTCACGCTCTTTTTTTAAGGCAATAAGTCTCAGCTTCTTACATATTAATGGCCACAGGCTGCCTCTCTCACTCGACAGAAACCAAGAGACACAAGCCGCTTTCAATTATATTTGCATCTTTTTGAATCATGGAAAAACACAAAAGATTTTTGGGGACGGTGGAATAGACATAACAAAGTGATATATTATTAAAATAGTGAACAGAAGTTTAGTCATTTTTTCCTTAAAAGGTGATTCTAAAGTCTGAAAATTACTGAAAATGGAACTCCAGGCAGACATTCATATTTAGTACGAAGGAGCTACTGGGGTGGATGTAACATACTAGTGCCATTCAACTTAAAGAGGACCTCTGCCCTCTCCTGACTAGTGTTGGGCGCGAATATTCGAATAGTGAATATTAATCGCGAATATTGGCACTTTGAAAATCGGTGCTAGGGTTATTTCAGATATCAAATTTCCGATACTTTTTTCCCGGTATCGATACAATACCAGGATTTGTCTTTTATCGATACTGGGCTGTGCTACTGCACAGCCCAGTATCAGAGAACATGGATCACACTGCTCTCAGTGGGATCCATGTTCCCTCAGCGGCACTGGGAGAAGGAAGCAGTCTCTCCATCCCTCCTGTGCTGCTGCCGCTGCCACCAATGGGAACGAAGAGGAGAAGAGGAGGGGAGGGCGCACTGCGCCACCAATGATAACTAACGTTTAATACATTACAAATACAGGCAGCAGAAACTCATTGCTGGCACCCGACCTCTGACAGGGCGCTGCGTCCATGGCAATTAACGCCTCAGTTGCCGGCAATGTGTTCGTATTAAACGTTAATTATCATTGATGGCGCAGTGCGCCCCCCAGTATTAAAAATATTGGTGGCGCAGTGGACCCTTCCCCTTCCCCCTCCCCAGTATTAAATTCATTGGTGGCGCAGTGCGCCCTCCCCTCCCCCCCAGTATTAAGTCATTGGTGGTACAGTGCGCCCACCACCCCCCAGTGGCAGCTTATGATCAGAGCCCCAGCAGTGTAATCCTGGGGCTCTGATCGGTTATCACGGCAGCGAGGACGCTACTGAAGCCGTCCGTCCGCAGCAGGTAGAGTGTGAGATCCTATTCACCCCATAGAGATCTATTAGGGTGAATAGGACAAGGGATTAAAAGATCCCAGGTTCTAGCCCCTAAGGGGGGAAATAGTTATTAAATAAAAAGTTAAAAAATATATATAAAAAATGTAAAAAAAAAAACACGCCAGAATATTAAGTATAAATCACCCCCTTTCCCAATTTTACATATAAAATATATAAACAATAAATAAATAAACATATTACATATCGCCACATCCGAAAAGTCCAAACTATTAAAATATTTTAAAAATCTCCTATGCTTTGAACGCCGTAAAATAAAAAATAAAAACCGCGCGATTCGCCAAGTTTTTTTGTCACCTTGTCCCTCCAAAAAATAGGATAGGACTGTTCGTTTATGGGCCGGATGTTTCATAAAATATGGAATGCACGCATTCCCTACTTACTGCACCAATCACTAATAAGTAGTCAGACCTGTTAAAATGTGAAGTTGCAAAATATTTGCATCATTAGTGCCGATTTGCGCAATTGCAAATATATGGGAGCACTCTATCTGCATATAAAGCTATTGTGATGTTCTGCCGTGCCAACCATTTTCTCCAGTCTCAGGAAACTTCTGGCAGCTTGAAAAATGTAGCAACAGTGACCCACGTCTGTACTGCGCGCACATTATGCAGATAATATATTGCCGATTTTACGCGATCCAGAAAATAATCTCGAATTTGCGAATATATGATGAATATTCTGCCAAATATTCGCTAAATATTGCGAATTTGAATATTGCCCCTGCCGCTCATCACTACTCATGTCATGTCTGTTTTAATAGCTTCATGCATTCCCCATGTAATAACAATTCTGGAGCATTTATTCTTATGTCTCTATGTTGTCCTTCTATTATTCCTTCTAGAAGTTATGAATGAATTGCTAGCAGTCTGCAGTAAGGGTACAGAGGGGAGGTAATAAGTTGGGGGGGGTGTCCTTGCCCAGACTCACTCTGTCCAATCAGTGCTGCCATTTTCAGACTGTGCAGGTACACCCCCCCAACTGGTTACCTCCCCTCTGAACCCTTACTGAAGGCTAATAGTAATTCATTCATAACTTCTGGTAGAAATAATAAAGGAATGGTACAACACAGAGTCATAAGAATAAATGCTCCAGAATTGCTATTACGTGGGGAATGCATGAAGCTATTAAAACAGGCATGTCAGGAGCGGGGAGAGGTCCTCTTTAACTCTATGGCATCTTAATGTCATGGTAGGTGAGGGAAAGGAAGCAAACCAAATACAACATAGAAACATAGAAACATAGAATGTGTCGGCAGATAAGAACCATTTGGCCCATCTAGTCTGCCCAATATACTGAATACTATGGATAGCCCCTGGCCCTATCTTATATGAAGGATGGCCTTATGCCTATCCCATGCATGCTTAAACTCCTTCACTGTATTTGCAGCTACCACTTCTGCAGGAAGGCTATTCCATGCATCCAATACTCTCTCAGTAAAGTAATACTTCCTGATATTACTTTTAAACCTTTGCCCCTCTAATTTAAAACGATGTCCTCTTGTAGCAGTTTTTCTTCTTGTAAATATTCTCTCCTCTTTTACCTTGTTGATTCCCTTATTGTATTTAGCAGTTTCTATCATATCCCCTCTGTCTCGTCTTTCTTCCAAGCTATACATGTTAAGGTCCTTTAATCTTTCCTGGTAAGTTTTATCCTGCAATCCATGTACCAGTTTAGTAGCTCTTCTCTGAACTCTCTCCAAAGTATCAATATCCTTCTGGAGATATGGTCTCCAGTACTGCGCACAATACTCCAGATGAGGTCTCACTAGTGCTCTGCTACCTGTCACAACTACTGCTGCGTGTTACTTCTACTGCTGTCTGTTCGAAATACTGCCACATGTCAAAACTACTGCTGCATGTTACAAATACTGCTGTGTGTCTAACTGCTGCTACATGTTACAAATACTCCTGCGTGTCACAACTACTGCTATGTGTTACAATTATTGCTACGTGTTACAACTACTGCTGCGTTTTACAAGGTTGGAAAGGAGACATTTCTGACTTCACTGCTTGGCAACTGTTGGTTTAAACTTCAGTTTACAGACTTACTGCTCTGCTCTCCCCATTCCATTTACTCTGCCCAGAATACTGGGAAGTCAGTGCTATAAAGCCTTAACCAATAGGATCATTTTATTTTACCCTGTTGTTCCTGGATCAACATGAGACAAGATGATCACATGATTGTGTAATATTGGGTCAGATGTTGTGTGGCCCTCTAACGGTTGTGATGTGTATTGCAGCCTTTACTAACAATGTGATATTCAATATAATTCAGTGAGAAGTTGGAGTCCTTAAAAGGAGGCCCTGAGATACTGAAGACCTATCCTCAAGATGGGTCATCAATTTCAGTTTGGTGTAGGTCCAACACCTGGCAAGCCCAAGGTCAGCACCTGAAACAAAACAATGGATGCATCCAGAAGTGGAAAGCTCCATGCATTGTGTAGGGCCTGTGCCGACTTACCTGGCTTAGCTCCCCAGCTGCCATTCACATGAACACTGCAGTACATGAGAATGGGGACTACAAAGTGGATGGACCTTTCTGTGCCGGTGGTTGCTGAGAACAGCTGATCTTTTGGGATGTGAGGTCTTGGTCTACCATCAATTTGATGTTGATAACTTGTCCATGCCCCCCCCCCCCCCCAACTATTGACATCATAACTAACTTCTGCTTCTTCCTGCCAATGGTGGGTGAACTATTGAGAATTGTGCACTTATACTGCCCCTGGTGGCCAAACTCAGTAACGCTACTAATGTCTTAAAAGTGATACCAGTGATTCTACCCATAAAGACTGAAGTAATTATGTTCTAAAATGGTTTTACTGGGAGTATATGAGAGTGCCACATCTTCTATCATTGTGCTACTCTTCTCCCATAGACAGCTTGATACATGAGCCCCTCCAAGCATTGTCAACTGTGAATTTGTGCTGCCAAACAGTACTGAGCAGACCATAAATCTGAACCTAATAAAGGTTGCATGTTCACACGTATAAGGCTGTATGGACGGTAATTGATACATTATAGCTGCTGTATGTTAATCCTTTATTAGGACGTCAGGCCGCAAGGTCATGGAGAAGATAATGAATGATCTAGCATTCTCCACTGCATGAGTCACTGTGCACAAGATGTGGATGTTTTCCATTGAAAAATGATGTTTTCAATCACTGTTTTAATAGATTCAGTCATTTTCATAGTCACAGATTTGATCAGCACAAAATCTTCCCATTATTAAGTTATGCCATGTCAACTGCCTGTTTTACATAAAGAGATGTGTGGTACCCAGACAATGTATTACGCACCAAAGGCTTAGATACATCGGACAGTTCTATGGAGCACACACCACTTATTATAGGTTTAAACCATTACAGATTTGTATTAGGTGAAAAATACAATATACCCTATTTTTTGCTCCATAAGACGCAAGGGGCAAATGACTGATGGGGGAGGGGGGGTCTGATCTGAGTTTTGATAAAGATTGTAGGTCTTATATGAGTTCTGATGAAGATTGGGTTCTGATTTGGGGGTATGATGAAGATTGAAGGTCTGATCTGAGGTGCAATAAGAATTAGGGGTCTGATTTGAGGTCTGATGAAGGCTGGGGGTCTGATCTGAGGTCTGATGAAGATTGGGGTCTGATTTAAGGTCCAATTAAGATTGGGGATCAGATCTGTTGTCTGATCAACATTGGAGTCTGGTTGAGGGTCTGCTCTAAAGTTTGATAAACATTGATCTTAAGGGCCTGATGAAGATTGGGGTCTTATTTGAGGTCGGATGTAGATTGGGGGTCTGATCTGAGGTCTGGTGGTCTGATAAGAGGTCTAATGAAGGCTGGGGTCTGATTTGAGGTCCAAAAAAATTGGGGATCAGATCTGTTGTCTGATTACCATTGGAGTCTGGTTGAGGGTCTGCTCTAAAGTTTGATTAACATTGGGCGTCTGATCTGAGGCCTGATGAGGAATGGGGTCTTATTTGAGGTCAGATGAAGATTGGGGGTCTGATCTGAGGTCTAATGGTCTGATAATAGGTCTGATGAAGGCTGGGGTCTGATTTGAGGTCCAATGGAAATTGGGGGTCAGATCTGTTGTCTGATTAAAATTGGAGTCTGGTTGAGGGTCTGCTCTAAAGTTTGATTAACATTGGGCATCTGATCTGAGGCCTGATGAAGAATGGGGTCTGATTTGAGGTCAGATGAAGATTGGGGGTCTGATCTGAGGTCTGGTGGTCTGATAAGAGGTCTGATGAAGGCTGGGGTCAGATTTGAGGTCCAATTAAAATTGGGGATCAGATCTATTGTCTGATTAACATTGGAGTCTGGTTGAGGGTCTGCTCTAAAGTTTGATTAACATTGGGGGTCTGATCTGAGACCTGATAAAGATTGGTGTATGATTTGAGGTCTGATGAATATTGGGGATCAGATCTTATATCTGACAAACACTGGAGTCTGATTGGGGGTCTGATCCGAGGTCTGATGAAAAATATGTTTTTCTTATTTTCCTCCTCTAAAACTTAGGTGCCTCTTATGGTCAGTCAGGAGTGTCTTATAGAGCGAACATTATGATACATAGTTTTGCTCTTACCTCTGTATCTTTCTGTAAATGCACAGTTTCTTGGTCTAGCTTGTTGAATAGATGAGCGCTCACTGATTTCATTGCTTTGAGCTGATTATCTTTTTTCTGCGCCTCCTCCCCTCTCAAAACATGCAGTCTCACAGACACATAGCAGGAGATAAGCTGCAGCTGCACCCCCTCCTCCACTTCCTACCAGTTTTGCATTTGCTTGTTTTACACCAGATGGATTTTTTTTACTATAGGCTGCTGGAGGAGGAAGATGCCACCTAATAAGAGTTATTATAATGTTTATTTTGCTATTTTCTACTATTGCTTTACACAACCACTACAGTATTAAAGTGATACAGTAGGTACTTTTTGGGGTAGCATTTGCATAGACCTGGAACTGCTATCCTACTTTCTTTCTGTCCTACAGTAGTAGACACTGGTTTAACTCATCATTATTATATCCTTAGTGTTTCGTTCCTCTCGAACCCCACTCCTGTTAGTCAAACACTCAGCTGGAGTTGAAATAGTTTACTAAATACCCACAGGACGTCTGTAATCAGAAGCAGCAGGAAAGCCTGGAACCCTCTGCAAACACTTGTCAGCTGCAAGGTCATGATGCCTGGAGGATATACTGAATAAATCCAGATAAAGGAACATTATAAGCCAGGCCTATTGCATGAGTATCCCAGGAAATACCTCGATTCAGATACAATTATACAATATTTATATAACATCATCATTAGAATGTAATAACATATACTATTGTATGGCCCATTTATCTTTTTACAGGAATACTATTTATCTGCTATTGGCACGTCGCCTCCACTACCGTCCAGATATGACTTAAAAAATGGTCTGATCGCAACCGAAACGTTGCGTTATTGTTTTATATCTGTATTAACTTTAATGGTTTAACGGTTAATGTAAGTAAAATAGGACCCTCATAAGAAGACATTAGAAGCGATTGTATTTCTTAAAATTCAATTCAGGTCCAAATCGGCCAAACTGGTTGTCTGATTCAATTTGGACCTGAATAAATTTCACCCAAATCGCATGTGCCCTGATGGTGAAAATACAGTCTCTCAATTCTCCCAAAATTAATCTTAAACATTTTGAATTCTTTCAAACTTTTTTTGGGGAAAATTTGGGATTAAATTCTTAAAATTTTGAAACTGCTCACCTCTAGAAGACACCAATATCATAAAGGACACATAGTCGGTGGGGGCCCTGATACAGATTTTTACTGAGACCTAGTAGATTCACACTTTACCTTGGTAGGTGCATGGCCTAGGACTAACTAAGGTCACTCTCACTCTATGGAAACAGTGTGTGAATGACCTGCACATGGCCATCTCGCATTGTAGTAAAATTGTATGAGTAGAAGTTATTCTGCATCCGACTGCAAGATATTTGGTAACGTATGTGTAATAGCACTAGATTACAGAGAGAGTAATAGAATATAGAAAATAAGGCAATCAGATATAACAGATTTGTTCAGTACTTAGATATTCATGGTCTACAGTATCCTCAGGTTAGGTTAATTTCTGGTGCCGGCAGCTGACAAAACAGCTGATGGGTGGTGGTGTTGGGTGTCGGTCCCCCCACCAATCTGATGACCTATACTGAGGATATCTAAATACCAGCTCTTATGTGGTAACGTAGTCCCTGGGTCCCCTCTGGCACCATAGTGTGGATAAGATTGTTATGTCTGCACCCCTTGTAGTTTAGCCCCAATGCTACTTATGGCAAAGATGGATATGGGACTGAGAATTTGGTTGCTGGTAATGGCCTGACCATAGCGCTAAAGTAAAAATTCTAAGAATACTTAATAAGGACGTCCCATTCCACCTGCCAGGCCACATGCTATGCCGAACAGAACCAGATTTGCCCATTTGTCCCTTTAAACTGTCTGGGGCCGGGAACGTCTGGTAATCTAATACTTTGTGGATCCCGAAAGTTCCCGGTGGTCAGAATCTTTCCAGTACAAATCTGTTAAAGACCACTTTACGGCTTTGTGCTGTGTAATTCCAGGTTGCACCCATAAAGCCTTCTGCATCTCTGGATGTACGACGGGTGTAACGTTAATGTCCTAGAACAGAAATAGCGTTTCTAGACATTAGTAGTTTATGTATCCATGCATCTCTTTTATGTCCACTCTTATTAAATGATTCCTTTTGCTAGCATATTGACGGGGAACAGCCACTTCTGCAGATTTTATGCCAAAAATACCTAATAAAGGAACAACAGAACAAACTGGCTTTCCATTAAGTCTCTTAATAGACATGGGAGAGAAAAGCCGTCCTCTAATTGACTTCACCGTTTCCATTTGGGAGCCATAATTCTTAGTGAATCCTTCAAATTAAAATGAGTGGATTTGGATAGAGAGAGCTTTTATTCAAGTGATTTCAAGATGCATTTTCTTCTTCTGCTGAGTCACAATGGTCAGGCCATTACCAGCAGCCAAATTCTCAGTCCCATAACCATTTTTGCCGTAAGTAGCATTGGGACTACCACAAGGGGTGCAGACATAATAGTCCTACCCAGGGGAGTAGTTATAGGGGGGGTTAGCAGTTGCTACCAGGCCTACAAGCCCAAGGGGGTCCAAAGACCCTTGTGCCGCATAAGAAAACACCAGTTTTATAGAAAGTGCATGCTGGTCAAGCTACACCTCTGGCTGGAGGGAAGGGGTTAGCATGGGGGGGGGGGCTTTTCAATTTTTGCCTCACGTAGCACGAAGGTTATGTGCACCCCTGCTCCTAGCCACAAAGCACTGAGGGAAGGGGGGCCCAAGCTGAATCCTTGCACCAGGGCCCATGAGCCTTTAGCTACACCCCTGGTAGTACTCAAAAAGTGGTGCCAGAGGGACCCAGGGACTACTTTACCACATGAGGGCTGGCATTTAGATATTCTCAGTATAGGTCATCAAATTTGTAGGGGTCCAACACCCATCACCGATCAGCTGTTTCAGGGAAGCTGCTGGCACCAGAAATTAACCTAACCTGAGGATACTGTAGGCCATGAATAAGTACTGAAAAAATCTGTTATATCTGATTGCATTATTTTCTATATTCTATTACTCTCTCTGTAATCTAGTGCTATTATGTTACCAGATATCTTGCAGTCGGATGCAGAATCACTCCTACTCATACAATTTTACTACAGCGTGAGATGCCCATGTGCAGGTCCATTTACACACTATTTCCATACAGTGAGAATGACCTTAGTTATGCACCTATCAAGGTAAAGTGTGAATTTACTGGGTCACTGGGTCTCAATAAAAATCTGTATCAGGGCCCCCACCGACTTTGTGTCCTTTATGATATTGGTGTCTTCTAGGGTCTTCGCATACTTACCAATATTCTTGTTGGTAAATTCGAGGCATTTAAACCCGACCCCTAGAATGCCCAAAACTCATTTCTGAGCAGGACTTACATAAGACCTCCACCATTTCCATCCCTGAACTTGCCAGGATTGTCTCTGAATATTAAGAACAATCTCTTTGAGTTTAGAACTGTAGAAGTGTACTGTAGGCAGCTCAAATTCTGAAATTCGACCTGAATATTTTCCAAAAATTATTAATCCACTGAATTCGAATTTTTTGTGATTCCGTTCAGAAAAATCAAAGAAAGTGAGATAGGAAAGAGAAAGAGTCTTTCCAGTCAAACTAAGCACTTTTGAATTGGTTATACATTATTCATACCTGAACTCCATCACCAGCGTGATTCACACTTATTGGACCCAAATCACCTGGTACTTGTTGTCCTCCTCCTGGTTTTGACTTCTGTCTTTGTTCCTGAATATTCCTGATTCATTCTCTTACCAGTCACATTCTAACCTGGGGATCCTCCTGCAGCAAAGTCCATACTCTTCTGTGGAAATAATAATGAAAACCAGGGATCTCTAAGACTCCACACCTCAGCCTAGCCGGAGTCAGATTATGGCTTAGAGAATCCACATCCCAGTAAAACAAACTGTGCACTCCACCCTGTCAAGTTTTCTGATAATTTCATCCCTCGTAATTCTGCCATATATTTCCAAGATATTAATGAAATAAACAGTTCACAAAAAAAGTTAATGTGCAACAACCAAGAATACTCCCCCAAGGAGCCCACATAATTGTACCATGTATTGCCAAGATATTATTACCATATACAGTCCATATATTATATGAAGCAGCATGTAATTCTCACATAGAGCACATATAATAGATCCACATTGTGGTAGAATAAGACTGTGCTACTGTATAGTGGTCAATTACCGTAATGTGCACCGACCAAATAATACCCTCTCAAGGATCCCAACTTGTAGTACCATGTAGTGCCAAGATATTTTTACCATATACAGTTCACATATTATATAAAGCATCAAATAGTGCCATGTAGTGGTCGAATATTAATGTACTACCAAATAGTGCCAACATATAAGATATGAAATCCACATATTATGTAGTGCCCAATTAATGTGCAGCATCAGATAAGGAGCACACATAATGCTGCCATATAGTTTCCACATAATTCTGCAATGAAATTCTTAAATAATACAGTGTCTAAATTACATTGTCTTTAGCAGTACCTGGTTGTAGAATCTGTAGGATCTACAGCACTACCCCTTCTGTCTGTGCAAGTCAGAAGGTTCCTCCCATTACCTCAATGTTAGTCAATAGAAATAAAAATTTCCAAGGCACCAGATAACGTTTTTCTTGTTGCTTTTAGCACTTGGTGAAAATATGTTACATTTTAGAATATACTTTAGTAAAAACTAGTTACCAATATCGAGTCCTAATAAAAATAAAACTGATTGAAAGTAGTAAAAAGTCATCTAGAAGAATTCAAAAGTCAGTGTCTTTGCTTAGGGCCAATAAACTTAGTGTCTCTAAGAGGTTAATACTGTATCTACGGTTGCTGTTCAGTGATATGAAATTCGGGATTGTATCTCAGCAGACACAGATGACTTTTTAGTAAATTATGAGGGAGTGAAAAGTGACAACAATCTTCTGCAGGATACGGTAATTAGAGGAAACATTGACATGTCCCGGCCAAGGAAGCATCTCCCATGCTGCTGTCCTCACGCAGTTTCAGCTTCTTCCTGCACTGCCTGGGGATTCTGGTAATGACATGTAGATGAATACTTAAAGCGCGCCACTCATCATCCTTGCAGTACATAGAAAACGTCTTAAAGCAACTGACACAAAGAAATCACTTGTTTACATGATGTGATCCTCGAAATGAGGGTAAATGAGGATCCAGTCTCGGAGAAAGGGAAGAAAATTCTAAATGTTATGATTAGATTTATTCTTTATTATTACTTTACTTTGCTACTGTTCTTAAAAAACTTTGTCAAACTATTTAAAAAAAAAATATATATATATATATTTGAGCCTATCAAAAGCAAAAAATAGGTTGTTATGCCCCTACTCCTCATATTTTTAATCGGAAAAAATTGCCAAGTTCAAATACAGTTGACATCAACAATGATGAGTTGGTAACACAATAAATCAATATTTAAAAACTAATGTTGAAGGCTGCTTGCAGCCTGTAATTGTGGGAGGAGCGTGCACACCCTTTATAAACCCCCTCCTACAAGCAGGAGGGCGCCCGTTGTTGCTGGCTATTGCTTCTTGCTTCAGCAGCTTAGCGCCTGACGTCACTTCCGGTAGCGTCTCCCGTCGGTACATCTCCCCGCAGCCCGTTCGTGCTGCCTGCCGCGATTCGTGTTGTAAGTATAGCCGCTCTGCGGCTGGTCGGACGCACCACCACCGGCATCTCGTGTTCCCTGTTCAGGGGGTCTAGGGTTGGCAGCGCAGCAGCTGCCCGTCAAACCCCCGCACTGCCTGCCGCCACAGCTGTTCCGGTGGGTGCTCGTCGCGGGGCCTCCGCCGCCGCCTACCCCCCCCCCCTCTCTTTCCAGGTACCTATCCCTCCGGCGCATGCGCCGCGAGTTGGGGGGGTTGCCGGCGGGGACGGCTCGCACAGCGGCTCGGGACACGAGTCTTCCTGCAGAAGTGTTCCCACTGGCATTGTGGGCAGCGGCATTCTGGTGTTCCTTCAGGCCTCCCTATCGCATTCACCTTGCGATGTTCTGCAGAACTGATGACTTTGGAGGAATTCTTCTCCTCTTGAATATCTTCATGCCATGTTCCCAGTGCGGGGGTACTGGGCGCCGGGACTAGCAGCGCGGCAGCCGGCCTCCAGGGGGCCCGTTCTCCCTGGACGGGTTGCCGGCTCCTGGCTGTTGGCCTGCTGCCTGTTAACCCTCGCACTGCTGATAAAAAAAAAAAAAAAAAGGAAACCTTTGTTTCAATGCCAGGCTGGGCACCTTCCATCCACGCCAGTGCATTTTCCGATTCCACCCCTTGGGTGATTGAGGGCAGTCGTTCCCTGAGGTCAGGGGTCTGGTGCCTGGGCCTCACGTTGGTGCGGCTGCCCTTAGGTCACCCAGGGGTCCCGCTTCCCTGAATCACGCAGGGTAACGTCATTCGTGGTGCCGCTCCCGATCCGCTCGGTTGTCATGTCGGCCCTGCAGCCACCAGGTGTCATCGCCCCCTGATTTGCTCAGGTGCAATGTCATCCCCATTTCGCTCAGGCATGACGTGCTCCCTGATGTGCTCGGGCGCTAGTATTCCCGTATTCGCTCTTGCGATGTGATCCCCATTCCGCTTGCAATGTTCCCAGTACCACCCAGGTAAAAGGTCTTTCCTGATTCGCTCAAGTGTATGTCTTCCCTGAGTCGCTCGGGCCAATGTCTCCCTGATTTTGCTCAGGTGTGATGTCTCCCTGAATCACTCTAGTGCAAGTCTCCCTGTTCGCTCAGGGGCAATGTCTCCCTGTTCGCTCAGGGGCAATGTCTTCCTGAATCGCTCAGGTGCAGTGTCTCCCTGAATCGCTCAGGTGCAATGTCTTCCTGAATCGCTCAGGTGTAATGTCTTCCTGAATCGCTCAGGTGTAATGTCTTCCTGAATCGCTCAGGTGTAATGTCTTCCTGAATCGCTCAGGTGTAATGTCTTCCTGAATCGCTCAGGTGTAATGTCTTCCTGAATCGCTCAGGTGTAATGTCTTCGGGAATCACTCAGGTGTATGTCTTCCGGGATCGCTCAGGTGTAATGTTTTCCGGGACCGCTCAGGTATAATGTCTTCCTGAATCGCCCAGGTGTAATATCTTCCTGAATCGCCCAGGTGTAATGGCTTCCTGAATCGCCCAGGTGTAATGGCTTCCTGAATCGCTCAGGTGTAATGGCTTCCTGAATCACTCAGGTGTAATGTCTTTCTGAATCGCTCAGGTGTAATGTCTTCCTGAATTGCTCAGGTGTAATGTCTTCCTGAATCGCTCAGGTGCAATGTCTCCCTGAATCGCTCAGATGCAATGTCTCCCTGAATCGCTGAGGTGTAATGTCTCCCTGAATCGCTGAGGTGTAATGTCTCCCTGAATCGCTCAGGTGTAATGTCTTCTCTGGTTGGCTCAGGTGTAATGTCTTCTCTGGTTGGCTCTGGTGTAATGTCTTCTCTGGTGGTATCTGCCCTGATTCGCTCTGGCGTTAATGTCTTCCCTGAATCGCTCAGATATCATGTTTTCCCTCAAGTCATTCAGGTGCGGTGTCTGCCCGGCTTCGTGTTGGTGTTGCGTGTTCACTGGGTCACTCGGGGGTCATGTGTCCCTTGTTCATTCGGGGGACGTGTGTTCCCTGTTCGCTTGGGTATCATGGATCCCCTTGGTTAGCCGGGCGTCTTGTGTTTCCTGTGCGTTCGGGGGTCATGTGTTCCCTGTTCATTCGGGGGGCATGTGTTCCCCTTGTTGGTCAGGTGTCATGTGCAGTATAAACCCGGGTGTCATGTGTTCCCTGAGTCCCTCGGGCACGGTTCCGGTCCAGGTTCGTATGGGTCAGGGTCACGCACCCGTTCGCTGCATGAGGGACTAGCTGTTCGCATCCCTCGCCGGGTATCGGTCCGAACACAGCTTATTTCTTCACATAAACAGGGCCTCGGCCACCAGAGCGGCAAGCAAGCCACTATCGTTGTCCAGGTAAGATCCAGCCACGAGGCTGCTGTTACACCCTGTCACTGCGTTAAGTATTCGTCTTCACGAGCTCCCGTTCATAGGTCTTCATCTCACTGCAGAAGTCCGTAGCGTGGTTCTCTTCCCTGATTCGCTCAGGCATCATGTTTTTTCTCCAAATCGCAGGTGTCATGTTCCCAAAAATCGCATGTGTCATGTCTTCCCTGAATCGCTCATGGTTATGTTTTCTCCAATTCACAGGTGTCATGTTCCCAAATTGCATGTGTCATGTCTTCCCTAAATGACTCAGGGGCCAGGTTCCCTGGATTGCTCTGGTGTTATGCCTCCCCTTACTCACTTAGGGGTAATGTTCCCTGGATCGCTCGGGTCTTGTGTTTTCCCTGGATTTCTGTTTTCCGCAGGTTTGTTGCATGCGGCGCGACTTCGGGCTCTTATTCTGGCTGTCCAGGGTTACCCAGCAGTTGGCCATGGCGCCCAGGCTGCATCCCGGTTCTCCGTCGCCTCTTCCAGTGCCGCCGGATCGCACCTCTCTCCGGGTCTCGTACTAACGCAAGCTTATTTTCGGGTAAGCAAGGCCTCAGGCCACCGGAATTTCAATCCATCATCAATTGTGTCGCAGGGCTCCTCCATGCCCGGTCACTCCACGGGGCCGGGTTTCAGGTAAGTTCCAGCCGAGTAGCGGCGTGACGCTTCTCCGCAGCTCAGAGCCTTCCTTCGTTCTTCACGAGCCACCATTCCTAGGTCTTCAGTATCGCCGGAGTCGGCAGCGCTGTCCGTTGATTCGGTTAGGTTGCGATCCTTTCTATACCATGTTCATTCCTGTTTCCTTCTGATTCTCAGGTTCATGTATTTCCTGGATTAGCTCAAAAAAATTCACGTATTTACCCATTCACCCAGGTCTAATTCCCCGGAGTCGCGCGGGTTTACGTGTTTCCTGGATCGCTCGGGTTCATGCATTTCCCTGAAACACTCGGGTTCATGTATTTACCTGAATCACTCGGGTTTATGTTTCCAAATTCGCCCGGGTTCATGGTTCTGGATCGCTCAGGTTCATGTAGGTGCCCAAATCACTCAGGGTTCACAATTTCCCTGAATCGCTCAGGTTTTGTATTTTCCTGTCTCTGTCAGGTTGCCGGTATTTCCAGGTGGTATGTTTTTCTGTTTCACCCAGGTTACGTATTTCCCTGAATCACTCAGGTTTTGTATTTTCCTGTCTCTTTCAGGTTGGCGATATTTCCAGGTTGTGTGTATTTTCTTGATTCACTCAGGTTACGTATTCCCTGAATCGCTCAGGTTGTTCGCATGTGCCTGAATCACTCAGCTCTTTTTCCATAGGTTGTTTGCATTTGCCTGAATCGCTCAGGTCTTTTTCCCGCAGGTTGTTTGCATTTGCCCGATTCGCTCAGGTCTTTTTTCCGCAGGTTGTTCGCATTTGCCTGAATCGCTCAGGTCTTTTCCCACTGGTGGTACACATTTGCCTGAATCACTCTGGATCCGTTATATTTGCCTGAAACGCTCAGGTCTTTTCCCACAGGTTGTTCGCATTTGCCTGAATCGCTCAGGTCTTTTCCCACTGGTGGTACACATTTGCCTGAATCACTCTGGATCCGTTATATTTGCCTGAAACGCTCAGGGTTTTTCCAGCAGTATCCAGTGGTTCGGGTTCCGCATGTGTGAATCCCTGATTGCATGGGATCCGGGTGCATCACGGGGGTTTGGACATGGTCACCCATTATCTTGACAGTTGTTATTACAGCAGGTATTGTACTCTGCTCCCACTCAAGCGGCATTCTCCTGTTCTTTGCTACGTCATGGTTTGCTCAGTCTCACCTGGGCAGTCTGCACCCTGATTCCTGATCATCAGGGGACCTCAGGGCGTCCCCTTGGTCTGGGCTAGTTGCTCCAGCTTTTTGCCAGGCTTGAGGCCCCCGTGGCGGCCGCCAAGCTGGCTAAGATCCAGGCCGCCGTTTCTTCCGCAACTTCTTCCAGGGTCCTGTCCAAGTGGGAGCTCAAGTCCCTGTCAGGGTTTCTCAACTGTGCATTTACGATCAGGCCCAGGGCAGGTCTGTCACTTCCCGGCTCCTCAGTCTCGGAAAAAAAATAAAAATAAAAATAAAAAAATCTGCTTTCCGCAGATTGTCCGTAGCCCTAGACGGTCTCCCTTTTGGGCACTCAGCAAGCATCATCACCAAAGCAGCCTTGTACCTAGGGTCCTATGGGTTCTTAGACCCGGGGAGTTCACGTGCGGCACGGTCAACCGTGCAACCCTGCTCAGGCGACATCTCGCCTGGCATTCGGTCCACCTTATACTGTCCATCCCAGCCACCAAGTTCAATCAGGCTGGTCCTCCCACCGAGGTAGAGTTCTTCCCTACGGCCAACTGTTGGTGTCCCGTCAAGGCGCTCCAAGAGCTCCTGGCCTCACTCCAGTCTCCCGCGTTAGACGACCTGTTGCTCCCGATCAACGGTAGGCCCCCTTCTTCGGCCCAGTTTGTCTCCGATATCCGCCCCCTGGCGGCTGGGTTGGGGTTCAACCCTAGCACGGCATCCGGGGACTCCCCCCACGTAGGGGCCGCTTCCGCAGCATCCAGTCATCAGGCATCGGCCACGTCATCCGCAGAATGGGTCGTCAGTGGTCGTCCTGCTACGCTAGGTACATTCCCAATCCGCGAATTGAGATTGCCAGAGCCTTTCGTTCTTTGGGCTTCATGGGTTCCATGATGCTCCAATAACACATTGCACCCTACTCCATAGGTTCCTCAGGCCCGGGGAGTTCACCTGCAACGCCATCTCCCGCACAACCCTGCTCAAGCGACATCTCACCTGGCCTCTGGTCACTTCATCCTATCCATCCCATCCTCAAAGACCAGTCAGACCGGTCCTCCCACAGAGGTGGAATTTCCCTACGGCCACCTGCTGGTGTCCTATCAAGGTGCTCAAGGAGCTCCTGGCCTCCCTTCAATCTTCCGATCTAGACGACCCGTTGCTCCCGCTCAACGGTAGGCCCCTGTTTTCAACCCTGTTCATCTCCAACATCCGTACCCTGGCCGCAGGGCTTGGGTTTCAACCCTAGCACGATATCCGGGCACTCCTTCCTCATAGGGGCCGCATCCGCAGCATCAAGTCACCAGGTACCGGCGCATGTCATCCGCAAGATGGGTCGTTGGCGGTCGTCCTGCTTCACAAGGTACATTCAGAATCCACGGGCGGAGATCTCCAGAGCCTTTTGTTCTTTGGCATTATAGTTCACACTATGCTTCAATAAATGCTTCACTCCCTGCTACGTACCAGTTCTCTTTTGGCCACTATTCAGGCCTTACCTCGTCACTGGCGCCGGGCACACTCCAGCCAGTTGGGTTGGGACAGTCCGTAGGCATGCCTATTCTGTTCCTTGCTTAGCTCCTCCCACAATATATATATACACTCACCTAAAGAATTATTAGGAACACCATACTAATACAGTGTTGGACCCCCTTTTGCCTTCAGAACTGCCTTAATTCTACGTGGCATTGATTCAACAAGGTGCTGATAGCATTCTTTAGAAATGTTGGCCCATATTGATAGGATAGCATCTTGCATTTGATGGAGATTTGAGGGATGCACATCCAGGGCACGAAGCTCCCGTTCCACCACATCCCAAAGATGCTCTATTGGGTTGGGATCTGGTGACTGTGGGGGCCATTTTAGTACAGTGAACTCATTGTCATGTTCAAGAAACCAATTTGAAATGATTCGAGCTTTGTGACATGGTGCATTATCCTGCTGGAAGTAGCCATCAGAGGATGGGCACATGGTGGTCATGAAGGGATGGACATGGTCAGAAACAATGCTCAGGTAGCCCGTGGCATCTAAACGATGGCCAATTGGCACTAAGGGGCCTAAAGTGTGCCCAGAAAACATCCCCCACACCATTACACCACCACCACCAGCCTGCACAGTGGTAACAAGGCATGATGGATACATGTTCTCATTCTGTTTACACCAAATTCTGACTCTACCATTTGAATGTCTCAACAGAAATCGAGACTCATCAGACCAGGCAACATTTTTCCAGTCTTCAACAGTCCAATTTTGGTGAGCGCGTGCAAATTGTAGCCTCTTTTTCCTATTTGTAGTGGAGATGAGTGGTACCCGGTGGGGTCTTCTGCTGTTGTAGCCCACCTTTCTTTCCCATTCTGACATTCAGTTTGGAGTTCAGGAGATTGTCTTGACCAGGACCACAACCCTACATGCATTGAAGCAACTGCCATGTGGTTGGTTGACTAGATAATCGCATTATTGAGAAATAGAACAGGTGTTCCTAATAATTCTTTAGGTGAGTGTATATATCACGGTGCGGTTCACTGTGACAGTTGTGGCTGTGTAGGCTGGCTGCATGCCCTCTCACGTACTGGCTGCAGGCTAACTCCTGTGTAGACTATCAAGAAATTAATTACCAGACCGCATAAGATATAAATAATTTTATTGATACAATTTATAAGGGACAATCTATACATGGATAATAGGTGCAGGGAAAGGCTGCATCCACAGGAGGAAGACACAAGGACAGTGATTTAACACAATATCTAATACAAACAATAATAAAGTGCAAGTGCAAAGAACCAAATGTATAAAACTTGTATAACACGGAATCAATTGCCCATTATGTGCTTCCTCTGGGATGGCACCAGCCAACCAGACTCCTGTGTAGGCTTGGTTCTGTGGTAGTGCTACCACTTTTGCTTATCCTGTTGTACTGTCATGTTCTTTTATTACATGTGCAATAAAGTATTCTGTTGGTTCCTGGTCTGTATCTGCCTGTGTTCTGTTTGCATTACATCCCGGAGGTCTGCCTTGGGTTTACGGAACGTGACAGTATGCATTACCAGGTGACACCACAAACAAGGGCAGTTGGCAAAACCCCCTGGGTCAGCAGCAAGGTGGTACACCCAGCAAGGCCCAAGAGACTGACCCCAAGCCCCACAGCTCACAAATAGATAAAGCTGGATAAACGAGGGCACCTGATAAGCCACACCCAGGCCCAGACCAGGGAATGTTGGACCCACACCTATATGATACTAAAGGCATATCCTAGTTGTATGCCATCAATGTCTAAGAGGGCAATACCCCTTTAGGTCTGCTGAAACATTGTATCCAATGTGATAAGCCTCAAGTTAACGTTTGCTACATCTGTATACAGACTTCAAAAACTCTTGCTATACCAAATTTTATCATAAATAAAACGCCCAGTACAAAACAATGTTAAAAATGTAAACAAAAAATTGTATCCATGTTGCATATCCAATCCATAGTAAAATGTATCTGACTTGGTGCTAATCTAGAGACTTTTTACCACCTTAGCTTCATGGTGAAGTTTTCTTGTATGTAAAGGAGTTGTAGAAAAATATTCTACAGTTTTCAAACCAGCACCTGGATCTGAATACTTTTGTAATTACATTGAATTAAAAAAAATTGCATAACCACTGAGTTATTCAATAAAATGTATCTGTATAGCGCCACCTGCTGTTTGTTCTTTTTCTTATTTCTTTGTCCGGGTCACTGAGAAGGCCGCACATGCTCAGTTTCATCCTTCAACTGCCCCCTGAGCTGTGATAGGGAGAAAGGTGCAGCAGGCAAGACACGCCCCCTGAGCTGCAGCAGACAAGACACGCCCCCTGAGCTGCAGCAGGAAAGACACTCCCCTTGAGCTTTCAGCTTGATATAACTCTAGCAGAACAATGAATGTGGAGATCTCTGGATCCATGTGAGGTACAGGGCTGGTTCTGGCTTTATTAGAAAGAGATTGTCATGTATTATATGATGTTTAATGTTTCTTTTTTTTTTTTACGTTAACTATGGTATAACCCCTTTAAGGGGGTTATCCCATGAAAAATATCACCTCTCCTCAGGAGACGTGATAAATATCAGATCACAAGAATGGAAGGTCCTTGATTCTCCTCTCTAGTAGTGCACATGTTGGTCCACCCGACCATACACTTCTATGCAGCTGACCTAGACAGTGGTCAGGCCCTCAGCGATCTGACATATCACCTCTTCTGCAGGTCGGTGATAAATACTTTTTATGGGATAACCCCTTTAGGTGGCATCCACCGACCAATATCAATATTGTACAATTACAAATAAAAAATAAATCCCAGTCCGTGCTTTTCTAATCCTGAACAGACCCTCTAACAGACTGTTAGAACATAACCTATGGGAAGTATTGTAAGTCAACGTGGACAAATTGTATGGAATTAGGTTAGAATTTGGTCTGTAAAGTCTTGGCTTTGCTCCACCACATTGACATTGACAATCACTCAAGTCCCATGTACCACCATCAGAACATCTTTAGGTCCTCACTCTCTTAATCTCACCCTATGTCTTAAAGGAGCCCTGTGATGGATCGTGACATTTCCAGCAGGGTTTTACAGATCCGAGGTTTCATTGGCCCTGAAGGAAACTATTCGTCAAACTGGAAATTTTTATTAAAATCAGTCATGGGTGCTGAAGGAGCAGAACACGGGGAGTGCGTGGCTGTTTTTCATTACGAGCCAGTGATTGCCTTCTTTGTTTCTTATGTACAGTAAAACTCAAAGTTTAATTAATATAATCTAACAAATCTGTCATTTCCAAGTAAATATTACATTTTTCGCATGCAGCTTTTTAATGTATTATTCAGCATCTCAAACTGACTTCCTGTTATTAGAAAACACGCAACCCCCTTTCTAGTACCCAAAAAATTATGGAACAGTATAAAGATAAAAGATGCAATAATACAAACCATTAGTCCATTTATAAGACAGCACATATAAATCCATGACATCATCTTTTTTATTATTTTACAAAAATAATAATATGCCTTTAGCTTCATTATGCTTTTATGCTTTTTGAGAAATTGTCTCACATGCTCATAAGAAAAAAAAATATTTGCATTGGTAATTACTACTAATGCTAGAAACGTCTACAGTGTCAAAACATATTGAAACATACCTTAAAGTGACTGTCCAGTCATGATGACCTCAAAAATGATACGTAAAGGGGTTGTGCAGATACAAGTACACATTGATGACCTACCCTCAACATTCAGGGAGAGAACATTGAATTGTTAAAGTAGAACTCCTAAAAAAAAGTGTAGTGGAGGCAGTCTTCTTACCAGTGACTGTATTTGTGAGTTATCACCTCACTTCTGATCCTCAGCTGTGTCATGTGACCAGCACTCTGACTCTCATGATAACCCAGCATCTTATGTGTGGACAAGAAGCCAGTTTCTCTATGTATTCCTATGGGAGTCTTAATGGCAGTCTTCTATGAATGAATAGAGAAGTAACTGACTTGTCCTGACCTGTCCTGTGTCAGAGTGCTGGTCACATGACACAGCTGAGAATCAGAAGGGAGGTTATAACTCACAAATACAGTCACTAGTAAGAAGACTGACTCCACTACAGTTTACATCATTTACCTTTCTAAAAGGTTAGCGAATGAACATTTTTTCTTGGAACGCTTCTTTAAAGGGGGTATCCGATTTCAGAAACATCCCCCCATGTGCCAGGCCCCACACAGGTAATATACTTACCCTGCTCCCTGCGCCGCTCCTGGTTCCAACATTGCCGCTGCTGCTTCTCCCTGCATCGCGGGTGACACTAGGGAGGCTTGTCCCTGACCGCCATTGGTTTCTATCTCCCCAACACCGAATGTTTTCCGGTGTGCAGGGAAAAGCAGCAGCGGCGGTGCGGGGACCAGGAGGGGCACAGGGAGCAGGGAGCGGGGTAAGTATATTACCTATGAGGGGCCCGGCGCATGAGGGGGGGATGTTTCTGAAATCGGATAACCCCTTTAAGGTAAACACATAGGGGTCATAAGGCAAGGGACAGGACCCAGGAGGTAAAGTGGCAGAGGTAAGGGAAGGGCACAGGGGGGCCGTATGGGCCCAAATATGGATAGCCCTTGCTCTTTTCCTGAGCCAACCCTAATGTAGCCTCTGCCGGGAGACATTATTTTTTATCCCCAGAATATCCCAATTTTCGAACCTTTAGTGCTTGCTTGCGATTTTCTTGTGTGGTCTGATACAAAATTTCATCCATGGAGGAAAAAGATGTTGTTTGTATGGTAAAATTTAGATCTCGAATGTTCCAAACTGAGCTTTCAAGAATTCAGGAAAACATTTAAATTTTTTTGTTCGGGAAGAGACAAGAGCATGTCAATGACAGCACGGAAATACAGGTAAGTATTATTACCTCTGAAGGTAGGTGGTGGTGGGGGTCTGGCAGAAAGGCTGGACTTTAAAGCTCCAGGTTTCCTTACCCACCATGTGCCATTTGGAATACTGGTTCTTTCTTATGTGATAGAGAAGTTTTTGAGCCCCCCCCCCAGGGACAAGAAAACAGATATGACTGCTACCACTACACTACCTATAGTTATGCCCATGCCACAATTGTTAAAAAAATGTAAACTGCACATCCACTAGACTGAAACCACACACAGAATCCTTACAGCAAAATCCTTTAATTCCAGTCACCAAGTGATGGCTGCAGCCCACAGGAGCTCACCACGCTGCATGCAACCTAATGCCCCCCAAAAATAGCTGCAACCTACAGGAAATCACCAAGCTGCATGCAACCTAATCCCCCAAACAATAGCTGCAGCCCACAGGAATTCACCAATATGCATGCAACCCAATGCACCCCCTAAACAATAGCTGCTGCGTACCAAGAGCTCAACAAGCTGCATGCAACCTAATCCCCCACAAACAATAGCTGCAGCTCACAGGAACTCACCAAGCTGCATGTAACATAAGTCACCTCCCAGACAATAGCTTCAGCCCACAGGAACTCATCAAGCTGTATGCAACTCAATGCACACTGTCAGCCCAAACCGGAAAACCCACCCAAAAACTAATCCACAGACAGTTTGAGCCTTTGTACTGTAGATTGATTTATTGCTCATAAGCGAAATGTAAAACATGATTATGCGGGAAATCAATATGTATTTTGATTAAACTGTACAAGCACATTAACCACGTCAGAGCACACAGCACTTGCAGAGGGAATGACCCAGCAGCCCAACGGCACCCCTACTGGTTGCTGGATGATATATTATTTGGTTTTAAACAGCTGTTCCCAACTTGATTTTGCAATTGGCTCAATAGTACAAGATAACCAACTTTTTTTTATAAAAAATAAAAACAAAACATGATTTTTTGGGAATCTATACATCTCTGTGCGGCCACCCAGTAGTAGTGTTGGGAATCACAGTCTGCCTAGAATTCTGCTAGCATGTTACCATATTGTATTGAATTTTTTTGGCAATAAATTGCAGTCCTTCACCGAATTGAAAGGGGTTTTTCGAGATTTATTTCCTCTGGATAGGTCACCAGTATCTGATCGGTGAAGGTCCGACACCCGGGACCCCCGCCGAACAGCTGTTTGAAAAGGCAGCGGTTCTCCTGTGAGCGCCGCAGCCTTCTCTCTGCTTTTCCTAGGCCAGTAATGACACCTTTATTTGTCACGCGACCTAGGAGCAGCTCAGCCCCATGAGGTCAAATACCGGACCGGAGTTTAAGTGCCGGTCCGAGTTTTGGCAGCAACTGGCTGTCCTTAAATAGGCAGCTGGGCTCAGCAGAGATGTCTCTGTTTTGGGATCTGAGGCTTCGTGCAGGGCTGGAGGGCTGAGAGCCGCATGCTGGGGAGATAGGCCCCCTAAAGCCTGCTGTGGACTACTGGAGGCAGAACTACTAGCAAGGTATCTTGTGTTATATGAACTTTCCATTGTGTGTGAATTAACACCAAGACTGCAAAGTTACTGCTGTTTTGTGCAATTGCCTCAAGTGTGAATAAACACTGACGTTTTGAGTTAAGAACTTGTATTTTGCTTCTGTACTGCGCCCGCTTACCCTATCTACCAGAGAAAAACCACACAATATATATATATACACTAAACAAAAATATAAACGCAACACTTTCGGTTTTGCTCCCATTTTGCATGAGCTGTACTCAAAGATCTGAAACATTTTCTACATACACAAAAGACCCATTACTCTCAAATATTGTTCACAAATCTGTCTAAATCTGTGTTAGTGAGCACTTCTCCTTTGCCGAGATAATCCATCCCACCTCACAGGTGTGGCATATCAAGCTGCTAATTAGACAGCATGAATATTGCACAGGTGTGCCTTAGACTGCCCACAATAAAAGGCCACTCTGAAATGTGCACAGTTTTGCCTTACTGGTGTCAGAAAACCAGTCAGTAACTGGTGTGGCCACCATTTGCCTCACACAGTGCAACACATCTCTGTCGCATAGAGTTGATCAGATTGTTGACTATGAGCTGTGGAATGTTGTTCCACTCCTCTTCAATAGCTGTGTGAATTTGCAGAATATTGGCAGGAACTGGAACACGCTTTCGTATACGCCGATCCAGAGCATCCTAAACATGCTCAATGGGTGACATGTCCGGTGAGTATGCTGGCCATGCAAGAACTGGGATGTTTTCAGCTTCCAGTAATTGTGTACAGATCCTTGCAATATGCAACATGAGGTGATGGTCGTGGATGAATGGCACAACAATGGGCCTCAGGGATCTCGTCACGGTGTCTCTGTGCATTCAAAATGCCATCAATAAAATGCACCTGTGTTCGTTGTCCATAACATACGCCTGCCCATACCATAACCCCACCGCCACCACTGGGCCACTCGATCCACAATGTTGACGTCAGCAAACCGCTCACCCACACGACGCCACACACGCTGTCTGCCATCTGCCCTGAACAGTGGAAACTGGGACTCATCCGTGAACAGATCGCCTCTCCAACGTGCCAGACACCATCGGATGTGAACATTTTCCCACTCAAGTCGGTTATGACGACGAACTGCAGTCAGGTCCCGACCCCGATGAGGATGACGAGCGTGCAGATGAGCTTCCCTGAGACGGTTTCTGACAGTTTGTGCAGAAATTATTTTATTATGCAAACCGATTGTTGGTGCAGCTGTCCGGGTGGCTGGTCTCAGACGATCATGGAGGTGAACATGCTGGATGTGGAGGTCCTGGGCTGGTGTGGTTACACGTGGTCTGCGGTTGTGAGGCCGGTTGGATGTACTGCCAAATTCTCTGAAACGCCTTTAGAGACGGCTTATGGTAGAGAAATGAGCATTCATTGCACGGGCAACAGCTCTGGTAGACATTCCTGCAGTCAGCATGGCAATTGCACGCTCCCTTAAACGTTGCGACATCTGTGGCATTGTGCTGTGTAATCAAACTGCACATTTCAGAGTTGGCTTTCATTGTGGGCAGTCTAAGGCACACCTGTGCAATACTCATGCTGTCTAATCAGCACCTTGATATGCCACACCTGTAAGGTGGGATGGATTATCTCGGCAAAGGAGAAGCGCTCACTAACACAGATTTAGACAGATTTGTGAACAATATTTGAGTAATGGGTCTTTTGTGTCTGTAGAAAATGTTTCAGATCTTTGAGTTCAGCTCATGCAAAATGGGAGCAAAACCGAAAGTGTTGCGTTTATATTTTTGTTCAGTGTATATATATCAATGGTTATGATTGGTGGGTGACACCAAATATGAATATGAGAATCAACATTCATTTCCCCGTAGTCTTATGTTATAATGGATTTGCGGCTTCCTCTTAAAATTTCTTCATGAGACGCCTTAACAATTTCTGTTTCTATTAAAAAGTGTAATAAATTCCATCATCGGCTTCATCTGTCCAATCCCTTTATGTTTTCTACCGGGATTCATGAGATGTGAGTCCTGACCTTTTGTTAGAAATAAAGTATTTGTCCTTTGTCTGAACAATTAAACATGTTAAAAATGCTCTTTTCTGCCTTCAGAGGCTCTTGTCTCCCGTCCTTCCTGCTTTCTGCTGAGCCTATTCCAATGGAGATGCCGGCAGCATGAGCAGGCTTATTCCCAAGGAAAAAGTCTTCTCTAATTTAATTCACAAGCAGTAAAGCAAAATGTAATGAGCAGATGTCCGCGGGACAATTTCTTCGTAAATATGTTTCAGAAAGAAGCACTGCCTTCCCTATAAATATTGGTTTAGTTAAAAGCCAACATTTTGAAGGCGCGTAATGAATTTATTACAGGGTCAAAAACAGCAGAACCACAGAACCGGTCTGTAGGTTTTATAGAAACTTAAAGGCTATAGATATCTTCAGGGGCTTTTTTTATGATTGTATTTTAATCATTTTGGGCTAAAATCCTTTTTTCAATTGGTCTTTATTAAAAATGTTCAGCCGTTTTTGAGAAAAGGTGTTAAAAATCAGTCTGTTTTCAAGCTGTCACAGTCTGATTTCTTAGAATGGCTCATGTGTAGCTCTTATCTCTGATCTCTTCATCTCATAAACCATATTTTTAGCATTTTGATCAGAATTTAGACTCTAATGAGTGTTGGGGATTGTATGAGGTGTGGGGATTCGCTCTGATAGGCAGGTTAGCGGACGCAGAATAGAGGCAACAACAAAGTCTTGGAATTAAACAGTTCAGTGTTCTGTCACACATTAAGTAAATGACAAAACAAAAAGTCTGTTTAAAGTCACCTTGTGATTCTGGTGTTCGTTCACACCATGCAGCAAAGAAGGAGTCCTTGGACAAAGCAGAATCCTACCTGCTTTCACACCAACAAGGTAGCAGGCCTTAATCCAGGCCCAAACTCCCAGAGAGACTGACAGGGCTCCACTGTCAGAGAGGAGTAATCCTCACCACCTGACAGTGCTGCCTGTGTTTTATAGCCCAAAACCAAGACCCGGCCTGGAACGTGGAGAGTAGTCACCCACCCAGCACTTTGACTACTCCCAGTAAGAGCCATCACATATCAGCTACTACAGCCATACTAAACATCAACGTGTCAAACAGCAACTGCTGCTAACACATGAAACCGGCTCTTACTTCACTGAGGCCAGGAACCTCAGTGACACATATCTATCATTCATGATCATCCCTTGAACCCTTCTACAGAGGTCAGGAGATCACAAATAAGAGCGGCACATGAGTCGTCAGGTGACAGGATTCAAAGAAAACAGACTGATTTTCAACCCATGTTTCTCAGAAACGGCTAAGCATTTTTAATAAATAATTTAGCTCAAATTCAGTAAAATGCAAACATAACAAAAAATTATCCCAAAAGAGGTCTAAAGCCATTAAATTCATTCATTATAAGTGCTAATGTCTCACTGTAAATGTATTCACTTCAACAGTATAGCAAATTAGGAAGATTTAGTGATAGAAAAATGCAAAACAAATGTCTACAGGCTTTTCTTTTCATATTAATATTTAATTTAAATGAATTTGAAAAGAAACAATTACATAATTAATATTGTTTTTATTAGAATGAATAGAAAATGATCAGCATCTTTATTCGTCAGAATATATTTTTTTCATCTGCCGAACGTACCTTAAAGGAGTATACAGGATAGGGGATAACAATTAGATCGGTGGGGGTCCTACCACTGGGACTCCCACGGTCACGAGACTGGGGGCCATGTACTTCTTTCTGCCCCCTGAAATGAACAAAGTATGCACGTGGCCTCTCCATTCATTTCTATGGGAATTCTGCAGATAGCTGAGCACTGTACTCTGCTATCTCCAGAACTCCAATAGAAATTAATGGAGCAGCCATGCGCATGGTCAACCGACCACTCTGTTAATTTCAGGGAGGATACAGGGGGTACGAGGTCCCAGTTATTAGGATTGATGGGGGTCCCAGGGGTAGGGCCCCCACCGATCTAATAGTTATCCCCTATCCTGTGGATAACTGGAATACCCCTTTAAACTGCATATTTTGGCCTCATACATCTGTTTGTCATGTCTGCAGTTTCCTTCCCCTGTTCTCAGCATAACTGCACCATGGCAGGAGGTTTACATGCAGAACTTCCTGTTTTCCTCAACTTACTGCTGGATTTTTTTTTAACCAATCCCAGCATGGTTTGCTATGTTATGTTTTACAGAGCTCGCTCCACCTTACACACTATTCCCTTCACAGTTGTCACCCCCCCCCCCACCCCCCTTACCCATTCTCCTACCATTTTATCTAAGTGGAGCAAGCCCACGGAGCAGAGCATGCTGGGATTGGTTAGAAAACCCATCAGGAAGCCGATCAAAACAGGAAGTTATGAATGTAAACATCTGGCCAGATCAAGAACAGGGTAAGGAAAACGCTGACTTGAAAAAATGGTTATATGAAGTAAAAATATGCAATGTTTGGGATATTCTAGAAAACAAATGCTGAAAAATAGAAATTTCAGTTCAGATTTTATGCCACGCACTACGAGAGTGGGTCTGTGGTTGCCTTTTACAGCTGCTGTCTGTATTCTAGCTTGATTTCTCCATCTATTGTCTGCCACTTACCATGCTGTTCTAACACCTCTTCCAAGGCAGGTTAATCAGACTTAATAGCTTCAGTCATTTAAAATGCAATCAGCATATCACCTCTATGAAGTCCTGCGCCTCGTGTTGATTATCATAAACAGATAATGCCAACTGAAGCATGAGTCACCTGTATGCTGCAGAGTCTTTCTAATTGAGAAGCAAGTCGGACGATTAGAGAAACGTCTTCAAGAAAAAATAAAAAGTCCAGTTGCTTTGATTTATTTCTACTGACATAAAGGTGTTTACACTTTTGCAGTCCTTTTAATGCTTAACTGCATTAACAATAAACTTTGAAGCAACTTTAAATTAAAAAATCTATTACCGTTTTATGTATACAGCTCTCATGCAGAGCTATTCGCTGTCATGGTTACAGACTGCAATGAAACCCTGTGCAGTCTGGTTCTACAGTCCTATGTTGATAAAATGTATGAGGAGAAGCTAAATCAAGCTACATAAGGTCAGGCAGTTGGGCTTTACTGCCTTCTGTAACCGTGGAAACACATAAGCTGCATAGGATCTGTGAACAGTATTTAATCAAACCAATTATCTATTTTATTATTTCAAGTATTTTAAGTATATACCAGCAGATATCTGTAATCCATGGGAATTGTGGTTTCACAATAACTGGAGAGCCATAAATTGAAGATGTATTTATTTTTGATTGAGCAATATAACATGGTTGCAAAAGTATTCACACCCCTGCTATTTTGTGTCAATTATATTATTTGCTGGAAGAATAAAAATTTTTAAAAAAACTCTTTGCTTCCAAACTTTCAACCTTCCATCAGAGAATATTTCTTTCGCCCTGTCCACCACACAATTTAGTCTTTTCTCTATCTGCTGTCTAACCTCTGTCTCGGGTCACGACCATGAGCCTCAGTCGGAAATTAAATTACCACATTTCATCAATTCCAATTCCATCCTTGTAAACACTTTCCGGCCACTCTAAGCTACAGACGCATACTGAATGCCGAGGCACTCCTCGGGTCCGCTGAACACCGCGCCAAATGGTCTGGAAGGATCTAATTTACTGTAATAATGAAGATGTGGTCAATATTTACACTAGTTACGCCGGCTAAACTGCAGGATCGGGAATTTCTTCATGCTTTATGGTGTTTAAGCATTGCAGCCCTGAGTCGAGGAGGAAGCAGGAGGCTGAACAAGGGGACATGAAATCTTCATGCAATTATTATATGTCTGACATTTCCGTTTCACCCGAGGCCATGACCTCTGACTCTCACATATCACTTGGTGCTTCGGTATTCACCCTAAATACTATAGTAAGACACGGAACAAGGAAGCATTAAAGGGGAAAGACATCAATTATTATCTTTCTTGTACAATGTAGAGATGTTTTGAAATTTTTTATTGGGCAACTTCATTAGTTGCAAATTAATTAGTCATATACAAATCGCGGTCCGCAATGCACGGGCACCTTCCATGGGGCAGGCGCATGGGGATCTCAGACCCATTCACTTGAATGGGCCCGCGATTTCTCCATTCCGCAAAAAGATAGAGCATGTTCTATTATTTTGCGGTGCGGAGGCACAGAACGGAACCCCAGAAAGCACTCCGTAGAGCTTCCGTAGTGTTCCGTTCCATGCTTCCATTCCGCATCTCCGGATTTGCGGACTCATTGAAATGAATGGCTTCCGCCTCCGTGATGCGGAATGACAATGGAATGGAGCCCGTGTATTGCGGATCCACAAATGCGGTCCTGCAATACAGGAACGGGACACCAACGGTAGTGTGAAAGAGCCCTTAAGGGTATGGTCACATGGAGCAACTGGGCAGTTTGTGGCCATGCTGCTGTGAAGAACCGCGTGTCCAATTAATAATGAAAACCACACTGTATAGTCTTGCTAATGGCCGTGTGGCATCTTTAATGCTCTTTAAACAGGGTCTGTTGCTGGTATGGGGTTTGGCTGGTTAGGAGGTCGGCAATATGCAGATTATTGCTGTTCTGGCCTGCAATCTCCTGCAGGTTATTGGACAGTAAACACGGAATGTTAATCAGCTCTGGCATTCCCACTTCTCCAACCCCAGCGCTGTCCTGCCCTATAGGTGGAGCCCTTCTTCTGCCATCTGCTTTTCCTTCTTTTCCATATCATCTAATATCGATCAGAATATGTCATCAGGAACATCCAGCTCCTCCTCTCTCTGCATCTTGCTGACTTTTCTAGGACATGGAGACTTTGAAGGATAATTTGAAAGAAGTAAAGCCAACAAAAAATGAGGATGGTCTTTATGAAGACCTGGCCCCCCTAACGCAGAATCTGAGAGTGTGTGAAATTAACAGAGAAAAAATTGAATCATACTTACCTCCTCCATTTGCTCGCAACGGGCCAGCCGCCGCCATCGTGCTTGAAGATCTGGCGCAAAATCTTGCGCAGCCCGAGATGACTTCACCCCGCACAGGATTTCGTACAGGATCTTTTTTTTTTACATTATTTCAGGTTAAATCGATTCGCTACCACAATGCATGAGGAAATTCGGCTTCACGGCGAATGGAATTTATTATGAAATTTGGATCGAAATCCAGTTGGTTGGATTCGGTTTGCTCATCTCTAGTGATAATGCTTTGGAATTTTCCCATTAATGTGATGATTCCAATAACGGAGGCAGGTTAACCCCTTAGTGACCATGCACATTTTTAAAAAATCGCATTTCAAGAGCTATAACTTTTTTGTTTTTTCATTAATGTACTTGTATGAGGTCTTATTTTTTTTTGCAGGACTTTTTAATGCACCATTAATGCACCATTTTGGGAATATGTAATGATTTATTAAAGCCAGCTGTTAAAACCCCCTATGTTTACATCAGTAAAAAGGTGTATTAGTGGTCACTAAGGGGTTAAGAGCAACCAGCTTATCAATAGCCTGTTATCTGGAGGATAGGCCTTCAACAGTAAAGGAGGTGACAACTCCTTTAGTTTATTATTTTTAACCACTTAGAATGGAAAAAAAAAACTAAAGTGCTTAGTCCCAGGGTCCAAAGCAGATTCAATCCCTGAAGCTGGACTTCTTTATGAGCACCATGAGCAGCCATCAGTCCACTCAAAGAAGAGAAGCCCACTGATGACAGATGATCCCCACTTAGTGACCACCAATGCACCAGGGGCATAGCTATAGGGGGTGCAGAGGTAGCAGTCGCTACCAGGCCCAGGAGCCTGAGGGGGCCCAAAAACCCTTGTGCCACATAAGACACTGGCATTATATAAAGTGCATACTGGTCAATTTACACCTCTGGCTGGAGGGAAGGGGTTAGGTCAAGAATTTGGCATGAGGAGGTGCCCTTTCAATGTTTGCCTCTGGCAGCAGGAAGGCTATGTGCTCCCCTGCCCCTTGCCAACAAGAAATGACGGAATGGGGGCCCAAGCTGAACTCTTGCACCAGGGCCCATGAGCCTTTAGCTACGCCCCTGCAATGCACCTTTTTACGGTGGCCCCTAAAGGATCAAAGGATCACATCTGTTGGGACTAATAAATGATAAAAAAATAAGAATTCAGTAAAGTTTTATTAAAAAATCTCCCCAATTAAAAAAATAATAATAATTCTTGTATAATGGAAAAACATAGCAGAAAAATAAAAATAAAAAATAAAAAACACACAAAAAAATGGTATAAAAAGTTATCAAAAAATTCTCATACACCCCATAATTTTTACAGGTAAAATGACCCTTAAAGGAGTTGTCCCCTTCTTCTTGGAAGGCAGCCCCTCTGATAACCGCACAGGGGAAGAGCTTTTTCATTAGATCTGGTGACGTACAGTACCTGTAAATCTGTAAAACAGCTAGGGCAGTGCTAAAACTCACCCATCAGTGTCGGTGACATCAACGGGAACACTGCTAGGTGGAAGCCTCAGCCTAGCATTGAAAAATGTACACAAAAAAGCCTTTTCCCTGCACGATACAGCGGAAGGCAAGTGACATCATCGGAACATTTCATTCTCTGATACTCATCTCAGAGAAGCCGTCTGGGTGATCTCTGAACCCGGACAACCCCTTTAAGGGTGGGGCATTTTCAAAAATGTTATACTTGACAATAACAGTAGGTTAGACACATTTGGTATTCATTTCCCTAGAGCACATTGTATGCACCTCAAAATGGCACAGATGAAAGCTACAAGTCATCTTACAGGAATGAAGCCGTCACACAGATCCATCGAAAGAAAGTTAAAGTTTAAAAAAAAAAAGCTCTGATTTACGCTGTTCTGAATATGTCCTGGGCAAGAAGAAGAATGCAACACATTTATTACGAGAAGCGCAGCTCTTCATACATTTGCTGCATCCTTCACCACCCGGTGGGGGACATTTACCAATAATGGCGTAATTTGCACCAAAAAATACTAAAATTGGCTTTTTAAAATATAAATTTGATTATCCGCCTATTTCTCTCTATTTGTGACATTTTAACACCAATGGCACTAAAATGTAACTTTTTCAAGCCAAACCTGCCAAACCACACTTGAGACTTTTGAAACACATTTTCTACATTTCCGCTGGTAAATTGTGACTTTTGTCTCAGACTCGACACGATTTTGTTATTGTTTTGTTGAATGTCAGTTTACTGACAGAACGCTGCTGTTTCGCTCATTTATATGAGATAGAAATAAACGCCTCCGGTTTTATTACTCACCTATCACTTGTTCCCACAACAAGTTGGTTTTCTTTTCATAAATGCAACTTTTTGACAGAAAGTCACATCTTTATTCCAAAAATGTGACTTTTTACACAAAACACCACCACATAAGCTGGCTTCATTGTCCGCAACAATTTGAGACATTTCTGCCGCTAAGAGGATGATAATTGAGATGAAATATGCGGAGATTTGAGAGCCCCACGCACTTTGACATTTATAACTCATTTCTGACGTGATGCATTCTTTATTATGAAAATTCTGGAGAAAACAGTTGCTATATTTGGCGCAAATAAAAACACAATTTTTTGGGCGCATTTTACGCCATAATTCTGGTGCAACCTGCTTAGTAAATGTCCCCCAATGCCTGTGATGTAAATTGGGGCCAGTCAAAGGTTTTGCTAGAATGTCAGAGACCTTTACCAAATTTGAGCTAAGGTAAAGGTGAACACGTCTGTGACTGTAGATCATGGAGCCTCTGATAAGGCACATTTATGACATGGGTGCCTAATGGGGTTAATGATAGGCCGTCAGTAGTATAGCACCAGAGACGCCCTTTAAGCCACCCTAGCTCCATCGTCCCTCCAGCCGGAGACGGCTGATAACAGAGAACACATTTAGCTACTCATATCTATGCCAGACTTTAGGTTCACTGTGCCTTTAAAATCGACAATTTTCTTTTTGAACCGTAAATTGCTGCACATGTTCATATTTTTATGATAATCTCCAGACATATATCCGTGGAAATGAACATCTTTAGAAGATTTGCGCGACACTGACTGATCGTCTCTGGCAAGATTGTACATTAGACAGCTGGGAGTGACAGCTGAAGGAGACAGTGTTTTGCCTACGTATCACTGAATGAATAACAGATATGATTGGAATGTGCAGAAGTAGTAGAGCTGAGTTTGTTACATGACAAATTAGGGGAAAAGCATTATATGAATTCACCAATTTAAATACTGTGCTCCGTTTTACATAATTTGCAGCTAATGGACATATCCAGGTTAAGCTGAATGTCTACAGTAGAACATTATTCCAAAATTACCTGCTATTCATTTATTCATTATTTATTTATTTTTTTATGGTCACAGCCCCATTTTGCAAGCAGCTTGGATGTCATTGTTTGCTTTTATGACTAAGCAGAGAATAGCTCTGTATTCAAAAACCACGCTCCGACCAATAAAAGCATATTTAGAAATTAATTCTACAGAATTTTGGACTTAATAAGGACCTTGTATTAAAAGCTGGACATTTATTTTAAAGTGCTCTGTCGGCTCCTCTACCTGAGGCAGAACAGGGAGCAGCTTCAGCACATGTACGGTAGATTTCTAGAGCTTGGTTCAAATTTGTCATATAAAAAGCTGCTTAACAGTTGCCAGGAACCACTACCCCTCCAACTCATAAAATCCGCCTGTGAATCCTGCATCCTCTGTATACTGTAGTAACACCTGTTACTCTGCCCACTCATAGAGAAAGCCTGAGAGTCCTCCATGCTTGTGAGGCTTGTGAAAGTCTGTGAGTAACAGGCTTTCTCCATAAGTAGATGGGAAGAGGACTCACAGGCTTTCTCTATAAGTAGATGGGAAGATGACTCACAGGTTTTCTCTATAAGTAGATGGGAAGAGGACTCACAGGCTTTCTCTATAAGTAGATGGGAAGAGGACTCACAGGCTTTCTCCATAAGTAGATGGGAAGAGGACTCACAGGCTTTCTCTATAAGTAGATGGGAAGATGACTCACAGGTTTTCTCTATAAGTAGATGGGAAGAGGACTCACAGGCTTTCTCTATAAGTAGATGGGAAGAGGACTCACAGGCTTTCTCTATAAGTAGATGGGAAGAGGACTCACAGGTTTTCTCTATAAGTAGATGGGAAGATGACTCACAGGCTTTCTCTATAAGTAGATGGGAAGAGGACTCACAGGTTTTCTCTATAAGTAACACACAGAGAGAATGCACCAAACAGATATAACACTGACTATGCTGGCAAGACATAAGTAAAGGTATTAAAAGCTGAGACTTTCGCCAATATGTTCCAGTCATGGAGATATCGGAGCCCACATGCACCACGTCACGGTTTCTCAGCATGGCAAGGGGTCCTAACCACTGCTCTGACTATGGTGTGAACACGGTCTGGGGATGATAAAATTCAGCTCACAGCCAAGCTCCCCACAATTGCCCAGCATAAATGCTGTGGTTGTACAATGTGGATGAAGCCAGGCTGCAAGCCACACCCACACCAGACCATGTGGGGGAGGTTACCAGGTGCAAAAAAGTGCTTGCAGCCTGGCTTCATCCACATTGTACAACCACAGCATTTATGCTGGGCAATTGTGGGGAGCTTGGCTGTGAGCTGAATTTTATCATCCCCAGACCGTGTTCACACCATAGTCAGAGCAGTGGTTAGGACCCCTTGCCATGCTGAGAAACCGTGACGTGGTGCATGTGGGCTCCGATATCTCCATGACTGGAACATATTGGTGAAAGTCTCAGCTTTTAATACCTTTACTTATGTCTTGCCAGCATAGTCAGTGTTATATCTGTTTGGTGCATTCTCTCTGTGTGTTCTCCATGATTGCTACATTCTGTGTAGTCTGCTCTTGTGGTGCATGTGGACCGCGTCGATATCCTCCATTGTATGCATATTTTGCTGGGGTTAGTCGATTCCCGCGGTCCACATGCGGTCGGGCTGCTCCCCTAACTAAAGACACGCTACAGTGTCATGGGCTGAGCAGCTCCTCCAGAATTGCCACTAACTTTTTTGTTTTTCATTTTCTTCTTTCTCTATAAGTAGATGGGAAGATGACACACAGGTTTTCTCTATAAGTAGATGGGAAGAGGACTCACAGGCTTTCTCTATAAGTAGATGGGAAGAGGACTCACAGGCTTTCTCTATAAGTAGATGGGAAGAGGACTCACAGGTTTTCTTTATGAGTAATCAGGGGAGGCAGGACTCACGGTGTCACGGGACGCCAAGGCGCTCGCTCTCCTCAGCGCCGCCATCGTCTCGTTTCTGTGCAGGAGCGAGGATGCGCACAGCGTCCTCATCTCCTTGGTGATAGGGGGCGGGACGGACTGGCCGCACACGTCTCCTCCGCGCAGCCGGCGTCCTCAGTTCCCCCGGCAACCAGGGGAGGTCTGAGCACCGAGCTGGGCACTCGGTGCTCAGCTGTACTCCCTAGTGCAGGTCATGTGGCTCTGACGACGTCACATGACCCCAGCTAGCCAGTATTTAAACAGGCAGCCTGCTGCCACAGGTTGACTGGTAATTAGGTTCTTGGCGATTTTTGGTTTCCTGTATACGTACCTGATCCTGTGATCCCTGACGATCCTCTGCTTGCTCCTCCTGTACTGCACAACTCTCCTGGTATTCTGACCCTGGCTTCCACCTTACGATTCTTGCAGAAAAATGGAGAAAAATCAGACCATTCTCGGTGGCGCTGGTGCAGTAAGGACTCGATACTCAAAAAGTACCAATCAAGGTAAGCTTTTTATTAAAGTTGGTCTACGCGTTTCGGGGGCAGAACATCCCCCTTCCTCAGGACAATAAAACTTATTACATTTAAAACACAGTGTTTCTAGTTCTTTTATGCACTCGGTTTGAGCGCAATGTGTGCAGGTCACATGGGCGGAGAGGAGGCCGGGGACGTGAGTGTTTGTCCTGTCGCTAGGATACCAGACACTCACCCAGGGGCAGGTGGCCAATCGTTTTTTCTTTTGGGTTGTTCTGGTGCCCTATGATCCCTCCTCCTGGCGTGTCATGGGCAGTGATTGTCCCGATTGGTCCGGCATCCGTATGACGTCTCTGGGGCGGTGCTTGGATGACGTGGCTGGGGCAGCCCATCGATGATGTCAGTGGGCCGATCTTTCCGTGCGGCATCTGGATGACATCAGAGGGAGGGGCGGTGCTCAGCTGACGTGTAAGTTCCAGGCTATCCAAAATACCCTTTATTCAAAATTTGCCCCCCGAGTCCCGATATGACTTAGGGCATACGGCTCCTAGGTGCAAATAATCTCATAAAATATACCGCAAATCGTTATGCTTATCTCTGATGACAGCAGGTATAGAATTACACAACAGTTGAATGAAAATGAACCCCCTGCGATGCTTTGCAACAAGTCAGCCAAGCACCGCCCCTGATAGTATTCAGATTCGTCAGCGTAAGACCGGCCCACTGAGGCCATCGATGGGCCTGGCCTGCGACATCACCGGAGCGCTGTCCAATAAGGATTGATCATGGGAGTTACTATAACACAGAAAGACCGGCCCATCCTGAACCAGCGATAGCCTGGAACTTACACGTCAAGCTGAGCACCGCCCCTCCCTCTGATGTCATCCAGATGTCGCACGGAAAGATCGGCCCACTGACATCATCGATGGGCTGCCCCAGCCACGTCATCCAAGCACCGCCTCAGAGATGTCATACGGATGCCGGACCAATCGGGACAATCACTGCCCATGACACACCAGGAGGAGGGATCATAGGGCACCAGAACAGCCCAAAAGGAAAAACGATTGGCCACCTGCCCCTGGGGGAGTGTCTGGTATCCTAGCGACAGGACAAACACTCACGCCCCCGGCCTCCTCTCCGCCCATGTGACCTGCACACATTGCGCTCAAACTGAGTGCATAAAAGAACTAGAAACACTGTGTTTTAAATGTAATAAGTTTTATTGTCCTGAGGAAGGGGGATGTTCTGCCCCCGAAACGCGTAGACCAACTTTAATAAAAAGATTACCTTGATTGGTACTTTTTGAGTATCGAGTCCTTACTGCACCAGCGCCACCGAGAATGGTCTGATTTTTCTCAATTTTTCTGCATATACCTTATCCTGACAAGGCAAGGGATACAGACCAGGGGCAGCAGACGCAGTTCTCTCTTCTCCCGCAAACTGGACGGGTAATCATCCAGAAAGGCGATTCAGAGGCGTTGTGACCTTTCACAACCCCTTCTGGTAAGCATAATCAGTAACTTCTGTATCTATATCGAGTGCTGTAAGGTTCCACACAAGAGGCGCTGCCTCCTCTCTTTTCCCTTTACCTGACGATTCTTTGCGGACTCCTGTACTTTGTTACATGGTATTGTACGGTTACAAGAAATTGTACGGTTACATGGTATCCCGGAAAATATTGTATCTGACAGGGGTGTGCAGTTTGTGTCCAAGTTTTGGAATGCTTTCTGTCAAAAATGTCAGATTTTGTTGTCTTTTTCCTCCGCCTACCAACCTAGGCGTAGAGTAATGGGCAGACTGACTGCCTTAATCAGTCTGTGGAACAATTACTGAGGTCGTATGTTGCTGATGACCAGCAATTATTGGTTAAATACCGTCCGTTGGCTGAATTTGCTTTGAATAACCGTGTTAATTCTTCTGCTGGGGTTTCCTCTTTCTTTTGTAACCATGGTTTCCATCCCCGTTTTCATTCTGGGTCATCCGTCTCCTCCTCTAACCCTGAGGCGGATAAACTCTCCTCGATTGGGCACGGGTTCAATCGAACCTAGAAAAGACTCAAAGTACTCAGAAACTCAAGGCCGATAGGAGACATTCCAGGGGGGTGAACTTTCAGGTTGGGGATAAGGTGTGGTTGTCCTCCAAGAATCTCTCTCTCAAGGTAGCTTCACGAAAATTTGCTCCTTGTTTTATTGGACCGTATAAGATCATGGAGGTGATTAATCCGGTATCATTTAGGTTGGAGCTGCCCGAGTCGTTCCACATTCATAATGTGTTTCATAAATCTCTACTTAAAAAATATTTTGAACCTGTTGTACCATCGAAAGCCTTGCCTCTGCCGGTTCTTGTTAATGATGCTGTCGAGTATGTGATGTCTAAGATAGTGGATGTCAGGAGAGTGAGTAATTCCTTACAGTACCTGATTCACTGGAAGGGGTATGGAACGAAAGAGAGATCTTGGATACCTGCTAGGGAGGTTCATGCTCCTAGACTGGTTCAAAAATGTCATTTAGAACATCCTAAAAGGCCGTTGTCTGAAGTCTTGGGTCCGGTGGCCACGCATAAGTGGAGGGGTACTGTCACGGGACACCAAGGCGCTCACTGTGCAGAAGTGAGGACGCACATAGTGTCCTCGTCTCCTTGGTAATAGGGGGCGGGACAGACCGGCCGCACACGTCTCACCGCGCAGCCGGCGTCCTCAGTTCCCCCGGCAACCAGGGGAGGTATGAGCACCAAGCTGGGCACTCGGTGCTTAGCTGTACTCCCTAGTGCGGGTCATGTGGCGCTGACGACGTCACATGACCCCAGCTAGCCAGTATTTAAATAGGCAGCCTGCTGGCCACAGGTTGCCTTTTAATTAGGTTCTTGGCGATTTTTGGTTTCCTGTATACGTACCTGATCCTCTGCCTGCTCCTCCTGTACTGCGCAACTCTCCTGGTATTCTGACCCCAGCTTCCACCTGACGATTCTTTCCGGACTCCTGTTGTACTTCATTACTCTCCTGGTATTTGACCCCGGCTTTTCCTGACTATTCTCTGCTTTATCCCTTTGTACTGCTTTGCTCTTTTGGTATTGATCCGGTCCATTCATGATCCGTTATTTGTCTTGTCTGTCCTCCCTGCATGTATCCTAAGTTAGGGACTGCCGTCCAGTTGTCCCCTGTCATCAGGACTTGCGAGGCAAGTAGGCAGGGCCAGGAATGAGGGTGGAGCGCAGTGGTCACTATCCTCCCCCCCTGTGTGTAGTGTACGTGACCGTTACACACAGGCTTTCTCTATGAGTGAGTAAAAGAAGTAAGACTCACAGGCTTTTTCTATGAGTGAGCAGAGAAAACAGGAATAAGGACTCAGTCTTTTTCTTTGAATGGACATATGAAGCAGGCTTTCTGTATGAGTAGGCAGGGGAAGCAGGACTCACAGGATTTCTCTATGAGTAGGCAGGGGAAGCAGGACTCACAGGCTTTCTAGATGAGTGGGCAGAGGAAGCAGGACTCACAGGCTTTCTAGATGAGTGGGCAGAGGAAGCAGGACTCACAGGCTTTCTGTATGAGTAGGCAGGGGAAGCAGGACTCACAGGCTTTCTAGATGAGTGGACAGAGGAAGCAGTGCTCCCAGAGTCTAAGAGTAGGAGAAGGAAACAGGATTCACATGCTTTCTCTATGAGTAAGTAGTAGAACAAGACTCACAGTCTTCTCTGTACATAACTGTTTCAAAATACAAAGCTGAACATACGAGGCGCATACAGCAATCTGATCCCGATTCGCTCAACCCTAATGAAAAAATTGAATTAAATTACAAAAAACTACATACCCCAGAGCTGAACATCTCCAATGTTTTCCTGTACTGCCCTCAGAGATCAGACCAGAAAGGTCTACTTTAATTTCCTTCTAAATTCTGTTATACTGTAATTACTCTATACACTAAGTGCAGGAGGAGGACAGGAGTGGTTGTAACAATAATAGGGGTAGTAGTTAGTGACAGTAGCAGTCCTCTCTCTGTTGCTCCCCTGGGCCATGCGGTGATGAGAAGAGTGCACCTTTTCTTCATTTCGGAGCACTCCCCAGCTTTGTGTTCTCCTGCCTGGTGTTAGGTGGGGTGCCCTTGATGATGACTTCTGGCATGGTTCCCTGAAGTGAGAGGTAATGACAGGTTTAACAGCAGAACAGTTAATTTTATTGGCAATTAAAGTTCCAATACAGTTTTCACAGCAGTTGTCACAGTTCAGACTTTGCATGGACCAGCAGATCTTACAGAGATGTGTAATTCCAAAGATCTTACAGTTCTCATAGGGACAAAGGTTGTTAGCAGGCCAATTTTGCTTTTTGAAGCAACCTTCCTCAAACTGCACTTCTTTCTATATCTGAAGTACAACAAGCATCCAGAAATAGGGGTGCAATCACTTCTCTCGGTAATTTTTGCTCTATCACACAACTCTCACCAAGTTCTTTACTCACAAATGGAGCCACAATGTCCTCTGCTGGGTGAGGACCATAGAAGATCGGCAGTCTGCCTTTAAAGCATATCCAGGCTCCCAAAGCTTTTCATCTCATGGCTGTGGAGTCCAAAAGCTCTCAGACAAGTGATCTCCACAGTCTGCATTTTGCCCACTCCTCCTCTTAACACTGATACAGTATGCTCCACAAGATGCCTCTTTTCACTTTTTCTCCACTTAAGGCCTCTTTCACACTTGAGTTGTCCGGATCCGGCGTGTACTCCATTTGCCGGAATTACACGCCGGATCCGGAAAAACGCAAGTGAACTGAAAGCATTTAAAGACGGATCAGTCTTCAAAATGCGTTCAGTGTTACTATGGCAGCCAGGACGCTATTAAAGTCCTGGTTGCCATAGTAGTAGCGGGGAGCGGGGGAGCGGTATACTTACCATCCGTGCGGCTCCCGGGGCGCTCCAGAATGACGTCAGAGCGCCCCATGCGCATGGATGACGTGCCATGCGATCACGTCATCCATGCGCATGGGGCGCCCTGACGTCACTCTGGAGCGCCCCGGGAGCCGCACGGACGGTAAGTATGCTGCTCCCCACTACACTTTACCATGGCTGCCGGGACTTTAGCGTCCCGGCAGCCATGGTAACCATTCAGAAAAAGCTAAACGTCGGATCCGGCAATGCGCCGAAACAACGTTTAGCTTAAGGCCGGATCCGGATCAATGCCTTTCAATAGGCATTCATTCTGGATCCGGCCTTGCGGCAAGTGTTCAGGATTTTTGGCCGGAGCAAAAAGCGCAGCATGCTGCGGTATTTTCTCCGGCCAAAAAACGTTCCGGTCCTGAACTGAAGACATCCTGATGCATCCTGAACGGATTTCTCTCCATTCAGAATGCATTAGGATAAAACTGATCAGGATTCTTCCGGCATAGAGCCCCGACGACGGAACGCTATGCCGGAAGACAAGAACGCAGGTGTGAAAGAGCCCTAAGTTGGTTTAAAACTTTCTCCTACAGGGGTTGTTCCATGAATGATATAAAAAATAAATGAAAATCAGACATCATATAGTCCATGACAATCTCTTTCTAACAAAGCCAGCCCAGTACCTCACATGGGTCCAGAGATCTCCCAATGTATTGCTCCAATTGTTCTGCTAGATTCCCTTCAGGCTGGCATCCCAGGAGAAGTGTCTTTTCTCAGGAGGCATTGTCTTTCTGCTGTAGCACTTTTCCTGTAACTGTCACAGCTTCTAACAGGTGGCAGTTGAGGATTTAAACTGAGCGCGTGCGACCACCTCACTGAGGAGGACAAGAAATAGAGAGAAGAACAAAGAGCAGGTGGCACTGTACGATTAGATTTCATTGAATAAATCAGTGGCTTTAGTACATTTTTAATTACCTGCAATAAATCAGATTCCACCTTTCATTTTCCAAAAAATGGAGCTCAAAAATTTCTGAGGGAAACTACGCCAATTTTCCTTTACACCAATTTTGAAAAATTTCACTAGCAATGGTTACTAAGGCCTGTGTAACCCATTAAGCAGTGGACCACTGCCGTAGTAGTTGGACATTGTGTAAGCATATCATCAATAGGGGCTAATACAGTGTGCTTCCAGTGAAATAACCCAGAACAAGCAATAGACCCCATCAGTCTCAGCTTTCTAATGAGCTACGTCTTATCGGCCATATTATCATAGCATAGCAGGAACCTCCAGTGGGACGGTGAACCTGAGTGGGGCAGTTATAGAGTTCTGTGATTGAATGTTACCCCTTCATTTCTCCCCCTACCAAGTAAGCGTTTTCATTATTAGTAGATTCCCCCCTGTGTACTGGTTATATGCTAATTTCTTATATTTTATAAGGGCTGAAAAGTCACACCGAGCTCGCAACGAGAATCTCTGATCTCCAGCACCGACTGATTTCAGAAGTCTTATTGTCGGAGAAGAAAACAGATATATCCCCCCCCCCCCCATCCTCGTACACAGTCGAGAGCTGGAAAGTGTTCTGCAGGATGCTGGGAACTCTTCTGCGCTTTATTAATGGATTACAAATCCCCCGTGGCATCAGTAAACAGGAATCAGCTCCAATCTAAGTGTCACTTGTTTGAATAACACTTTAAAAAGTCGTCTCGCAGCAGCATCCGGGCCCCAAACGGATTCATGTATGCACCAGCCTGTCATCTCCTATACACATCATAGTCTGATATAGTCATCCGCGGGCCCGGCGGTGAGCTGCCGAGTTAGAATATATGTATATATATATAAAAAAAAAAAAAGAAAAACTCAAAGAGTAGATATTTTGGGAAATAGATCCAAAGAGATGTAGTAGAGCTGTATTTGTCATTTTAAAGTTGCATCGTCACCATTTGTCAACTAACTCACCACATCATGACGAGCAGAGCCAAATGGCTGAACCAGCACTGCTACATCCATAGAAGATATTAACAAAAAAATAAATATATATATATATATATATATATAGTGACACAGTGAGAGGTTTTGTCTGGGAAAACAGGTATTTTCCTCCCAGCATGTGCTGCTGGGCTGATTTACAGCCAGGTGAGGTCAAATACCGGACCAGATTTTAAATGCCGGTCCGGGTTTTGGCAGCACCTGACTGTCCCTAAATATGCAGCTGAGCTCAGAAACGAGGTCTCTGTGTTGGGATCTTGGAGCCTTGTGTCTGGATGAAGGCTTGCTACCTGTTTGGCGTGAAAACAGGTTGGTGTTGCTATCAGCAAAGAGACTTGCGGCATGGTGTGAATTACCACCAACACCACAAGGTGACTTTTGTTTGAATATGACTGCTTGTTTTGTCACTTGCCTAAAGTGTGAATAAAACACTAAACTGTTTGATCCAAAGAACTTGTTTGGTCCGCTAATCCTGTCTACCAGAGCGAAACCCTACAATTGGTGGAGGATGCATGCAGAAGCAGTGAGGCTGGCGTGAATGCTGATATTTTTGGTTTCTGCATTTATTAGGCACGGTTGTATGTCATACATTGAACCAGCTGTACAGGTCCTTCTCAAAAAATTAGCATATTGTGATAAAGTTCATTATTTTCTGTAATGTGCTGATAAACATTAGACTTTCATATATTTTAGATTCATTACACACAACTGAAGTAGTTCAAGCCTTTTATTGTTTTAATATTGATGATTTTGGCATACAGCTCATGAAAACCCCAAATTTCCTATCTCAAAAAATTAGCATATTTCATCCGACCAATAAATGAAAAGTGTTTTAAATACAAAAAAAGTCAACCTTCAAATAATTATGTTCAGTTATGCACTCAATACTTGGTCGGGAATCCTTTTGCAGAAATGACTGCTTCAATGCGGCGTGGCATGGAGGCAATCAGCCTGTGGCACTGCGGAGGTGTTATGGAGGCCCAGGATGCTTCAATGTGGCGTGGCATGGAGGCAATCAGCCTGTGGCACTGCTGAGGTGTTATGGAGGCCCAGGATGCTTCGATAGCGGCCTTAAGCTCATCCAGAGTGTTGGGTCTTGCGTCTCTCAACTTTCTCTTCCCAATATCCCACAGATTCTCTATGGGGTTCAGGTCAGGAGAGTTGGCAGGCCAATTGAGCACAGTAATACCATGGTCAGTAAACCATTTACCAGTGGTGTTGGCACTGTGAGCAGGTGCCAGGTCGTGCTGAAAAATGACATCTTCATCTCCATAAAGCTTTTCAGCAGATGGAAGCATGAAGTGCTCCAAAATCTCCTGATAGCTAGCTGCATTGAGCCTGCCCTTGATAAAACACAGTGGACCAACACCAGCAGCTGACATGGCACCACAGACCATCACTGACTGTGGGTACTTGACACTGGACTTCAGGCATTTTGGCATTTCCCTCTCCCCAGTCTTCCTCCAGACTCTGGCACCTTGATTTCCGAATGACATGCAACAGTCCAGTGCTGCTTCTCTGTAGCCCAGGTCAGGCGCTTCTGCCGCTGTTTCTGGTTCAAAAGTGGCTTGACCTGGGGAATGCGGCACCTGTAGCCCATTTCCTGCACACGCCTGTACACGATGGCTCTGGATGTTTCTACTCCAGACTCAGTCCACTGCTTCCGCAGGTCCCCCAAGGTCCGGAATCGGTCCTTCTCCACAATCTTCCTCAGGGTCCGGTCACCTCTTCTCGTTGTGCAGCGTTTTCTGCCACACTTTTTCCTTCCCACAGACTTCCCGCTGAGGGGCCTTGATACAGCACTCTGGGAACAGCCTATTTGTTCAGAAATTTCTTTCTGTGTCTTACCCTCTAGCTTGAGGGGGTCAATGATGGCCTTCTGGACAGCAGTCAGGTCGGCAGTCTTACCCATGACTGCGGTTTTGAGTAATGAACCAGGCTGGGAGTTTTTAAAAGCCTCAGGAATCTTTTGCAGGTGTTTAGAGTTAATTAGTTGATTCAGATGATTAGGTTAATAGCTCGTTTAGAGAACCTTTTCATGATATGCTAATTATTTGAGATAGGAATTTAGGGTTTTCATGAGCTGTATGCCAAAATCATCAATATTAAAACAATAAAAGGCTTGAACTACTTCAGTTGGTGTGTAATGAATCTAAAATATATGAAAGTCTAATGTTTATCAGTACATTACAGAAAATAATGAACTTTATCACAATATGCTAATTTTTTTAGAAGGACCTGTATTACACCAAGTGCCCTACGACAAAATGGAGGCTGTAGTGAAGGCCCTCATGGAGGCTAATCTGCAGCAGCGAGAGACAAACTTGCAGCAACGCGAGGCTAATAAGCAGCAGCAGGAGACTAACCAGTTGCTGCTACAACATGTGATGGCTTTGCAGACAACAGGAGCAACCCCGAGCATCCACGATGCCTGGAAAGCAGTCTGTGCCGCGATTCCTAAGATGAGCCCCGCAGATGACATCGAAAACAACCTGGCGATGTACAAGAAAGTGGCCATCAGGGAAAAGCTACCCCGTGACCAGTGGGCTGAGATCATCGCTCCATTCCTGGCATCCGATTCCCAGCGGGTGTATTTCAATTTGCCGGACGATCAAGCGGCCGACTACCATAAAGAAAAGGGTGAGATTTTGGCAAGACAGGGGTTAAATTTGTTGGTCCAGGCCCAGCGGGTACATCAGTGGGGGTTTAAGCCAGCTCAGCCTGCGAGGACCCAGTATTATGACTTACTTCACCTCTTGCAAAAGTGGCTACAGCCTGATGTGCTGAATCCCCTGGCTATGCTGGATAGACTATTAGCCGATATGTTCTGGATGGCTTTGCCATACCCTCTCCAGTATTGGATCGGTCAGGTGTCTCCTGGCAATGCCCTTGAAATGGTGGACCTGGTGGAACGCTATGAAGCTACCAGGAATCTAAAGGAGGGTTCTGTCGGGAGGGGGGTTGGCAAACCCTCGAAGTCTCCACCCCAGGCCCGAAGATTTGAGCCGATAAAACCCGCCCGGTATGTACCCACGGTGGACCTGGCTCCGATAGTCTGCTGTCTGTGTCAGGAGTCTGGCCATGTAAGGGCTGACTGTCCCCATCGGGTTGAGCCCATGGACACTAACTGTGGCTACTGTCAGTCGCTATATGCCATGAGGCTGTGTGCAATAGATACCCCAGAGTCTCTAGATCACTTGTGCCAGGTGGAAGTGGGAGACACTCTGGTGGAGGCTGTGCTGGACTCAGGGAGTCTGGTGACCCTAGTAAGGGCTACCCTGGTGTTGTCCACTGAGTATACTGGCCAGAAAGTTGGAGTGATGTGCATCCATGGAGACTTAAAAAACTACTCCACCGTGCTGGTGTCTCTAACCACGGTGGCCAGTAGATGGACCCACGAGGTGGCTGTCACCACAAATCTACATTATGAACTCATAATAGAGAGAGAGACTTCCCAGGCTTCCCGGCACTGTGGCCTACTATGAGAGTGACTGATATCCATGAGACAGGGGTAACCCTAGCAGAGTGGCCCAGCTCAGGGGGGAGACCAGAACCCTGAGAACCTGAGACCGAAGGGCCAGTGGTAGGGGTGACCGCCACTTTGGTGGAAGATGGAGAGACAAGGCCACTAAGTGTGATGGACTTGCCGCCGGCTCCTGAATTGGCAGACCTCAATGTCTCCGGGGATAATTTTGGTACTGCCCAATGTCGGGACCCAACCCTATCCCGCGCCTGGGAAAATGTGTTAATAGTAGATGGTGAACCAAAACAACCTGGGGCAGAGTCAGTTTTTCCCCGTTTTGTGGTTCATCAAGATATGTTGTATCTGGTAAACTAACTACGGGGTGAGCCTATTGAACAGTTGGTGGTCCCCAAGGCTTATTGCAAACTTGTGTTAGATCTAGCCTACCAAAACGTTCCCCGGGGGTCACCTGGGGTTGCAGAAAACTCAGGATTGTATTCTACAGCGGTTTTACTGGCCCAGCATATTCAAAGAAGTGGAAGAGTTTTGTAAGTATTGCCCGACCTGCCAGATAACTAGCCCCCAGTCACATTTCCGTAGTCCCCTAGTACCTCTCCCGATTATCGAAGTACCGTTTGACCGAATAGCTATGGACCTCATAGGCCCAGTACCAAAGTCCGCCAGAGGGCATCAACACATCTTAGTCATTCTAGACTATGCCACTTGGTACCCGGAGGCGGTGCCACTGCGACATACCTCGGCCAAACTCATAGCTAAGGAGTTAATGGAGATGTTTTCCCGAGTAGGACTACCTAAAGAGGTTCTGATCGACCAAGGGACCCCTTTTATGTCCAAGGTGATAAGGGAACTCTGTAAGTTGCTGCACATAAACAACTACGGACGTCAGTTTACCATCCGCAAACGGACAGTCTGGTAGAACAGTTTAACCAAACATTAAAAATATGTTGAAAAAGGTAGTGTCTAAAGATGGAAAGGACCAGGACCTCTTTCTGCCCGATCTCATGTTCTCAGTGCGAGAGGTACCCCAGGCCTCTACTGGGTTCTCTCCCTTCGAACTGCGGTGTGACCTTCGGAAGAGGGTGCAGCATGCATCGCCATAGGTTTGTGGGTGCATGCGCGTTCTCCGGAGGGAGAGCGTTTTGGGGATCAACGCTAACGGCGCGGTTGGTGGCTTATTCCCTGCCACCTTACCGTCCGTGTTGGTGATCCTTTGTCCCTCTCTATGTTCCTATCTCTGGTCGTTTGCTGGCAGCATTCCGTTTGTGTTCCGTCTGTGTGCTGGTTAGGGGTAGTCTGTTGGCACCGACTGGAGTGGGAACGTTAGTAGAGAGTGGACGCAGCGTCAGTGCGGTCTCCCCGGGCTATTTCTTTGCTGGACTCTGGTTCCTGTGTGTTGCTTCAGAGGCTGGCAGTCGGATCCTGGTTCCTGTGTGTTGCTCCAGGGTCCGGCAGCATTCCTGGGGAGACTCACATGTACCGACGCTGATTCCCCCATTTTTTTCCCTTCTCTCATCCCTTTTTGAGTTCCGCTTTAGTTTCCCCTTTTTTGTTTGGTGGGGGGGGGGGGGGCTATGAGGGGTGGGAGTGTCATGCCCATGTTTATGGTCGTGACTTCTTGGGAGCTGCATGCAGTTGCCCGCGGTCTGGGTGTTGTGTCAATCACAGCTGGGGGCACTTAGTTGTTTGCCTCAAGTGCGGTTGCCGCGGACAACAGGTATGCGTGCGGTTGCCTTTGGTTATGTGTGTGTGTTTGTATGCACTTTCTATGTCTGGTGTGCACAGGGTTTATGTATGTGTGCACTGTGACACTTCCCTTCGCCTGTGGCTGCCCGTGGCAACGTGTTGTATTGTTTACATGTGTTGGCAGTGTCTCGGCCTTCTGGTTGGCTCCCAGGACACGGTTGCCACGCATGTCATTGTCGCCGGTAACAGCTGCAGTGTGATAGTTGTTTGTGCACTTCCCCTTTTAGTGTCTTCACTACCCTGTTTGGTGATGGAAGGGTTAACTCCCTTCCCACAGTGTGTCTGTGTGGGTGTGGCCACTTTGGGCTATAAAGCCTCTGTGGAGACCTGAAGCTGAGGGGTTCTTCAGCCATGGTTTGCTGGAGACATCCTCCTGGTTATTCACCATCTCGCCAGTGAGGGCCACCCTTGTGGTCATAACTCTTGTTTGAGGTTACGAAGATGTGTCTGTGGTATGCTTGTTTATTGCACCTTATGATCCTGGGTTCCTGTGTGATGTGTGTTGTGTGCTGTGTCCTTTTGTAGTGGATAGCAGCACTTGCACATGGGTTCCAGGCTTAGTGTCTGTGGCAGGTGAATGTTGTGTTTGTGGCATCTACCTGCCATTGCCATAAGTTGTATATGTTCACCCTTCCTTGCAGCTTGGCCAGTGAGACTCCTGTTCCTCCGTATACAGAAGGAACAGGTCGTCTTACCCTGCTCCTAGTTTAGGGCCACCCTGAGGGCTAGCAGGCACTTCAAGGTTCCGGAGTATGAGCCCTCCTACCATCAGGGTCGGCTCATACAGCTAGGAGTCAGGGTCAGATTAGGGTTGCGATTAGGAGGTGACCTGCTCCCTAATTCTGTCGTCCTGGTCGAGCAGCGACCACCATCTTCAGTCATCGCACGGCTGAGGGTTTTCCCCATCCTCAGCCGTGACATCTTGCTGTCGAGATCTCGGTCATTTTCCCTAAAATAGTTTCTAAGGCACTGTTCTACAGCTCATCTGTGTGAGTCGTCCTCTAAAAGTGTCTCATTCAACCTCACCTTCACACTCACCGGCGCATGGTCAGATATGACTATGTTCCCAATACTGGCCTCTGTTACTGAAGACAGCAATTAGGTTTGTTAAGAGTAAATAGTCCAGGCGCTGATATGTATTGTGCGCCCGTGAGTGGAAGGTGTAGTCCTTTTCCTCAGAGTGGAAAAGGCACCAGACATCTGAGACCCCTAAGTCTGTGATGGTGAGAAGAAGTCTTCTCAGTTGTCTCTTAGAGGGAGGGCGGCCTATAGAAGTTGAGTCCTTGGATGAATCTAGAGTGAGATTGAGGTCTCCCCCTATGATGAGGTGCCCCTCTCTGAAGGTTTTTAGAATCCCCAGTGTGCGGAGCAACCAGGGGATCTGCCCACTATTTGGTGCATACAGGTTTACCAGAGTGAACATGGAGTTCGCCACACTGCCTTTCAGAAATAGATAACGTCCATCAGGATCAGCCAATGTAGACGTCAAAGTGAAGTGCATATTCTGCCCCAGAGCCTATGGATACCCCTCTGGCTGCTGAGGAATAAGAGGCGTGATGCCACACAGGGAAATGTTTGCTCACTACCCTAGGTATGTGCAAGTGTCTAAAGTGGTTCTCCTGCAGTAGCACTAAGTCGGCACTCTCCTTCCTGAGCAGGTGGTAAATTTGGCTTCTTTTTTGCGGGGTATTCATGCCATTCACATTGAACGACACAATCTTTAAGTCAGACATGACGATAGTGTGGGGATGTGAGCTGATGAGTTGGGAAAGTAGTCAGAGGGTAACAAATATAAAACAGAGTATAAACATTGCAATAGATTCTTGAAGTAAATACTAAACTGGTAAGATTTACCTAAGAGGTCTTAGACCTCAGGAGGGGGAACTTAGTGTGGAAGTGCCCGAATACCAGGTCTCACACACTAGGCCCATTACAAAGAATGCAGAAAGCAGACATAGTTAAACTATACAGAGTGAAGGCACAAATCATGAAATAGGCGCTCCACCTCGCCTCCTTTGGACGACCGCCCGATGCTCCAACTTAGCCCGTATTGGACAATTTTTATGAGCTACCTTCAGAACGGTCGGGCGACAAGAAACATGGGGGGGGGGGAGATGGGGGGGTAGGTAGGGACAGAAGTGGAGGCAGGATAACAGTAGAGGAGAGAAGAGAGGAGGAAGCTCCGTGAAGAAGGAAACAGGCAGGGGCTATGTAGAACCTGAGTCCTGCAAAAGGAAGATGCGGCAGCGGTCTCAATGGCGGCGATCATCAGAGTCCCACATCAAGTGCGCTTCCAAGGCCTCTGGAGAAAACTATTCAAGGGACCCTCTTCTTCGGGGATCTCTTTTTCTGTGCCAAGCACCAACTCTCCGGCTGCGGCAGGCTTGGGAGGTCCAGTATCGGGCTGCAGGGGAGCCAAGACTGAATGTCCAGAGCATCTGTTCCCAAGGCCTCCCAAACAGGCGGTAAGTCCTCCGGGAGTCTCACAGTGAATTGCTTCCCCCCGATTACAGTGCTTAAGCCGAAAGGGAACAGCCATCGGACCGGTAGTTTCTTGTCCCTCAGCATCGAGGTTAACGGACGGAGGTTCCTGCGCTTGGCCAGCGTACTCGCCGCTAGATCTTGAAACAGGAGCACCTTTAGCCCATCTAGAGTGACATCACCCTTCTCTCTAGCCGCTTTCAGGATGGCAGCAGTGTCCAAAAAGTTCATTAAGGCACACACAACGTCTCTGGGTGGATCTCCCGCAGCGGGTTTAGGCCTAAGAGCTCTATGGGCCCTCTCGATGACAATGGCGGCGGCCTGGTCTTCTCCCACTAGAAGGGCAAATAGGCGGCGCACTGTGTCCGGCAGGTCTTCAACCGGCACCGTCTCAGGTATTCCTCGCAGGCGAACATTTTTCCTCTGCCCTCTATTCTCCTGGTCTTCCAGGTGCACATAGGCTGCATTAATCATTGTCGACATAGCGGCCAGGTGATTTTGTACTACGGCTTTATCCTGGACTAGGAGATCGTGGCTTTCTTCCAGGTGTTCGACCCGGTGACCAAGTTGCTGGAACTCGGCTTTAATGTCAGAAAGTTCTTTCATAACCGGGGTAAGGGCCTGGGCTAGCGATTGTTGCAGGAAGCTGCGGGTGAGAGGGAGGGGGTCTGTCTCACCTCTATTGTAAGCTTCAGCTTCTGAGCTGTCGACATCTGAATCGGCGTCTTCCCGTCCAGAGTTAGTTCGCGTCTCGCGCGCCATCTTGCCGCTCTCAAGGTGCGAGGAGGATCTTCTGTTAAGGAATTTATTCAGGTCCCCCTGTGTCTTTTTCGTCTTCAGGGTGTTCCCTGTCGCACCATCTCTGTCTCTGAGAGTTTTCCCCATCGTGGGTTCTCTCTCTGCTGAATAAAGCTGATAAAGCTGGGCTAGCGGTGAGGAGCTCTGGTGGAGACGACCTACACCATGGCTTGCTGGCTCCACCCCCCCGTTGCCTTTATATTGTGTCCGCTAATCCTGTCTACCAGTGTGAGTCCCCACAATATATATATATATATATATATATATACACATATATAGTAGAAAATTTGTCTCAAAATCAAGAGAACCCCTGCTCATACAGTGTGACGGATTAACATGCATGGGCAATAAGGAGCAGGGTCTTCAGAACAAAAAAATGTCATGGCAACTCTATTCTGGGGGCTAGTATGATTATAGTGATACCAGATTTGATAGTTTCTGTTATATTTTGCTACTTTTAAAAATTTAAAAACCTTTTAAAAATAAATAAACAATGATAGTAATAGTAATAATAATAGTTTTTTGCCACCAAAATGCTAATGCTTATAACTTTTTTATTCTTCAATTGAGTGAGAGAGGTTTTATTCAATGGTGGCTCTACTTTTTATTGGTACGATCAGTAGATAGAGAGACTAATTCCAATTTGTCTAACTACTCAGAAGTGGTAGTCATAGTATCTCAGGGGTTAAATGTCAAAATTGGAGTAATTTCTGATCCCCCTGCTGTATCCCCCTAGTATTAATACAGCTGCAGTGCACATGCCCATAAGAATGAATAGCTGCAGTGCGCATGCTGTAAGGGATCGCTTTCTCAAGCAGGTCGGCGATTACAGACTTCTCGTCAGACAACAGATGTAAAGTCCAAACTGTGATTCCTTTCCAGTTATAACTCACTGGGTGAGGAGAGGTTCCAGCACCACCAAAACATAAGCAAAACAAAATAAACTCCTGCCCGTCTGTGCTCTAACTAACACAGAGTTTGCTCTGTAGCTCACCTATTGAGAGCAGGTCACACACGGGAATCAGGCTTCAATAGCCAGCAAGCCAGCCAGCTTCCTAGGCGTTTGCAGGCATAACTCTACGACTGACAACCTGGAATGGGCTTTATTTCCCACTAACGATCCAAGCTGGACTACACCTGGGGATCCATCAGGATAGGGGGAAACATGTCCTGGAAGGGGGGTGGACTGGGAAGGTCCCACTACCAAGCCTACCTTCCCAGTCCAAATAAAATCCAGCCCTTGAACTTTAACAAAAATAGCTCCAGTAACTACGTTTGCTGAAGCCAGCTTCATCTTTCTAGATTTTACTGGGTGGGATATACACCCTTCCCACAACTGAACCGTACACTTTACCACAATGTTCATATGAATAGGGCTGCAGTACACATGCTCGACCACTGCTTTATTCAGACAGAGGACATAGGACTCTTGTTTTTACATCAGTAGGGGCCCAGCGGATGACCGATAACTTGGAACCAGAAGGATCCTTAAAATTGGACAAATCTCTCTACAGGTTTGTTTGAAAACGAATTAATGGCAACTACATGAATTCTTAAATATGAATTGTCTTCTCTTCATTGCAACCCAACTGCTAAAAACATCATTAAAAACATAGTCAAAACCCAAAACTTTGTGCAGTCCCCATTTGTACTCTAACTCCACGGCTGAAGCCTCATCCTGGCAATCGTCTTTTGTTTTTGCCAGTCCGCCATGTCACGGGCCGTCTGATCCGCGGGAACAGAAGCATATCAGCAAATATTCCTTTTACTGCAGATTAATAGGCAGCGATATCTAACTGCTCCAATTACTTAATTCCCCGCTTCTCATGCAGGTCTCCAGATGAGATGAATTCTTGGCGTTAAAAAGGTCACTCGGTAATACACGCAGCATAGTACAAAGCCGCACTCTGATTGTGAGGCTGTAGAAAGGATTGAGCCGTCATGCATGGATGACTAAATGAAAGGCCAGCGGTAACAAAGAGAGAACGTTTTTACAGACTATTACAATGATTTGGTGAACTTTACAATATACAAGGCATAAAAGTGCTTCTTAGAATAATTTGTCCTAATTAGCAGCCATTGTCCGGGAATGTCAGCCCAATAAACAGCGCATTACTTTAATGTTTTAACCAGTGACTTGTCTGCATCTGCGGCATGGACCAGGAAGACGACCAATTAACATGATGTCATTAAGTTGGGTGAGTGCAATTGCGTTATTAGGATGTAAAGAACATGTTTCCTTATCAGGAACCTCTATGAATGGAGGCAATGAATATTTATTGTGTTTACATGCTTTATTATATTAGTTTATGGAGTAAACATTGGGTCTCCATGGGATGGGTCGGAGGTGTCCATAGAAAATGCTCTCCACATAAGTACTAGTAGACCTCCATCAGGAGCAGTTTATGGATTATAATTTAGATACAATTTGCTCTGTTTTCAAAATGTCTTTGCACAACCACTTGGACATAGTATCCAAGCAGAAAATGTTTTTGGTGTTGGGTGTAACATATGCCTAGTGCACTGGTGACGTACCAAATGTAACATGGGATTAAGTAACCCCTCCCCAGAGCACCAGGAGCAGTTTGGCAAGAGAGAAAAGAAAGGGGAGAGGCGCTCATAGGGTGGTGGGTAGCGGTTGTGTTGTTCTGCGTAATGGTCGAAGTGTGCTCACCTTTTGGTGTTGTGCTGGTTGGAGCTCAACGTCCGTGAAGGTAGGTACACGTGGAGAAATAGGGGGGCGTTGGTTATTTTGGAAAGGTCGGTGCTGCCAATACCCGTTCGGTCCCTTAGGTGGAGTTGCCAGGGACTCCTAGGGACTGTGAAGGAAGAAGTTGCTGGTTTGTGTGCGATTGCACACAGTAGGGTATTTGTTTGGCGCACAAAAGGACGACCTCAGACAGTGGACTTTGGTGAAATAGCTGTTTTTATTGTTCAGTAGACAACGCGTTTCGGAGTTTATAACTCCTTTATCAAGTCTAAAACAAGGGTATAAAAGAAAAAAATGCCGGAGGCAAGAGATGTATCCCCACCTGGTTAGATGGGTGTGGACATGCATTGAACAGTGGAATATTTAGAGAGTTTGTGCGCGTGCCTTTAAGCATTAAAATGTGCATAGTTATATACAAAAAAAAAAAAATTTATACATAAAATAATGAAGGCAATAATAAGATCTGTAGTTTGCAGAGAAATAAAAATGCAAATGTCAGTGACAGCAGCAGCAGTTGATTAAAAGCGAAGAAAGTCAGTAAGTATTCGGTGGTCCGCGTATGAGGTCACTATTGGGCCCAGGTGTGTATTATTTCTGCTGGCATAAAAGATTGTGTGCTCAAGTATGTTTCAGGAGGACTGTGGTTATCGGATGAGTGAATGTATATGGCGTGTGAAAGCTGGTGTCCCTAGTGCGGTATGTGTGTGTGTTATGACGGTATTAGGTTGAATGTGGTTGTGGGGGGGGGGGGTTTACCTTAATCGGGCGTCAGCATAGAGACAGGCCAGATGGCTGTGGGAATAAAAACACAACAAATGAGAAGACGGACACTGGGCAAAGGGGCATGATGATGTATGTGTTTGTGGTGATGGAACTGAGGGGGGGGGGGAGGTTGCGAGGAAAAAATATGACAGGTGGCAGGTTGGGGGGGGGGGGAAACATGGTGCTGTGCAATGTGATGTAGTATGTTGTGTTTGGAATAAGGCTGTGGGGGTAATAAAGAAGGTGGGGGTAATAAAATGAAGGGGGCGGGTGGCCGGTGGTGATGAGAAGGGTGGGTGCAGTGTGTGGTGGTATTTTGATGGTGCTGGAGGGAGGAGGAAGGGTGTCCTGTATAATGGTGGGGATTTTGAGCTGCGCTGGTGGAATGTGGCCCCACATGGTGGTTAGATAGGCTGACCAAGTTATTTGGGGTGCAATGGGGGATGTGGACATCACAAGCGCTGTGGCAGTCTGCCTCTTACCTGGAGCGTCTGGTTAGTGCTGGGAACGCCGCTCTCCATGTGTCTGAGCGCGCGCTTTTTGAGTTCGGGTGGCGGGGGCGGGGTTATGACGTCAGAAGGGGGCGTGGTCGTGACGTCAGAAGGGGGCGTGGTCGTGACGTCAGGCGGGAAGGCTACTGGTAATGCTGCGCCGATCAGCTGATGTGCTAAGGGGGCGGGGGAGGGCGGGGACCGCTATGGGGACGCGATTCGCGCCCAGCTTCGCGAACCTGTACATGGGAATCTTCGAAAACCAATTCATCTACAACAAACACCCTTGGCAAGACAAACTAGTCTTCTACAAACGTTATATCGATGACTTGCTTTTGATCTGGGATGGCAGCCTAGAAGAGGCCAACAATTTCACCACCCACCTAAACAAAAATAACTTCAATCTCACCTTTACAGCCAACTATTCCGAAACATCTATTGAATACCTGGACCTAGTCCTATCCACTAAGGAAAATATCATCGAAACAAAAACCTTTTTTAAAAAAGTAGATGGAAACAGTTATCTGGACTATAGGAGCGCACACCACAAAAAATGGAAAAATAACATACCATTCAGCCAATTCAAGCGGATCCGTCGAAATTGCACAAAGGATGAAGACTTCAAACTACAAAGCCAGGTAATTGAAAAAAGATTCCGCAACAAAGGATACCCATGCGGCGTCGTCAAAGCAGCACTACGGCAAGCACAGAAATACACCCAGGATGACTGCCTACCATCAGAAACAAAACCACCATGTTTCGGAATAGTTGGCTGTAAAGGTGAGATTGAAGTTATTTTTGTTTAGGTGGGTGGTGAAATTGTTGGCCTCTTCTAGGCTGCCATCCCAGATCAAAAGCAAGTCATCGATATAACGTTTGTAGAAGACTAGTTTGTCTTGCCAAGGGTGTTTGTTGTAGATGAATTGGTTTTCGAAGATTCCCATGTACAGGTTCGCGAAGCTGGGCGCGAATCGCGTCCCCATAGCGGTCCCTCTGGTCTGTTTGTAGATTTTGTTCTCAAAATTGAAGATGTTGTGTTTGAGAATGAAGTCGATGCCGTCCAGAATGAATTGTCCCTGTGAGGTTGGCAGGTTCGTGTCTTGTTGTAGGTACTGCCGTATGGCGTCTATCCCTGTATTGTGTGGGATGTTGGAATATAATGAGGCTACGTCAAGTGTGGTCCAAATGTATGATTTTTTCCAATGTACCCTTTTGAGCAAGGTGATTAGAGTGGCGGAGTCCTTCAGGTAGGAGGGTAGTTGGATGACATATTTCTGTAGAAAAATGTCGATGTAGTGTGATAAATTGCATGTGAGTGAGGAGATGCCAGATATGATCGGTCTCCCTGGCGGATTGTGGGTGGATTTATGTACTTTTGGTAGATGGTAAAAAAGTGCCAGGTTCGGGTGGTCTATGGTAATGTATTCTTTTTCCTTTTTGGTTAATATTCCCTGTGATTCTGCTTTTTCCAGAAGGCCCAATAGTTTTTTGGTGTCTTCCTTTATCGGGTTGTGGGATAGGATTTCATAGTAGTTTTTGTCTCCTAGGATTTTTTGTGCTTCGGCCAAATAATCCTCGCGGTCCTGGATCACGATGCCGCCTCCTTTATCAGCATTTCTGATGATGATGCTGTTATTATCCATTAGCTCTTTGAGGGCGATTTTTTCTTTTTGTTTAGGTTATTTGTTGTATTAAGATCTTTATTAATGGTTCTGAGGTCTTTTGTTACGAGTGCAGAGAAGGTTTCGATGTGGCTCCCCCTATGGTATATCGGGTTGAAAGTGGATTTGGGTTTCAGACCTGTGGTGATGGCTTTTATGATTTCGTCAGGTTGTGCATTTTCGGTGCTACTTGGTTCGGCGATTTTTGGTTTTGCGGACTGGATTTCGAAGTGCCTAGCTAATGTTAATTTCCGAATATAGGAATTGAGGTCGACGAATAGATCAAATTCATTGAATTTGCCGCTTGGGCAAAATGACAACCCTTTTTGTAGCAGGCTTATTTCCGCTTCATTGGGTTTGTGCGATGAGAGGTTGAAGATCCTTACTGATGTTTCGTTTTGTTCCGTTTGGGACTTAGCTGATTTGGGGTCTGTTTCTGGATTGCCCCAGTTTTCTTTTCTTTCTGTATTTGTTCTGCCTCTTCCTCCTCGTCGTCCTCTTCTAGGTTTATTTGTCTTTTTATTCCTCTGTTTGGGACTGGTCTGAAGAAATCGGTGATCATGGTTGTCCCTGACGGATGCCGCAAGGCATATGTTGCTTCCGGGGTCAGGGCCCCGGGGAGGGGTAAAAAAGAAGATGAATGTTGGTGGACTGATGCGGTGATATCCTGGTTGCTGGTGTTGTGGACAGTGATTGAGGAGCAGTTCTGTTGGTGGTCCGGGGGTTCCATAGTACCAAGATTGCTGTGGTTATGGATGGTGATAAGGGAATCTTCAAAGAGAGCAGAGTTTTCGGGTGTTGTGGTGGCGTGTTCGGGAGTCCGTGGTGGGAGGTCGGTGGTGGGCATAGGGCTGGGAGTGGGGGGTGAGGTGGGGGGAGGACAAAATGTGGTGGGGGGGAAATGTAGGCGATTGTTGGATAGGTGATGAAGGTCCGGAGGCGGGGTTGGGCCGTGGTCGTTGGGAATGAACCATTTTATGGAGGTGGGTTTTTGGCTCGGGTCTGTGGGGCCTTTTGGTGTGTGTTTGGAGGTGTTCGGAGGGGCGGGCTGTAGTGCTGTGGGGTGACTGGTCTGGTAGATCAATGGTGGTGTGGAGTGTTTAGTGGATGTGGGGTTTGGAGGTGGTGAGGGTGATGTCTTGCGGGGGGGTTTGTGGGCCTCCCTAACTTCATGATTGGGTTTGTTGTGTGTGATGGGAGGTTTGAACCTATGGCTGTTGTGGAACGTGTTCCTTTGATACCGTTTGTTGGTGGGGTGGTGTTTGTAATGTTTATTGGAGGGGTAGGGGGAGTGGTTTCTGGAATGTGTAGCTCTTGGCGATCTGGTGTGTTGTGGATGACCGTCACTGGTCTTGTCTGTGGTGGTTCTCGGCGGTTGCATTGTTGGGGCATGTTGGTTGTGTGTGGTGGGCAGTGGGTGGTTGTCTGATCCATTGAGCCAAAAATGGATATTGTTGGTGCTAAAGTCAGTTCTATCGCGATCAAGTTTAGAGAGTTTGCTATCTAGTGTTTCTTTCTCGTATTGGAGTACTCTTGTGGTGATGGATCGGTCGTATTTGGTGAAATCTATGTGGGTTGCATACTGAGTTAGGGTGGCTGCTGATTCTTCAATTTGTGCCTTAAGGATTTCACAGAGTTTTTTTCTTTTTGTCAATAGCATGATGAGCATGCCGCGTGCGCATTTCAATAGGTATTCATCCCATTCTTTAGAAAAAAAGGGATCGTTTGCGAAACTGCTTCTGAACCTCAGTCTGAGACCTCTCGGGACGAGGTTCTCTTTGAGGTAGATTTCGAGGAGTAACCAGTCTAAATGATGCTGGATTTCCTCTTTTAGTAGTTTTTCCAAACCAAAGAATAAGTGGAGAAGGTCTCTACTTTCAATCTTTGGCGTCGTCTTTGTTGGAGTCTCTACGCACTGTGTGTGTTCAGTGGTTGCTCCATTATTTGTCCAGATCGATATCAATTTGGTTCGTTGTTGGATTCTCTTAGAGCAGTAGTCCATGGTGGGGGTTCAAGTTTGTCAAGGTGGGTGAATTCCACGGGGAACCTAGAGCCGCCGTACTCCCAGGCCAAAGGTATTTGAGGCCTTGGTCCTGACGGAGTCAGGAATATACAGCAGTTTGGCAAGAGAGAAAAGAAAGGGGAGAGGCGCTCATAGGGTGGTGGGTAGCGGTTGTGTTGTTCTGCGTAATGGTCGAAGTGTGCTCACCTTTTGGTGTTGTGCTGGTTGGAGCTCAACGTCCGTGAAGGTAGGTACACGTGGAGAAATAGGGGGGCGTTGGTTATTTTGGAAAGGTCGGTGCTGCCAATACCCGTTCGGTCCCTTAGGTGGAGTTGCCAGGGACTCCTAGGGACTGTGAAGGAAGAAGTTGCTGGTTTGTGTGCGATTGCACACAGTAGGGTATTTGTTTGGCGCACAAAAGGACGACCTCAGACAGTGGACTTTGGTGAAATAGCTGTTTTTATTGTTCAGTAGACAACGCGTTTCGGAGTTTATAACTCCTTTATCAAGTCTAAAACAAGGGTATAAAAGAAAAAAATGCCGGAGGCAAGAGATGTATCCCCACCTGGTTAGATGGGTGTGGACATGCATTGAACAGTGGAATATTTAGAGAGTTTGTGCGCGTGCCTTTAAGCATTAAAATGTGCATAGTTATATACAAAAAAAAAAAAATTTATACATAAAATAATGAAGGCAATAATAAGATCTGTAGTTTGCAGAGAAATAAAAATGCAAATGTCAGTGACAGCAGCAGCAGTTGATTAAAAGCGAAGAAAGTCAGTAAGTATTCGGTGGTCCGCGTATGAGGTCACTATTGGGCCCAGGTGTGTATTATTTCTGCTGGCATAAAAGATTGTGTGCTCAAGTATGTTTCAGGAGGACTGTGGTTATCGGATGAGTGAATGTATATGGCGTGTGAAAGCTGGTGTCCCTAGTGCGGTATGTGTGTGTGTTATGACGGTATTAGGTTGAATGTGGTTGTGGGGGGGGGGGGGTTACCTTAATCGGGCGTCAGCATAGAGACAGGCCAGATGGCTGTGGGAATAAAAACACAACAAATGAGAAGACGGACACTGGGCAAAGGGGCATGATGATGTATGTGTTTGTGGTGATGGAACTGAGGGGGGGGGGGAGGTTGCGAGGAAAAAATATGACAGGTGGCAGGTTGGGGGGGGGGGGGGGAAACATGGTGCTGTGCAATGTGATGTAGTATGTTGTGTTTGGAATAAGGCTGTGGGGGTAATAAAGAAGGTGGGGGTAATAAAATGAAGGGGGCGGGTGGCCGGTGGTGATGAGAAGGGTGGGTGCAGTGTGTGGTGGTATTTTGATGGTGCTGGAGGGAGGAGGAAGGGTGTCCTGTATAATGGTGGGGATTTTGAGCTGCGCTGGTGGAATGTGGCCCCACATGGTGGTTAGATAGGCTGACCAAGTTATTTGGGGTGCAATGGGGGATGTGGACATCACAAGCGCTGTGGCAGTCTGCCTCTTACCTGGAGCGTCTGGTTAGTGCTGGGAACGCCGCTCTCCATGTGTCTGAGCGCGCGCTTTTTGAGTTCGGGTGGCGGGGACGGGGTTATGACGTCAGAAGGGGGCGTGGTCGTGACGTCAGAAGGGGGCGTGGTCGTGACGTCAGGCGGGAAGGCTACTGGTAATGCTGCGCCGATCAGCTGATGTGCTAAGGGGGCGGGGGAGGGCGGGGACCGCTATGGGGACGCGATTCGCGCCCAGCTTCGCGAACCTGTACATGGGAATCTTCGAAAACCAATTCATCTACAACAAACACCCTTGGCAAGACAAACTAGTCTTCTACAAACGTTATATCGATGACTTGCTTTTGATCTGGGATGGCAGCCTAGAAGAGGCCAACAATTTCACCACCCACCTAAACAAAAATAACTTCAATCTCACCTTTACAGCCAACTATTCCGAAACATCTATTGAATACCTGGACCTAGTCCTATCCACTAAGGAAAATATCATCGAAACAAAAACCTTTTTTAAAAAAGTAGATGGAAACAGTTATCTGGACTATAGGAGCGCACACCACAAAAAATGGAAAAATAACATACCATTCAGCCAATTCAAGCGGATCCGTCGAAATTGCACAAAGGATGAAGACTTCAAACTACAAAGCCAGGTAATTGAAAAAAGATTCCGCAACAAAGGATACCCATGCGGCGTCGTCAAAGCAGCACTACGGCAAGCACAGAAATACACCCAGGATGACTGCCTACCATCAGAAACAAAACCACCAATCACCAAACCTAGTGATCCAGATACCACCAAAAAATACAAGACATCCTTCATAACCACATTCAATACCAACCACACGACCCTGAGAAATATACTGAAGAAGCACTGGCAGATACTACAAGCGGATCCCTTCCTAACGAAACATATACGACCAGAACCACACATAACGTTCAGAAGAGCCCAAACAATCAAAAATCTCATCGCCCCTAGTCGCTTGCGCATTCAGAAAAAACATCCCCCAGCCATTTTGAGCCTCTTTCCCAAAATGCTTGGAAGTTATAAATGCGGACACCAAAGATGTAAGTGTTGTCTGAACATCTCAAATCGGACCACCAAATTCTCCAGTAATATAACAGGAGAAAATTTTGAAATAAAGCACTTCCTAAACTGTTCATCATCATACATCATTTATTTATTGGAATGCAGCTGTGGATTACAATACGTTGGCCGGACCACCCTCACTCTGAGAGAGAGGATGAACAAACACCGGTGGAACATCACGAACGGCTTCCTCAAACATGGAGTATCCCGACATTTCCTGCAGGCACACAACAAGGATGCAGGAGACCTCTCCCTACTACCCATTGAAGAAATCCCAGCCACCCATGGTAACCGCTACCAGAAATTGAGGAGAAAAGAAATGTACTGGATATTCAAACTACAAACCATAGAACCATACGGCCTAAATGAATCGCTAGAAACCAACTGCTTCTAAAACCCAGATTGCCTAAACGAACTGTTAGAAACCAACTGCATCTAAACAAACCCGGATCCCTGCCCTTCAAAATCACACCACGCACTCTGCCACGCACCAGTCCATATTGTTTCACACACACCACTGCCCTTTCCTTCACTGCCCCCCCATCCACTCCCCTCCCCCATCTCCAATCATCCTACCCCACCATGTCAAACCCCCGACGTGCCCACCACCTCCAGCACCCACAGCACTCACGCTCCCACCTCTCCGTTCCCACCCACCTTACCACCATCCATCCCAATAATCCCCCCCCCTTCTCTCCACCACCACATCCCTTCCGCCCACCTGCCAACTACCGCGCCACTCTAGGTCATATACATGCCTCAAACCAGCCACCCTAGTACACTCCCCACTCCATTTCAAATGAATCAAACCAGCCACAACACACCAGCCCCTTCATCACATCACATCCCATCAAAACACCCCATCACAGCCACCCCATCAAAACACCCCATCAACACATAACATTACACAGCACCAGCCCCCCCCCCCCCTTTTTCCCTCTCCCCCCCGTGCTGCCAACATAACACATTAAACTGTCCACTACTCATCACATTACATATTCCCTCACTGCCCAGCGTCAGCCGAGCAGCACTCAAGGACGCCACAACCCCGCCCCCAGCACACCAGCTGATCGGCATAACAACTATGTACACCGCCCTCCCCCGCCCCCTTAGCACATCAGCTGATCGGCGCAGCATTACCAGTAGCCTTCCCGCCTGACGTCACGACCACGCCCCCTTCTGACGTCACGACCACGCCCCCTTCTGACATCATAACCCCGCCCCCGCCACCCGAACTCAAAAAGCGCGCGCTCAGACACATGGAGAGCGGCGTTCCCAGCACTAACCAGACGCTCCAGGTAAGAGGCAGACTGCCACAGCGCTTGTGATGTCCACATCCCCCATTGCACCCCAAATAACTTGGTCAGCCTATCTAACCACCATGTGGGGCCACATTCCACCAGCGCAGCTCAAAATCCCCACCATTATACAGGACACCCTTCCTCCTCCCTCCAGCACCATCAAAATACCACCACACACTGCACCCACCCTTCTCATCACCACCGGCCACCCGCCCCCTTCATTTTATTACCCCCACCTTCTTTATTACCCCCACAGCCTTATTCCAAACACAACATACTACATCACATTGCACAGCACTATGTTTCCCCCCCCCCCCCCAACCTGCCACCTGTCATATTTTTTCCTCGCAACCTCCCCCCCCCCTCAGTTCCATCACCACAAACACATACATCATCATGCCCCTTTGCCCAGTGTCCGTCTTCTCATTTGTTGTGTTTTTATTCCCACAGCCATCTGGCCTGTCTCTATGCTGACGCCCGATTAAGGTAAACCCCCCCCCCCCCACAACCACATTCAACCTAATACCGTCATAACACACACACATACCGCACTAGGGACACCAGCTTTCACACGCCATATACATTCACTCATCCGATAACCACAGTCCTCCTGAAACATACTTGAGCACACAATCTTTTATGCCAGCAGAAATAATACACACCTGGGCCCAATAGTGACCTCATACGCGGACCACCGAATACTTACTGACTTTCTTCGCTTTTAATCAACTGCTGCTGCTGTCACTGACATTTGCATTTTTATTTCTCTGCAAACTACAGATCTTATTATTGCCTTCATTATTTTATGTATAATTTTTTTTTTTTTGTATATAACTATGCACATTTTAATGCTTAAAGGCACGCGCACAAACTCTCTAAATATTCCACTGTTCAATGCATGTCCACACCCATCTAACCAGGTGGGGATACATCTCTTGCCTCCGGCATTTTTTTCTTTTATACCCTTGTTTTAGACTTGATAAAGGAGTTATAAACTCCGAAACGCGTTGTCTACTGAACAATAAAAACAGCTATTTCACCAAAGTCCACTGTCTGAGGTCGTCCTTTTGTGCGCCAAACAAATACCCTACTGTGTGCAATCGCACACAAACCAGCAACTTCTTCCTCCAGAGCACCAGGAGAGATTGTTCTGCTCTGTGGAGACCCTGAGGTGAAGCTGGCGGTCTGTGGCCAACATTATCTCCCTGCTCCTGGAGGTCATGGCCTCCAGAGTGATTGACCAATCCATTGCTACTGGGTTCCGGCTGCCCGTAGTCGGCTCACTGCTCCATCCACTCCATGCTGGTCTGTGTGTGCTCTGGGCCCGCACTGCCTCTGCCTACATGTAGGGTGCGTACTTTTGTTCTGGTTCTTGGAGGACCAGCGATCACATCCTGAACTGTTCATCCTATTTAATGCCCCTTTCTCTGTAGGAGTGTGCCTGAGCAATATGTTTCCTAGTACCTGTCTAACTACTCATGTACAGGGCCGTTTGAAGGAATTTGGGGGCCCCAAGCAAAATAGACATGGAGGCCCCCCCCCCCCTCCACACCTTACGCACGCAAAGCCTACAGGAACCACAGTATAGCCATACAGTTTAAGTTCACTCACACTTTATATAAATAAAAAAGGAGGTTTACAGTGCAAATACTGCTGTTGCATTTAATGTGCATGAAATTTGAACAGTGCCATCCACAGATCCCCCTCCCCTAAACAGTGCCATCCACAGATCCCCCTTAAACAGTGCCATCCACAGATCTCCCCCCTAAACAGTGCCATCCACAGATCCCCCTCCCCTAAACAGTGCCATCCACAGATCCCCCTTAAACAGTGCCATCCACAGATCTCCCCCCTAAACAGTTCCATCCACAGATCTCCCCCCTAAACAGTGCCATCCACAGATCCCCCCTAAACAGTGCCATCCACAGATCCCTCCTCCCCTAAACAGTGCCATCCACAGATCTCCCCCCTAAACAGTGCCATCCACAGATCCCCCCTAAACAATGCCATCCACAGATCCCCCCTAAACAGTGCCTTCCACAGATCCCCCCCTCCCTTAAACAGTGCCATGATGGCACTGTTTAGGGGAGGGGGGATCTGTGGATGGCACTGTTTAGGGGGGATCTGTGGATGGCACCGTTTAGGGGGGATCTGTGGATGGCACTGTTTAGGGGGGATCTGTGGATGGCACTGTTTAGGGGAGGGGGGATCTGTGGATGGCACTGTTTAGGGGGGATCTGTGGATGGCACTGTTTAGGGGGGATCTGTGGATGGCACTGTTTAGGGGGGAGATCTGTGGATGGCACTGTTTAGGGGGGAAGATCTGTGGATGGCACTGTTTAGGGGGGGGATCTGTGGATGGCACTGTTTAGGGGAGGAGATCTGTGGATGGCACTGTTTAGGGGAGGAGATCTGTGGATGGCACTGTTTAGGGGAGGGGGGATCTGTGGATGGCACTGTAGGGGGATCTGTGGATGGCACTGGTTAGGGGGGGGGGAATCTGTGGATGGCACTGTTTAGGGGAGGAGATCTGTGGATGGCACTGTTTAGGGGAGGGGGGGATCTGTGGATGGCACTGTAGGGGGATCTGTGGATGGCACTGTTTAGGGGGGATCTGTGGATGGCACTGTTTAGGGGAGGGGGGATCTGTGGATGGCACTGTAGGGGGATCTGTGGATGGCACTGTTTAGGGGGGGGATCTGTGGATGGCACTGTTTAGGGGAGGAGATCTGTGGATGGCACTGTTTAGGGGAGGGGGATCTGTGGATGGCACTGTAGGGGGATCTGTGGATGGCACTGTTTAGGGGGGGGAACTGTGGATGGCACTGTTTAGGGGAGGAGATCTGTGGATGGCACTGTTTAGGGGAGGGGGGATCTGTGGATGGCACTGTAGGGGGATCTGTGGATGGCACTGCCATCTACAGATCCCCCTCCCCGACGCTCACAGCAGTATATTTATAAACTAATCAGTAACTACTTTAACTTTAATCATTGCTCATTGCTGAGCTCTTTACTTGGATTATTTGGATATCTTACTTTGTCTTAGCTCCGGTAACAGCAGGCAGTGCAGGCGGCGCTCACTCACTGACGTCACGCGCCTGCGCCGCCTAGTGGGAGGAGCAGGCGCGTGACGTCGGTCAGTGAGTGAGCGCCGCCCCCTGCACTGCCTGCTATTACCGGAGCTAAGACAAAGTAAGATATCCAAATAATCCAAGAAAAGAGCTCAGCAATGAGCAATGATTAGAGTTAAAGTAGTTACTGATTAGTTTATAAATATACTGCTGTGAGCGGCGTGGCCCTGTATATTCTAACCCCCAGGCAAGCGTCCCCGTCACCATGGGAACGCCTGGGGGTTAGAATATACCATCGGATTTGAGTTTTTACAATCTCACTGAGCTCGTAAAACTCAGATCCGATGGTATATTCTAACCCGCAGGCAAGCGTCCCCGTTACCATGGGAACGCCTGGGGGTTAGAATATACCATCGGGCACCGGCTCTGCTTGGCCCCGGGCCAGCTCGGGGCCCCAACCAGCTCGGGGCCCCAAGCAATTGCTTGTTTTGCCTGTTGGGTAGCGACGGGCCTGCTCATGTATCTCTTAAGCCTGACTACTGGATTTGAACCCTCTGCTGCCTGACCGGACTTAATCCCCGGATTTGAATTGTGCAGCATGTCCTGACCTTTGGCATGACTAAATTGGTTAAAATACCCTACCAGCTGTCACGGCCATGTTTATGGCCGTGACTCCTTGGGAGCCGCATACAGTTGCCCGCGGTTTGGGTTGTAGTGTCAACCGCAGCTGGAGGCATAATGTTGTTAGCCTCAAGTGCGGTTGCCACGGACAACAGTTATGTGTGCAGTTCCCTTGGAGTTGTGTGCGCGTTTGTATGCACTTTCGTATGTCTGTGTGCACTCTGTGTTATGTGTGGTGTGCACTTACTTCTTCCCTTTACTGTGGCTGTCCGTGGCAACGTTTGGTTGTATTGTGTACATGTGGTGGCAGTGTCCCGGCCTTCCGGCTGACTCCCAGGACACGGTTGCCACCCATGTCGTTGCCTGCGGCAACAGCCACAGTGTGTTCGTTGTTTGGACTCTTCCCCTTTGAGTTGTGTTTTCCCTTCTGTGGTATTTTGAAGGGTTAACTCCCTTTCTGTGTGTGTGTGTGTGTCACTGGGTGTGTCTGACTGTGGGGTGTGGCTTCTTGGCCTATAAAGCCTCACTGTTAGCACAGGTCTGAGGGTTGCTTCAGCCATGCTTAGCTGGAGCAGCCTCCTGTGTTTTCTACCTGCCAGTGAGAGCCACCCCTGTGGTCATAAAGATATTGTCACATTATGTTTATGTCATGTTGTGTGAGATGTCCATGCGATGTTCTGTTGGGACCTTCCAGTGTTATTTTGTGCAGCCTATGGTTCTGGTTTTCCTGTGTGCACAGGGATCCAGTCAGCAAGGCTGTGGCAGGTTGGTGGAACTACTTAGTTCGCCTGCCATTTCCGTAAGTCTGTTTGTGTTCCCCTTTTCCCAGCAGCTTGGCCATTGAGACTCCTGCTCCTCCGTGCCTAGGAGGAGTAGGTCGTCTTACCCTGACTCCTAGTCCAGGGACCGGACGGAGGGTGAGTTAGGGATCCGAGGTTCCGGAGCATGGGTCCTCCTACCTTAAAGGTCGGCCCATGCAGCTAGGAGTTAGGGTCAGGTTAGGGACGCGTTAGGAGGTGACCTGCTCCCTAATCCTGTCTTCCTGGCCGAGCAGCCTAACACCATCTGGCATCGCACGGCTGAGGGTTTTCCCCATCCTCAGCCGTGACACCAGCCCTGACCTTGGTTTGTTTCTATGACAACAGCTTTTGCCTAACCTCCATGGTGTTTCCAACTGGTGTCTCTTGACACCCATGGCTCGGCAGCCACTCAACAGAGACTGCCTCAAGAGGTAGTGCAGCAGAGTCCACATGCCTGTATAGGACTTAAAATGTGAAGACCAGGGCAGCCACCAAATCTGTTTCAGTGGCACAGTGGATTCACATCCACTTCCATAATATCCAAACAGTAGTTTACAATTCCCAAGGTGCTTCACTTTTCTGGAAACTCTATGGGGGAGATTCATGAAGCCCTGCACATTTTGACATTTTGAGATTTAATACTGTTCTTACCACTTTTGAAAAGTGGATTAGAAGAGGGCATGGTTAGCTAAGAGGGTAGGTATTTTCCAGATTTAATACATTTTTGGCAATGCAAACTCAAGCAAAACTGGCTTCAAAAATTCCCCTTAAGATAAATCTTCTCATTAATCTTCTCAAGAGTTTCACTAGTAGCTACCACTACCCAACACTTATTAACAAGCCTCTAGACCTACTAATTATGGAAAATACTGTAGGATATCAGATGAGTGGAACAATATAAAAAAAAACTACACGTGAAGAGCCAATCCAATGAATTTTGCTATTTTTACCTTAAAACAGTCCTTACAGTGGCATAAACTTTGTGCAGAAAATCCCTAGGTGATATTCCCAATGTATTCTCTAATTGCAGCCGCTTTTAGCTTGCATATGTTATTATGGTATTCTGAAGCGAGATACAAAGGTACAAGTGTGATATGTCACCAATGTCAGATATCTCTTGTACGCGGCACTTGGGGTTTGCTATAGGCATGCAAATGGTTTCATTATGACTTACATTGAATGCTATGCTTCACTTCTATGAAAGTTACAAAAAGAGCTGAGTAGGCGCGCAAACTCCCACAGAAGAGAATGGAGAATGGTGCCCTCGTTCACTTTGGGTGTCCTGTTCTAGAGACCTGCACCTATCTGACATTGGTGGCAAATAGTAGCAATATGCCACCAATGTATGAGATGGGCCAACGCCTTTAAAGCTCTTTTCGCACTGGCAAAAGATAGAATATAAAAAATGTTTTATCCGAAATATGCCCAAAAAGTGACCTTTAGATGTACCTCTGGACCATGCATCACAATATGTTTCTCTATTGAACAGAGGGTGACATGCGCGGTGCAGTTGTCAACATCGGAGGCATTCGTCTTAGATTTGCTTGGAGATATTTCCCAACGTACAGTATGCATCAAGTGGATTCTACAAATGCTCTCTGAATAGAGCATGAAATAGGTGAAATTTCATAACCATTTACTATAATCTCTCGGTTTCCTGCGGCATTTGCATCCTCTCAATGGGCATCGTACAACCTTGCATGTTCTGTAAATGTTCTTTTGTGCTGGAACCTAAATAGCAAGTTCTCACAGGGAGCCTTGGCAGGATAATTGATTCCATTATTTTCCTGAAAGGATCTGGAACTCCGTACATTTCGTTCTGTAAAGCGATGTACTGCATGAGCCACAGATACAACATCATATGCCTTGCTATGATTTACATGGCTGAATATTTTGTATACTTTTGCCACAATATTTCTTCAAAAAATTCCAATCTTTAAAAATAGACATCCCATTAAGCACATATTATGTGCACTCTGCAGATGTATATTCCATGTAGTGTGTCCTAAAATGCATGTAACCTGCAGACTTGGGGTCTTCTTCCTCCCTTTCGCTGGTTTCTTAGTGAGACCCACCTTTGGGTTGCCTGTCTGTAACTGATAAGTGGCTCTTGTCCCTAGTTTATATTATGTTACACTTGTATTTTTGCGCTCTGAGAAAAGTCTATTCATCCAGTAGTGGGTCATTGGCAATGAAGCACACGCTCATTGCTCACGCTAATTGATTAGGGTGCTTGGGGTTTGCTATAGGCATGCAAATGGTTTCATCATGACTTACATTGAATGCTATGCTTAACTCATTAAAGTACTTGTAATTGAAAATACACTTAGACTGCAATAGATAAAGTCATGTTGGACCGAACTTTACACGGTGAAAATTTGGATTGCAAGCTCTGTAGCTAAAATAATACCACTCTGCTGTTTGAAGCTTTGACTACAATTAGAGATGAGCAAAATTTTGGAAAAGTCGGTTTGGCTGCTTTGGCAAATCTTACCCAAAAATTAGCTTTGTGTCTAATAACTTATTATCTTGCACTTGAAGATCTGGTGCAAAATCTTGCCTGGCTCGAGATGACATCATAAACCACCACTCATGGCATTTCCGCCGAGATCTTCAATCAAAATGGCGGCTGGCCCGTCGCGAGCAAATGGAGGAGGTAAGTATGATTTTTTTTTTTGACATTATTTCAGGTTAAATCAATTCGCTACCACGAAATTTGGATCGAATTCCACTTTGTTGGATTCGATCTACTCAACTCTATTTAGAATAACAGGTAAGACCTTTAATGTAAAGATGGATGCGGATAACTCAGGATCCACTATTGACAATAGGTATTGGGAACAGCTCATCTCCTCCCTCCCTGCACAATGACATCTGAACAGATCATAGAGCATGCCCACAACACTTTCCCCTTGTGGTCAATGCTTCATCTCCTTTCTGTTTTAATCTAGCTGCTGTAAAGCAAATCTCTGAACTTATGACATGTGATACATTTCCTTTAAGAAACTACTACAATATTTTTCTTCTATGAGAGCTGGAGCGATACTCTCAGGATTTCTATACATCGCTGACTTTTCAGTTCATCTTCTTGGCTAGAAGTCCCTAAAATAATTCTTCCATTCAACTAGACTTAAAGGGGTTGTCTCACCTGGAACATTGGTGGCATATTGCTAGGCTATGCCACCAATATTAGATACAGTAGGTGTTGGTCCCACTTCTGGGATTCTAGAACTGAGCGCCCAAAGTCCGGGAAAACATGCGGCACACGCGTTGTCTCACCTGGAACCTTGGAGGTACGTTATATCACTGTGATATGCCACCAATGTCAGATAGGTATTGGTCCCACCTATGGGACTTGTACCTATCTCTAGTGTCCAAAGTTCAGGACAGCACACCACATATGTGCAGCTGTCCTTTATTCATCTCTATGGGAATGCCAAAAATAGCCTTGTGGTGCGTGTGACTATTTTTATAAGTCACGTAGAAATGGAGAGCAAACCATGCAAGTCTGGGTGCCGCTCCGTTCACTTCTATGAAACTGACGGACATAGCCGAGCCAGAACAATCCCTTTAACTAATATCCAAAACTGAGTAAAACTTTAGTATCCATAATGAACATAATGGCTTCTCTTTGAAGAGCAAAATCATATGGCAATTCCAATATCAATAAATTTGATGAGGATTAAGTTGTCACAATAAGATGCCATGGAGCCACAGTGTCGGGATTTAAACCCGTGACCAGGCATATTCCAGGCAGTAGCCCTGCTTACTAGGCTACCGTCCACTCTGGACATTACTCCTTGAAGCCTATTATTTAACCTCAGTCTTGCCAAGCCTTGCTCATCACCCTTGATTCCCCACACCTGGTACTTCCCTATATGAGTCTAGCCCCTTGCACTCCAGCTTGCTGATTATTGAGCTCCTGAGCCTTGATCAAGCTTCTCCTCATCTGCTGCTCTTGCTACTACCGTATGTCCACTGCGGACCAGGAATTGACTACAGACTACTCTTCTGCTTGTCCCTACCTACTGAACTGCTACCACCGTTCCCGATCCGGATTGTCTGACCACGCTTACTGCCGCCTGCCCTGACCCACCGCCTGCCAACCGACTACGCCTCTGCCAGACCTTCTGCACCTACTACCTGCCTGCGGTCCTTGCTAATGGGCTCCTACCTCCAGCCAGCTGTCCTCTGACTCAGGTGAGCCTGTAGGATTGTTACACACAGTCTAACAAGAAGATTGTAGGAGAGAAGACAACGAAGAACGCGCACCAAGAAAACCATACTGCAGTTGAGCATCTTAAGTGTGTGATTTATTTTACTCACAAAAAAGATGTTCCTTTCAAACTTTTAGATTCCCTAAAGGGATGAATTTTCTTCCTCAGTTTTTTTGTTCTCCGTACGGTAATTAAAATGGTTTTAGCCTTAAGTTCTAGAAGTAAATCCCTTTACTTCATCTTCTTCAGGAATCTCAACTTTTTTAATCCACTGTTGTTCCAGCTGTGTTAATCCACTTGTTAAATTACTTCTGACTTCTGGTCTTGGAGATTTTCTATTCCCTTGTTAAACTGTTGAGATTATCCGAGTGGGGAGTCGTCACTGCCAATGTCACCATAAACACATGAGCTTCTGTCTGTCTCTCAGTCCTGCACCGCAGCTGATAGTAAAGCTTGATGTCCATAAGCAGGCCAGCTATCCACTTCCTGAACTACAGAGATATATTTATTAAAGGACAGGATAAAGTGTAGTTTACCCCAAGCATAGAGGAATACTGTACACAGAACCAGTCAACTGCTGTGGGGACCATGTGTTAGGAGCCACAAGGATCTATTGCCTTTTTCTCTCTAACTTTGTTTGAGGGAATTGCTATGCAGCTACCTTACACCCTGAATCTGGTTTTGTTTCAACTTTTTGACCTTTATGCCTTTAAATCCCTTCAGTTTCGGTGCCGCTCTCCTAATATAGCGATACCACTAGGCCTTTTGTTTCCAGAGTCTTGTAGCTTTGTCCAGTTGCTTTGTTTGAGATTTTACTTGGTTTTGTAGTTCCACTTATATTTGTTTGTATAATAGTTGTGCTTGATGTGGCTTCAACTTTTTGTGTGTTTAGATTTTTTTTTACTTTTTCCTCTTGGACTTAGCAGTCCAGGGTCAGTTTTCTGCTAGGTTTTTATTCCTCTTGCCTACCTTCATCGCTATACGTCATTGCCGTGTGCTGTCTGCTCTATTGCCAGGCTCCAACATTGCTCATTCGTTGCAATCCACTTTGCTGTAGGGAAGAACAAATCGATCATCTAAAACAATTTACACTTCTGGGGGAGCGTCCCCACCGCAGATTAACACGGTCTTGGTAATATTGAGCAGCCTAGTAACGGTGAAGCCTATAACTGACACCAGTTCTGATAATTCACTGGTGGTGCAAAGTGTCCAATAGAAATGAGTGTTTTCTAGGTAGGGTCTTTACATCCTGCAGCATTCGGATCCAGCAGGCTGTTCCAGCTGGGGGTTCTGAGAATTACAGACTATAATGGGATCTGCCGGGGATCTGGCCGCTTTCTGCTGAAATGCCAGCTTTCATCCTGAGAAAAACTGCTGCATGCAACAGATCCAGATGCTGCAAATGTAAATGCACCCTTAGAGATTACATAAACCTTGAAGAACTGGAGGCTGAAGGCTCACGACTTTGTAGTGACTTTTGTCATCTGCAGCATAGAAACTGCAAGGAACATGGAACAGACGAGCTGTAAATAAGTGAATTATCTCTGGATAATATATTCCTTCCCACTCTATTAAAGTCATGCTGGGAGTGGTAGTTTCTCAACAGCTGAAGAGTGACAGGAGACTTTCAGGACATGCTGGGAGTGGTAGTTTCTCGACAGTTGAGGAGTGACAGATAGGAGACTGCTCTAATAGCTTAACCTCTCTCTATGCATTCACTGTTATAATATCAGGCACTATATATATATATATATATATATTATACAGTTGCAAGAATTAGTATGTGAACCTTTTGGAATGATATGGATTTCTGCACAAATTGGTCATAAAATCTGATCTGATCTTTATCTATGTCACAACAATAGACAATCACAGTCTGCTTAACTAATAACACACACAAAATTAAATGTTACCATGTTTTTATTGAACACACCATGTAAACATTCACAGTGCAGGTGGAAAAAGTATGTGAACCCCTAGACTAATGACATCTCCAAGAGCTAATTGGAGTGAGGTGTCAGCCAACTGGAGTCCAATCAATGAGATGAGATTGGAGGTGTTGGTTACAGCTGCCCTGCCCTATATAAAACACACACCAGTTCTGGGTTTGCTTTTCACAAGAAGTATTGCCTGACGTGAATGATGCCTCGCACAAAAGAGCTCTCAGAAGACCTACGATTTAAGAATTGTTGACTTGCATAAAGCTGGAAAGGGTTATAAAAGTATCTCCAAAAGCCTTGCTGTTCATCAGTCCACGGTAAGACAAACTGTCTATAAATGGAGAAAGTTCAGCACTGCTGCTACTCTCCCTAGGATGGCCGTCCTGTAAAGATGACTGCAAGAGCACAGCGCAGACTGCTCAATGAGGTGAAGAAGAATCCTAGAGTGTCATCTAAAGACTTACAAAAGTCTCTGGCATATGCTAACATCCCTGTTAGCGAATCTACGATATGTAAGACACTAAACAAGAATGGATTTCATGGGAGGATACCACAGAGGAAGCCACTGCTGTCCAAAAGAACATTGCTGCACGTTTACAGTTTGCACAAGAGCACCTGGATGCTCCACAGCAGTACTGGCAAAATATTCTGTGGACAGATGAAACCAAAGTTAAGTTGTCTGGAAGAAACACACAACACTATGTGTGGAGAAAAAGAGGCACAGTACACCAACATCAAAACCTCATCCCAACTGTGAAGTATGGTGGTGGGGGCATCATGGTTTGGGTCTGCTTTGCTGCGTCAGGGCCTGGACGGATTGCTATCATCGAAGGAAAAATGAATTCCCAAGTTTATCAAGACATTTTGCAGGAGAACTTAAGGCCATCTGTCCACCAGCTGAAGCTCAACAGAAGATGGGTGTTGCAACAGGACAACGACCCAAAGCATAGAAATAAATCAACAACAGAATGGCTTAAACAGAAGGAAATACGCCTTCTGGAGCGGCACAGTCAGAGTCCTGACCTCAACCCGATTGGGATGCTGTGGCATGACCTCAAGAAAGCGATTCACACCAGACATCCCAAGAATATTGCTGAACTGAAACAGTTCTGTAAAGAGGAATGGTCAAGAATTACTCTGATCTGCAACTACAGGAAACGTTTGGTTGAAGTTATTGCTGCCAAAGGAGGTCCAACCAGTTATTAAATCCAAGGGTTCACATACTTTTTCCACCTGCACTGTGAATGTTTACATGGTGTGTTCAATAAAAACATGGTAACATTTAATCCTTTGTGTGTTATTAGTTTAAGCCGACTGTGATTGTCTATTGTTGTGACTTAGATGAAGATCAGATCACATTTTATGACCAATTTGTGCAGAAATCCATATCATTCCAAAGGGTTCACATACTTTTTCTTGCAACTGTGTATATATATATATATATATATATATATATATATATACGTTCCTGTAATTTATCAGCAGCATTTTCTGAAAGCCACCACTAGGGTTAGCTCAGGGTGTAGAGATTTTTCCAACTTCCATAATAGTAACTGTATAAGTACCTATACACTGAGCTCCCCCTAGTGGTGGCTGCAGGTAACAAGTAATAGTTTCATCAGGGCAGCATGGTGGCTTAGTGATTAGCGCTGGAGCCTTTCAAATCCGACCAAGGACAACATCCTAGTAACTATATAAGTACTTATACACCGAGCTCCCCCCTAGTGGTGGCTGCAGGTAACAAGTTTGTTCTCCCCATGTTTGCCTAGGTTTCCTCCCTCCCTCCAAAGACATACTGATAGGGACCTTAGATTGTGAGCCCCATTGGGGACAGTGTGATGATAATGTCTCTAATGCGCTGCAGAATATAGTAGTGCTATATATGAGTATAATAAAAATGAGTGAGTATAATAAGAGAAATGTACTGAAAGGAAGCTCCAAACAAGATTTATGTGCAGAGATTTATTAAAATATTTATGCCATTTCTCCGAAAAGCTCAGTGGCATAAAAAAAGAATCCTCATTGGTGGACGTTAACAGCTTGGGGCCCCCTGTTGGCTAAAAAAAAGACTATAGATATAACACCTGTGCAGCTGGTTTAGTTGAATAAGAGTCCAGGATGGGAGGAGGGCCCTTTCCAACTGTAGAGCAGTAGTAACAGTACCCCCGCTGCACTGGTAAGCTGAGAATGGGGCTTAATAAGTCCACGGGGGTGGAGCTAAGCAGTGGGAGGAGCTCCACAGAATCCCAGATATGTCATGTCCACCCCTGGTCATACTCGCCTCCACTGCTCCCATGAAGAGACTTGTTGAGTTGCCGCTGCTCTCTGCTTCCTGTTGCCTCTTGACACACAGGAAACGGCTGCTCAGCCAATCATTGGTCAGACCGGTGACCTTCCTCACACAGTGATTGGTCGATTAGGCATTTCCTGGGTGTCAAGAGGCAACAGGAAGCGGAGAGCAGCGGCGACCCCGGGAGGGCATAGCTCAGCTTTCTCTAATACATGACTTTTGGATGTAAACGCTTCCTCCATTCAGACCCTTCAGAGTATGATGTAACCAGAACACATATTTGATGCGTGTGACAGGGGGCGTCCCCCGTACATGATAATGGACAGTTTCCGACAATTTCTCTTCTGAAATAACGTCTCACGGTTCATACATGAGATGAGCTCGACACCTCCGGCCCTTGTGTGCGCCCTCATTCCACTTTTACACCAGGGCCCCATTGCGTTATTTCAGTTCTACAGATGGACAGTAATTAACAATAACAATTACTCGCAGTTCACACCCGTCTTCTGTCCTGTCTGCAGTTTTTTTTTTTTTGCTCATTGGTTTCTGGTTGTTCAAAGTCCTCGATCTTTTAATCTGTCAGGATGACTCATTTGCTGCAGCTGCAAAAGTCCAACACCAACAGTCAATGCCTAGTGGTGCGGGAACCGCTGTCAGCCTCATCTCCGAGATTGTAAGATGATCCCCGGGGAGATAGGGAGAAGTCGTGTGTGAGCACTGCGCATACAGAAAGCCTTAACTCCTTCCAGACCGGAGAGATCAGCGTGCCGACGATTCCCTCCTACACGAACAGAAAATTATCTTTTACAAATTGGTTTAATACAGAAATTAAACGAATTATATTATAATAATAACCGGACATCATTATCATCAATATCATCCCCTGATTAACCCTTGAACGGCATTGAACGGGGCATTTACAGGGTAAATTATGGGGGGGGCACAATCACCGTTCCCCATCATTGTGCCCGTTTCATACAATGGAAAGTGACTCGCGATGAAGTAATTTGTAACAAATCAAATTTCTTGTTGATGTTCGGCAAAGTTCGGAGAAGAAGCTGAATCGAATTTTTGAAAACTTTGCTCTTCTCTAGTGTTCTCAATGCTGGGAAATACAGGCAGATAATTATCCAATGTGCAATACAATCAGAGGTTGGCTCTAAATGCATTCTGTGGCAGGACAACAACCCCAAATATCCAGCCAATGTCATTAAGAACTACATTCAGTGTAAAGAAGAACAGGGAGTCCTGGAAGTGATGACGTGGTCCCCACAGATCTCAGCATATCCCAGCTTCCATCTATACCTTGGATTAGCGAGAGGTCTATTGTTCTCCTATCCCTGGGACCCTCATCCATGACGGATCCACAAAAAACGCTAATGTGAAAGTTTCCTTATAGCTGATCGGATACTTTCGCCCAGGATCTCTATGGCTCAGCACGCGAGAGAGGGCACCATCTTTAAAGGGTTTAAGAGTTGTGTGTTTTTCCTGGGAACACTCATCAATGGTCTATCCACATGACAGATATCAGTACGATTCCTCTGATATAGTCTCACCATAGACGAAAATAAAGGCCCTTAATGTCCCCCATTTATTAACAGGTCACAAGTCCCTCTGCGCCGCCAGAAAAGCCAACGTTATTAGGAGGCGCAGGACTTCACATAAGTTTGGCGCTTCCTCTTGTTGGCCATGCGAAAGTCTTATCTCTACGCTCCCTCGCTGGCATAGATTAAGCCATTCTCCATGCCAAAACCAGCATGGAAAATGATAAATGAGCCGGCCTGCCCACTTACCCACGTCACGCCCCCTTTACTTGCCGCTTTTGTGGAAAATTTGCAGGTTTTGTCGCAAAAATGGTATGCGACAAAATAGGCAACTTTAATACACCACTATTGTGATGTGTATGAGTAAATAAATGTCCCCCTTAAAACCATAGATTATAAATCTTAAGAAATGGACTGTCAAATTGCAGGGTCCTAACAAGATGTACCGTACAAAGCTTGCAATTCTTTAATATAATGATGCCAACAGGTAGAAGAAACCTAGTGATGTGTCCACTGGGCTGCAGTCTATGGGAACCTGCTACCATGTTTGGGGCCACTAAACCACCTTCATGCCATAATGTAGCTGGGGTTTAGGCAGGGATGGACTTACCAATGTATCCTCCGGTGGACCAAGCTCTGACAATAATGGACCCCTAATAAAAAAGGTCCTATATACACAGATTGTGGGCCCTCAGAATAATTTCCTCTGGTGGGGCCAAGGGACTGAGTTTAGGGCCCCAAACCTATAGCAAACCCATGCATCCCCAGAGGCAGCAAGAAGTATGATTGAGCACATTTGCACTGCACCAGTGATGCTGAGGATGGTCCACCTTGTGTAAAGCAAGCTGTACCCTCCTCAGACATTCCTTAATATATTGCTGCTGCTTTGTACAATCCTTTTATATGCAAGAGGTCTGATGTTCACTATGTACATCTACACTATCTAGCGGTTGTGACCACCATTAATCAGCTATAATCTTCAAAAGAATGGTTTAGTTTCCCTGCAGTGCCTCCACAGGGGAAACAAAGCATTACATGGATTTTGTTTAAATCTAAGGACTGTCCATGTAATGCACCAACATCCTGGGTCCTCCAGAGAGAGAGAGAGGCACACCTAGTAATTGCTTTCCAACTAAATAATAGAGGGAAAATAGGGTATTTTTTTAAACCAGGCACCTTCTTTAACGTGGCCCCAATTCAGATCTTCCCTTTAAAAGTGGCTAACCTCCTCTTATAGCAGCGAAGAGATGTAACTCGCTGTCCTGTTTGTAGAGTTTCAGAACTATTTACTGTTATGTTCCTCATTCCCCTTGTGATAATGTAACATTTTGATGCACTTCAGGTCCCAAATACATCTTGATTCCTTCATCTTAAGTGCTACACTGCTTGTTTAATATCCTTCCACGGTCTGCTGACCGACGCGTGCCACGGGGATTCCTGGAAGTATTTTTTGTGGTATTGGAAGTTCAGGGCACACAGCTCAGTGCCCTCGGCTCTACACCAGGGAGTGGACTCGGGTCTGAAACACTTTTGGTCATTTCACAGAGTCACTCAAAGTGACAGCTAATTAATGACACCGGCGCTCAAAGTTTCAGGACACTTTGCTACAAAAAGAGGAACTCTATGTCTTTCGGAAGAGTTCAATGTCAGATTGTGATTGTCGCGTCCTGGGAAAATGCAACTCGTTTTTATTTTATTTATCCAGAATTATGACCTTAGAGGCAACATCTGTCTACGTGAACGTTCTCACTGGAAGTTCTTCCATTCTTCGGAAGACATATCCTTTATCTAACTTATGGTATATAAAAAAGTATTAAAAACTAACAGACTTTAGTAAAATCTAACAATGTACAGTACGTGCAGTAGACTGACAGACTGACAAATATATTAAAAATGAATATAAGCAAATAAGTGAATAAATAAAATACACAACAGGAAAATGAGGAAAGAACGCCTGAAAAACCTAACAGGAGGTTTTTGTCATCCACATGACCCATTATGGAACCTGTTGGTGCATACGTCTTGTGCCATGCTATTTTATGGGAGGATCTAGAGACCAATATATGCTGTATATAACGGCAAAGTTTGGTGTCCAAAGGTTGGTTATGTGCCTGAGTTTGGGTGTACAACTTCAGTGTCTAGAATAGAAAGCCTTCAAGGGTGCTGTAGCCTTAGAGCAAGACTGAAAAGCGCTGAATAAGGTGGTTTTAAAGAATCAAGCTGCTGAAAGGTGGGCCTGTGGAGGAGCAACTCTTATTAGACTGGTGGAACTTAAATCAAACCATTCTGCAGAGCACAAATGTGGTGCACAAAGCTAGAAGAACAAAGGTTCACACACAGGGACAGATCTACTACTTGTTCAGATGGTGTATGCATAGACCGGTTGTCTAGACCTGCACCAGATTTATCCCAGGGGCTCAGGCTGGATGATAAATGTGGTTCAGGAGCAGACACTTTTGTCTAGCTCCACACTAACTATTGCTTGGCTTCCTTTGCAGCAGAAGTTTACGCAAGAATTGTGGTGCAGTTTTGGCTCAAAATGGTGCATCATCAGCCACGCCCCTTCCCAAGTAAATCCCATTGATTTTCCATTAAGTTAAACCCCCATGATGTGCTAGGCGCAGTGGATTTCCAAAATTGCATCACTTTGTGCTGTTTACCAATCCGCTTAAATGCACACTTTACGGAGGGGCAGATTAAATAGACCATAGAACTTGGGCTGTTCCCAAAACTTAGGACCCCATACCCCCAAACTACTATGCTACCCAGAGCAGAACCCCAGAACAGATAGCAGATTCCCTAAATAAATACACACTCCAAAACCAGACCCCCCCCCGAAATATAAGTTTATACTTAACCCCTTAAATACAGATACACCCCCCCCCCCCAAGCAAACCCAATCAGTAGAAACACAGGTTAGACACCCTAATTAAAGTCAGACCCAGGCCCCCTAAAAAAAAAGACCTAAAAACACTGAATACATTTAGATCCAAGACTCCTTAAATTCAGACTAATACAGAACCCAGATAAGTCCCTGCCTTCTTGTTACACTCAAATTTGGCTTGAGGATCTGCAGAGGTCTAGTGAACATGTGCAGGTCCTTTAGATTAAAGCACAAAGCAGCTTCGACATGGTATTTGCTGATATTTCCAGCAAAAAAAAAGTGATTAAACCAAGATGTGCATCGACTCTTTGAGCCAGGGATCCTTACACAAAGTGTCAAAGCATCATGTCTTAGTGCATCAATCCACTATTGACATTAAGTTATTGTGAGCCAAAACCAGGAGTGAACCCTACACAGAGATAAGGTATAAGGGAACGATCTGTATCCATTCTGTGTTTTTGACCGACATCTGGTTTTCTTTCGCAGTTACTGATGGAAATCACTGACCAAATGAATAAAGTGTGGACTAGGCCTAAAGAGGTTTTCTGGGAAGCATTTCTCATCAACTCTAATGTGCAGCCATCTTTGACTTTATAATGTACCATTTCTGGCCCTATCGCCCAACCTGGAATGTACTCTTTTGACCCTCATCTACTCTCTTGTCTCTGATATCATGTCCGTTTGCTTGCAGCCAGGCTTTCTCATCTGTGCTGTGTTCACCCATGAACACCCATCTAATTTGCATGGGTGGAAAATGGGCACATGCACTGTCCAACAGTAGTGTCTGCGCATGTGCTAGATCTTCCCTGCCTTACTATAGGAGGATCGAAGGGACACACCTTCTCCCCATCGATGATGCTTATTAGATCGACATTCATGGGGGAACACAACACAGAGGACCTGGCTGTACGTAAATGGATGTGATGTCAGAGTAAGGGAATGGATGCGGTCCCATCACAGCATTACAGATTGGGTGATAGGGGCAGAAATGTTAAATAGAGTACATTACGTGGTCAAAGATGGCTGCACGTTAGTGTTAATGACAGCTGGTTAAGTATATAACTTTGAGCTCTTCGTAGATGCTCTTTATTAAAGGGGTTTGTTTGGTGACACAGTCCCTTTAAAAAATAGAACAGAAAAAAAGGCATGCGTTATACCCTAATGTAAGAAGATCTGGCTTGGGTAAAAAGAGTAGTCCGAGTGCTGGTAACGTGTTCATGATCATAGACATGACAAGTTTAAGAAGTACATTTAGACTGCTGAAATATCCCCCGACCCCCCTACAGGGGGTGCTGTAAATGAGCATCAGTGGATATAGACAACAAAAGGAGCAGTATGAAAAGCGCTGGCCAAGAACAGCAACTGGAATCTTCTGCCATGTATTAGCTATAGATGCCTTTGGGGTATGATTAACCCCTTTGTCAGGTTGCCACATGTATATCCATATTTAAACAACTTTCAGACACCTTTACATAAATAGCACATGTAAGAAACTTTGCAATATATCTCAACAAAGAAAACTGCCTCTTTCTCCATATATCAGCTCTTTCCCTCCTCACCCCTTGCTGAGCTACCATTTTCTCTGAATTCTATGATAAGTCCACCTTGAGAGACCAGCACAGGCTGCCTGCTCACTGAAGGATCAGATTACATCATCCCGTAGAGGGGAGGAGCAGTGAGCAGCAGAGAGAGATAGACACAACACAGGTCCGAATCTTCAGCTATTAGTAAGTGTTTTATTACCTCAAAGCTACTGGCTTCACATGTATGCCGTACAATAATGTCTTTCATACCCTTTTGCTTTTTTGTATAGGACTGGTAGTGATGGGGAACAAAATCAAGACTGCTTTATGGTTTTTATGGAAGCTATCATGGCAGATACAGATGTAGTATCACCAACATCGGGGGGTTCATGCTTTATCCCAACAGTGTAATTTGATAGCAACTTGATGCTTTAGAATCTTTGCACATGGTTAAATTAAGCCAGAACGGTAAGCTTGTGTGTTAATGCGCCAGGCATTACTTTATCACCTGCTACATTTCTAGCTCCAACCCTCTAACTCGGGGAGCTGGAAACCAGGATGAAAGTCTTATACCGGCCAGAAAAGTCTTATGCACACATGGCAGCTTATTCTGAAAAGTTACGCTTTAAAGAGGACCTTTCACCACTCCTGACTTGCCTGTTTTAATAGCGCCATGCATTCCCCATGTAATAACAATTCTGGAGCATCTATTCTTGTGTCTGTATGTTGTGCCATTCCTTTATTATTCCTACTAGAAGTTATGAATGAATCGCTGTCATTCTGCAGTAAGGGTAAGTCTGAAAATGGTAGCACTGATTAAATAGGGTGAGTCTGGGCAGGTACACACCCCCAACTGGTTACCTCCCCTCTGTACCCTTACTGCAGACTGCTAGCAATTCATTCATAACTTCTAGTAGAAATAATAAAGGAATGGCACAACATAGAGACATAAGAATAGAGGCTCCATAATTGTTGTTACATGGGGAATGCATGTAGCTATTAAAACAGGCATGTCAGGAGCGGTGAAAGGTCCTCTTTAAGGCAAAATCTTCTCCGCGAAAATTTCTAAAACTCCTGTTAGTTTAAACATCATAAAAAACTAATTCCCATAAACCTCTCGTCTATGGTCGGTGAATTGTATTGTTTTATTGTAGTCTAAGTCATCATAACCAGACCGAAAGTGGTGACAGAGTTTGTTCTCTAATGAATTGCAGTTTTTACGAGCCGCTCCGCTACGGAGACGTTAAACTAAATCACAATATATTTTACGCCCTTATTGATAGAAACATATCGGCGGCCATATTAACCACTGGTGTTGATTTACTGCGTATTTATTCTCACGTTGAGTTAAATCGAATGCTGAGAGCATTATAGACTTACATTCAGCGACGGAGAAAAAAAAGTGCATTTTGTGAAGGTTGTAAGTAATTGGATACAGTGTGTGTTAGAATACTGATTATAAGTTTTCTACCAACAATTATTCGCTTGGCTGCACAAATCAATCCCGTATGCGCAAGAAATACATCTGGCAGCTATAGAGCGGGGCTAGATTTAGGGAAGACAGGCACTCGGTAATTGTTGTACAAGCGCCAGGACTTGTTGTAAGCAGAGATTAGTTGGTGGGTTTACAGGAAACAAGTAGAGATGAGCAAATTTCTTTTTTGAAATTCGTTCATGCTTCGTTTAGTGGTAAAAGCAGAATTGTTTTATGGATTCCGCTAACATGGACCATAACGCATTTCTATGATGGAATGCCTTTAGAGGCATTCCGTTATTCATTCCGTTATGCAGGAGGAGTCCATAGACGTCTATTAGTACAAAAAGAATAACGGAATGCCTCTAAAGGCATTACATCATAGAAATGCGTTATGGTCCGTGGTAACGGAATCTTTAACGCAATTCTTCTTTTACCACCAAACGAAGCATGAACATGAAATGCGTTCATCTCTAGAAACAAGAATAAATTTGCATTATGTAGAAAATGCCTAATAAATAAAAGGTTGTGACTTGTCCGTGGACATTCTAGGTCTGTTTGACATTTTATTAATACCATCCAAAAAATAACTAAGTATAAAAAATTGTATATTATACAGTTTAGAGTTTTATGAGTGGTGTTTTTGTGAACGCAATCTGTATTAAAAAAAAAAATCATGAAATATTTAATTGATTATTCTGACCAGTGGGGCATACACAATAGGTTGTTGTTCACGGTTTTCCATTACTTTTCACCTTTGCTGTATAGACTGGGACCAAATAAGCAGAGTCATCTCATTAAAGGGTTACAGTATTCCACAATTAAATATTGATCACAAAAAATAAAAACTAGTTTTATTTGGAGGTTTAAAAAATGTCCCTTTGTCTAGATATTGTTGTCACATACTTGTATGATGCCTCCTGGTGTTCTGTTTATTCCTTCTCAGAGCTTCATGCTCTTATGCCCAGCACTAATATGGAAAAGCAACTGTTAGTACTCTGTTTCCCATTATCAGGCTGCACAGAAGCAGGGAACACTCTGACACCTGTGTACAAGTGGATCCAGGTGGTGGGACTAAGGACTAACCCCTTAGTGACCACCAGTACATCTTTTTATGGTGACCACTGAGGGGCCCTAAGAAGAGAACCTTTAGTCTAATGCTTTATACGGGTCCTGTGGTGGCTGAAGGTGGTGCTCGGCTGTATAATATTGGAAGAACCTCCGATCCTGGTCATTTAGCCTCTTGCATGCCATGACCAATAAGGACCACAACACCTAATTATTTTTCAAAAGGTGGGTGTTCCCTTTGTAAGCCCATCTGTGCTCCAAAGACATGATTGTGAGGTGCCAATGGATTGCTATGGCTGCTAGGGGCATATACATGCCTCCAGGTCTGCCATTGATAAGATAATACTTACAGACATAGGAAAACATTTATAATTTAAGGTTGTTTTTACTGTACGTCTGTTTAAGTCAGTCTTTGCTTTGTGTGCCTGCACCAAATTTATGAACTGGTGCACCTTAATAATATGTGGTGTGACTGTAATGTGGTTTGCATTTGCACCATTAGGTGTAAAAGTAGACCAGGCTCGGGTTGAGACTTTTTAGTGACTTTTGAAAAAGATGCACATAATAAATGAACCATAATCCAGGTCTTATCTGAAGTTTTGGCTTTTAAACTTAGACCTCTGTGAAAAATATCAAGGATCACAAAATGTCGGAAAACTGCTGCAGTTGCCATGACTTGGGGCTTTTTTACGCCACAAAACGCCATGGTCTAGATCACATGGTCTTGTCCATCTGTAGGTGTAATAAATATTGTTAGAAAAAAAAAAAATATTAATATTATTTATACTAGAGATTAATGCAACAGTTTTTTTTTTTTTTTGATTGGTTAGAATCAGATTTTTTTTCTACAGAGAGAGAGAGAGAGTGTTCATTATATTCTTTGCTTTTGGAGGTTCAGATTTAGAGCTCAGTGGATGTTCCCTACTTGTGGAGCTGCAGATTCAGAGCTCAGTGGGTGTTCCCTGCTTGTGAGACTACAGGTTCAGAGCTCAGTAAGTGTTCCCTAGTTATGAAGCTGCAGGTTCAGAGCTCAGTTAGTTTCCCCTGCCTGCAAAACCACAGATTTAGAGCTCAGTGTGTGTTCCCTGCTTGTGAGACTACAGGTTCAGAGCTCAGTTGGTGTCCCCTGCCTGCAAAACCACAGATTCAGAGCTCAGTGGGTGTTCCCTGCTTGTGAGAACACAGGTTCAAAGCTCAGTAACTGTTCCCTAGTTATAGCGCTGCAGGTTCAGAGCTCAGTTGGTGTTGCTTGATTGTGGACCAGCATGTTTAGAGCTCAGTGGAGGTTCAAAGCTCAGTGGGTGTTCCCAGCTTAAAGAGCTGCAGGTTCAGAGCTCAGTGGGTGTTGCCTCTGATTCTGCTATCCCTTTTCTAACACTGACATTGCTGTGCAACCTGTGATTTGTAAAAGGAAATGTATTTCAGAAGTCTCCCCAGTGATACTACTGTATATATAGCCTGTTGTGTTTGGTTGGCAAGAAGCAATGGAATAGCATGTGACTGCAGGTTCTCACCACACAAAGAGTTTACGTGTATTTAGTAGTAGTGATGAGCAGCATTGGCAATATTCGTTTTTGCAATATTTTAAATAAATTCACAAATTCTAGAATTTGTGATCTCCAGTCATTATTTTCGTGATTGCGCAAATCGGCACTAATGATGCGCATAATTTTTGCACAATACATGCAACTTCACATTTTATCAGGTGTGGAGATTTACTCTGGTAGGCAGGGTAAGCGGACGCAGTACAGAGGCAAAAACAAGGTTGTAAAGCAAAGTTCAGTGTTTTATTCACACAATAGGAAAAACAAGCCAAAAGTAACGGTGTTCAGTTTTGGTGCCTGTTCACACCACACAAAGTCCACAGTGCAAAAACCTTCACCTGGTCAGTAGTTTTCCACCCGAAGTCCACAGCAGGCTTTAGAGGCCTGTTTCCCCCAGAATACAGCTCTCACAGCTCCACAGCTTCTCTGTCATGGAGGATAATTCCCCAGCTAAACGTGCTGGCTGGGTTTTTATATCCCATCCAAAACCCGGCCTGGAACCGTGGGGAACAGCCACCCACCCTGCTCTTTGGCTGCTCCCAATAAGAACCGTCCCGGATCGGCCTTACAGCCATACTAACAGCTGAAGTGTCAGACTGCAACTGCAAAACTGACACTTCAGGGAAAAACCCGGTTCTTACCTCACCGAAGCCAGAAACCTTGGTGACACGTATCTTCCGTCAATGACGGCCCCTTGTTCCTTCTTACACAGGTCTGAGTAGATATTACTGATTGGTGCTGTTGAGGAAGGGTTGAGACGCATGCATATATATACATATATGCATGCAAACACGTGCATGCATGTATGATATACACTCACCTAAAGAATTATTAGGAACACCTGTTCTATTTCTCATTAATGCGATTATCTAGTCAACCAATCACATGGCAGTTGCTTCGATGCATGTAGGGTTGAGGTCCAGGTCAAGACAATCTCCTGAACTCCAAACTGAATGTCAGAATGGGAAAGAAAGGTGATTTAAGCAATTTTGAGCGTGGCATGGTTGTTGGTGCCAGACGGGCCGGTCTGAGTATTTCACAATCTGCTCAGTTACTGGGATTTTCACACACAACCATTTCTGTGGTTTACAAAGAATGGTGTGAAAAGGGAAAAACATCCAGTATGCGGCAGTCCTGTGGGTGAAAATGCCTTGTTGATGCTAGAGGTCAGAGGAGAATGGGCCGACTGATTCAAGCTGATAGAAGAGCAACGTTGACTGAAATAAGCACTCGTTACAACCGAGGTATGCAGCAAAGCATTTGTGAAGCCACAACACGCACAACCTTGAGGCGGATGGGCTACAACAGCAGAAGACCCCACCGGGTACCACTCATCTCCACTACAAATAGGAAAAAGAGGCTACAATTTGCACGAGCTCACCAAAATTGGACTGTTGAAGACTGGTTGAGACATTCAAATAGTAGAGTCCTAATTTGGCGTAAACAGAATGAGAACATGTATCCATCATGCCTTGTTACCAGGCTGGTAGTGGTGGTCTAATGGTGTGGGGGATGTTTTCTTGGCACACTTTAGGCCCCTTAGTGCCAATTGGCCATCGTTTAAATGCCACGGGCTACCTGAGCATTGTTTCTGACCATGTCCATCCCTTCATGACCACCATGTACCCATCCTCTGATAGCTACTTCCAGCAGGATAATGCACCATGTCACAAAGCTCAAATCATTTCAAATTGGTTTCTTGAACATGACAATGAGTTCACTGTACTAAAATGGCCCCCACAGTCACCAGATCTCAACCCAATAGAGCATCTTTGGGATGTGGTGGAACGGGAGCTTCGTGCCCTGGATGTGCATCCCTCAAATCTCCATCAACTGCAAGATGCTATCCTATCAATATGGGCCAACATTTCTAAAGAATGCTATCAGCACCTTGTTGAATCAATGCCACGTAGAATTAAGGCAGTTCTGAAGGCAAAAGGGGGTCCAACACCGTATTAGTATGGTGTTCCTAATAATTCTTTAGGTGAGTGTATATGCATGCATTAATGGTCACTTTATAGGAGGATGTGCGCAGATGTGCCCAGCATCTGCGCACATCTGCCCTTGGTGGTCCACAGGGGCTCATGGTGGCCCCTGTGGGAAATATGTGGTCCCCCTTATATATGTGCCCCCTTATAATGTAAAATATGTGCCCCTTATAATATAAGATCCCCTTATAATATAAGATGTATGCCTCCATAGGCCCCAATATCTGCAACCAGGTGCATCAGTGTGAATGTGCCCCAAGCATTCACACTGATGCAATCTGGTTGATTGCATCAGAATGACCGGACAAAGGTCCAGTCATCCTGATGGCTACAAAGGACTCAGGTTCAATAGAATCCTTTGTTCTAATTATCTCCAGCACTGCTGGAGATAATTATGCATGATAGAAGGGAGGGCGAAACCTCCCCTCCTTCTATTATGCGCATTCTGACAGCACGATTACCATCGCGCTGTCCGGAATGCTAAAGGCTACAGACGGGAGATCAAAGGCATCTCCTGCCTGTTAGCACACCTAGCGCGTCCCCGATGTGCGGGCCGGCGCAGTGACTGTTATATCACTGCGCCGGACCACGTGGCTCTAATGGGCGGGCGCGCGCCACCTGGTGGGCGGTGCGGGAGTGCGGGACGCCGGGGATAAATATCCGGCGGCCCCTGCACTCAGGAGAAGGGTCGGGACCCCCCACCTTGAAGGAGAGCGCATCCTGCGCTCAGGAAGAAGAGCCGTGCCGCCCCCCCTTAGAAGGAGACCACACTGGACTAACGAGCGGACCCCTGGACGAACGAGCAAGCACTGAGTATCACCCCCTTACCTACCCTATCCCACCAACGATCTCCCCTTTGATTAACCCTTACCTACCCTATCCCACCAACGATCACCCCTTTGATTAACCCTTACCTACCCTATCCCACCAACGATAACCCTTACCTACCCTATCCCACCAATGATATATTTAACCCTTACCTACCCTGTCCCACCAACGTTCACCCCTGATTCCCTGTTTATCCCCCCCATCATTGTGTACCTCAGCACTCACTTGCAAGGTATTAACCCTTGCAGTGCTGAACCTTCTGTTACAGAGTATTAACCCTTGCATCGCTGTCCGCTACTCCGTCTGTGTCTGTGGCCTGCACTCGCCCCTGCAGCGCCACTGTTAACTCTTATTGTACCCCATAGGGACAGAAAGTAGCCAGGGGGGTGGGCTGCTAATACTTGTATGTGTGAACTGTATAGTTAGTTTATGGGTGGAATTTGGGAACGTGTAGTGTAGTTTAGTACTGTATATTTAGTGTGGTACTGTTAGTACATTGCGTGCTTAGTGTATTAGGTATTAATAAATAATTGCCGATCTCTTCTTACTACTTTAATCATGAGCTGCCGGCTAAAGGACCTGTGGTGACATCACATCGTCCATCACCAAGGTGATGGACCATGTGATTGGACCATGTGATGAGCTCAGTGATGTCACCACAGGTCCTTTGACAGATCCTGAAGAAAGAACAGGAGACCGGCAGCTACGCGATCAATTGGAGGAGGTGAGATAATTTTTATTTATTTTTTTAACCCTCAATTGACCTTCTACTAAGCATTCTGTATTAAAGAATGCTATTATTTTCCCTTAAAACCATGTTATAAGGGAAAATAATTACATCTACACAACACTGAACCCAAACCTGAACTTCAGTGAAGATTGGGTCTCGGTACCACATTTAGTTTTTAATCACGCACGTGCAAAACGCATTGCACCCTCACGATAAAATCTGAACAACAGAACGCAATCGCAATTGCGTACCTACTCGTGCAGGTTTGCCGCAATGCACCCGAGACGCATCCGGAGCCAAAACGTGACGCCCGTGTGAACTCAGCCTTAAAGGGCTTCTGTCACCCCCAAAACTAATTTTTCATTTTTGGGCATATTAAAATCCTTATTGGACGACTATTCCCTATATAGGGCTCTTACCTTGTTCTGTGGCTTGGTTTCACTAAAAATCGATCTTTTAAAATATGCAAATGACTTCACTACCAGCAAGTAGGGCGTCTACTTGCTGGTAGCCGCCACATCCTCCTTTCCAAAAAACGCCCCCTCCTCCTGCTGATTGACAGGGCCAGGGAACGCTCTCCTCCTCCGGCTGGCCCTGTCTGCAATTCAAATCCCGCGCCTGCACCTCATTCGGCGCAGGCGCTCTGAGAGAAGGACGCTCGCTTCCTCAGCATTCCCTCAGTGCGCCTGCTGCCGATGACGTCACCCGAAAGAGAAGATGTAATCGGAGCAGGTACCTGCGCCGAATGAGGTGCAGGCGCAGGATTTGAATTGCAGACAGGGCCAGCCGGAGGAGGAGAGCGCTCCCTGGCCCTGTCAATCAGGCAGGTAGGAGGGGGTGTTTTTTGGAAAGGAGGATGCGGCGGCTACCAGCAAGTAGACGCCTTACTTGCTGGTAGTGAAGTCATTTGCATATTTTAAAAGATCGATTTTTAGTGAAACCAAGCCACAGAACAAGGTAAGAGCCCTATATAGGGAATAGTCGTCCAATAAGGATTTTAATATGCCCAAAAATGAAAAATGAGTTGTTAAGGAACCTTTTAGTCCACCTTTGCATTGGAAAGGGTGAAGTCGGTGCTCAAAATCTGCATCAAAGCCCACTCAATGGTGCTGCAGGTCTTCTTGCAGGCTACATCAAATCTGTCTTGTGTGAACATAGCCACATTGTTCTTTTTTGTAGGTTAAGAACAGTGATCGCCAACCAGTGGTCCATCTAATGGCTAGAGAGTCACGGGTTGGGGATCAATCAGCAGTGGAGAACCACCACTAACACACTGATATTAGTGATTCTGACAGGATCAGCTCTGCTGCATCTCTGAAATCTGGAATTTTCCCAGGCGCACGGCCTCATACAGAAAGACCTTAAAATAGCCTTTAACATGAGAAGACTATTTTCTTTGTCAGCGCAGTGTTTTAGTGCTTCCTTTAAACCATGTTATCCCTCTGAAAGTCTTCATTTCCAGCGTACAGTATGGTGATCCCTCTCTGACAGACCATGAACATCAAATAGGTAACGCTTTGAGCGGAGAATCTGTACCAGGGAACGGAATCCACAGCATCCAATTTAGCTTCTTTTTTTTTTTTTTCCAGATCAGAATTTGTCTGAAACGTCTTATGTCAAAGCGTTTTTATTTTTTTTCTCTTTGCTTTAATATGCATCAGCTGGCGGCAGAAATCTCGCTCGAATCAACCGCCTGTTATAGTTTTACTGTATCAGGAGCAAAGTTTTCTATGGACAAAACTTTCTCAGCTCGCTTTGATCGCTAGTGAAGTTCTTAAACGTATGTCTCATCTTCCGAGATGCCGGGTTAAATCAAGTATCAAACTCCTTAAAGGGGTTGACGGCTTTAGAAAGTTCTATTTAACAGCTCTATTGGGGCATTCTGAGTTCTGCAGGGTGGAGGCCCTATTAATAACCGCCAGATCGGAGAGCCACTGCAAAGGAGGAAGCTATAGAAGGAGCAGAGGTCAGAGCCGCACATAGGTTACTGGGGTCCTGGGTCTGGGCCTGAGGTGGAAAAAGGCTACTTTACCCCATACAAATACACCATGGTAAGTAGTTTTAGGACTCCAATGCAAAATCTGCAAAAGGACTTCCCTTTTCCTTTCTCAGATTTTGCATTGTAGTCCTGGAGCTTTAAGCCTCGGCCTTGGTGTGTCCACGTGTTACACCAATCTCATTTACTTTATATGGCAAAGTATGTCTTCCCTGGCCAATAACATCTGATCACAGTGGATCTTAGCATCAGTAGCAGTGGTTCTCCAAGCCATAGCGCTTCTTGAATTATAGCATATGACCCCTAAGGAAGTTTAAGTGGTGTATATACAAACCGGATTCCAAAAAAGTTGGGACACTAAACAAATCGTGAATAAAAACTGAATGCAATGATGTGGAGATGGCAAATGTCAATATTTTATTTGTAATAGAACGTAGATGACAGATCAAACGTTTAATCCGAGTAAATTTATCATTTTAAAGGAAACATACGTTGATTCAAAATTTCACGGTGTCAACAAATCCCAAAAAAGTTGGGACAAGTAGCAATAAGAGGCTGGGAAAAGTAAATTTGAGCATAACGAAGAGCTGGAAGACCAATTAACACTAATTAGGTCAATTGGCAACATGATTGGGTATAAAAAGAGCTTCTCAGAGCGGCAGTGTCTCTCAGAAGCCAAGATGGGTAGAGGATCACCAATTCCCACAATGTTGCGCAGAAAGATAGTGGAGCAATATCAGAAAGGTGTTACCCAGCGAAAAATTGCAAAGACTTTGCATCTATCATCATCAACTGTGCATAACATCATCCGAAGATTCAGAGAATCTGGAACAATCTCTGTGCGTAAGGGTCAAGGCCGTAAAACCATACTGGATGCCCGTGATCTCCGGGCCCTTAAACGACACTGCACCACAAACAGGAATGCTACTGTAAAGGAAATCACAGAATGGGCTCAGGAATACTTCCAGAAACCATTGTCAGTGAACACAATCCACCGTGCCATCCGCCGCTGCCAGCTGAAACTCTACAGTGCAAAGAAGAAGCCATTTCTAAGCAAGATCCACAAGCTCAGGCGTTTTCACTGGGCCAGGGATCATTTAAAATGGAGTGTGGCAAAATGGAAGACTGTTCTGTGGTCAGACGAGTCACGATTCGAAGTTCTTTTTGGAAATCTGGGACGCCATGTCATCCGGACCAAAGAGGACAAGGACAACCCAAGTTGTTATCAACGCTCAGTTCAGAAGCCTGCATCTCTGATGGTATGGGGTTGCATGAGTGCGTGTGGCATGGGCAGCTTGCATGTCTGGAAAGGCACCATCAATGCAGAAAAATATATTCAGGTTCTAGAACAACATCTGCTCCCATCCAGACGTCATCTCTTTCAGGGAAGACCCTGCATTTTTCAACAAGATAATGCCAGACCACATTCTGCATCAATCACAACATCATGGCTGCGTAGGAGAAGGATCCGGGTACTGAAATGGCCAGTCTGCAGTCCAGATCTTTCACCTATAGAGAACATTTGGCGCATCATAAAGAGGAAGGTGCAACAAAGAAGGCCCAAGACGATTGAGCAGTTAGAGGCCTGTATTAGACAAGAATGGGAGAGCATTCCTATTTCTAAACTTGAGAAACTGGTCTCCTCGGTCCCCAGACGTCTGCTGAGTGTTGTAAGAAGAAGGGGAGATGCCACACAGTGGTGAAAATGGCCTTGTCCCAACTTTTTGGGGATTTGTTGACACCATGAAATTCTGATTCAACATATTTTTCCCTTTAAAATGGTACATTTTCTCAGTTTAAACTTTTGTTCCGTGATTTATGTTCTATTCTGAATAAAATATTAGAAGTTGGCACCTCCACATCATTGCATTCAGTATTTATTCACGATTTGTATAGTGTCCCAACTTTTTTGGAATCCGGTTTGCACATTTGCAAATTATTTTTTATTGTTTCAATACATATACAACAATGAAATGACAAATGTAAACTGTTTTTCAAAAATAAATAAGGCTACTTTCACACTAGCGTTAATATTTTCTGGTATAGAGATCCGTCATAGGGGCTCAATATCGGAAAAAAAACACTTCCGTTTTGTCCCCATTTGTGTCAATAAGGACAAAGCGTAACTGAACGGAATGCTCCAGAATGCATTCCCTTCCATTCTCATACCAGAGAGCAAACGGTTGGCTTTCCGTCCTGGGATGTGGAGCAAGACCAACAATGCAAGTCAATGCACACTTTCAATGATCTCTTCACTGCAGGAGGATCCTCAGTTCATGGCCCTACAGTAGTGTTGGATCGCTGGTGGTAACACTCATGGATCAGAGGCGAGGTCACAACATTGGTGCAGTGGTGGTAACACTCATGGGTCAGAGGCGAGGTCACAACATTGGTGCAGTGGTGGTAACACTCATGGGTCAGAGGCGAGGTCACAACATTGGTACATTGGTGCAGTGGTGGTAACAGTCATGGGTCAGAGGCGAGGTCACAACATTGGTGCAGTGGTGGTAACAGTAATGGGTCAGACGCGAGGTCACAACATTGGTGCAGTGGTGGTAACAGTCATGGGTCAGAGGCAAGGTCACAACATTGGTACATTGGTGCAGTGGTGGTAACACTCATGGGTCAGAGGCGAGGACACAACATTGGTACATTGGTGCAGTGGTGGTAACACTCATGGGTCAGAGGCGAGGTACACAACATTGGTACATTGGTGCAGTGGTGGTAACACTCATGGGTCAGAGGCGAGGTACACAACATTGGTACATTGGTGCAGTGGTGGTAACCCTCATGGGTCAGAGGCGAGGACACAACATTGGTGCAGTGATGGTAACACTCATGGGTTAGAGGCGAGGACACAACATTGGTACATTGGTGCAGTGGTGGTAACACTCATGGGTCAGAGGCGAGGACACAACATTGGTACATTGGTGCAGTGGTGGTAACACTCATGGGTCAGAGGCGAGGACACAACATTGGTACATTGGTGCAGTGGTGGTAACACTCATGGGTCAGAGGCGAGGACACAACATTGGTACATTGGTGCAGTGGTGGTAACACTCATGGGTCAGAGGCGAGGTCACAACAAGTGGCAATGCAATAGGACTAGATGTGGTCAGCAACCAAGCTGAGGTCTGAATCTAGAGCAAAGTCTGTATAAATAGAATAGTATTATAGAAATATTAATAGCAATAATCTAAGAAAGAATAATACCTCAATTACTCACAGTGTCTAACAGCAAAAAGAATTCTAAAAAAAAAAGACAAAATCCAGAGGTATCAGCCACCAAGGTGACCCAAAGTGGACAAGAGCTGTGAGACAGAAGCGCAGGAACATGACAGAGGGGAAGAAGAAGAACATCAGGTTGCTTGGAAACTCAAGAAGACCAGTGCACTGAACCTCAAGCCCCAATAGAGACCCAGTGTTGGTGCAGGAGCGGTGAGTAACTGATGCTTACAATTCCTATGCAGGACACCCCAAAAGCCCAAAGTGCTGTGATACTCCACTCCATCTTCTTGATATTCAGACAGTTATTGGTAAAAGTGGATGTACCCTTGAATTTATCCTGTCTGTCTCTCGCATCTGTCTATATGGTATATATCATAAGTAAAGAGAATTTTATATATTTTATAACTTTGTATATGCATTTAATACTGCAATGCTTTGCTGAATTGAGGCTAGACAGCAAAACCAAGGTGTTAGCAACTCCTAATAGTGTCATACTTTATGGTCGCCCAAAAACACATAAGAATGCTATACAGTGACCAAATAATAGCCCCAGTAATCTAACAACACTGCTATACAACATCTCAATAAATCTGCATATAATTCACAGTAAAGGGGTATTTTGGAAGTACATTAGTGATGACCTATCTTCAGTACTGGTTATCAATATCAGATCGGTGGGTGTCCAACTCCCGACACCCTCCCCCAACAGCTGTTAGAAAGGGTCCAATCTCTTTACAGCATACCAAGTAAAGCGCCATACATGGTATAGTGGTTGTGCTTGGTATTGCAGCCCAGCTCCATTCACTTGAATGGGATTGAAATGCACACAGGCCATGTAACCGAATAACATGATGTCACATGGCCTAGGAAGAGGCTGCAGTTCTCACCTGGAACGACGTGGCCTCTTCACGCAGCTGATTAGTAAGGGCTTTTGCACACCAGCGAGCCCTCTGGGGCAATTACTCTCCGTGTGTGAACGTGATCCTCCGTTCTGGACTCCGTTCTGATTTATAAAGCTTCTACAGAATCAGAGTGACAGCTTTATATCACTATGATCCTGTAGAAGTAAGGTCAAGCAGAGACACATAGCATTATACATGCTTTGAGCTCCTGCAAGTCCAAAATGTAGGATCACATTCACACACAGAGTATGATTTCCATAATGGACTTGCTCGTGTGAAACACACCAAGGATGCCAGTAGTCAGATCCCCACTGATCAGATATCCTGAAGATTTTACTCACAGAAAGCCCTTTTAAGAATACTGGTGGCCACAAGCCTCGGGTACCATACCTATAATGCATCCTCTAGTTATGGAATTTGCGCCCTGTGCAAGTCCTTAAGCCTACCAAACCAATAGGATAGAGGCAGCTGGATGGTGGATGTATACCTGGCCAGAAGAGGCAGGTCTTAGGAAGGAGAAGATTTGAGGTTGCAAAGGTTTGGTGTGACTGATTTAGGACTGGAACCAATAAGAGTGATTGTAGTACCCCAGAGTACCCCAGAGCGGGCACTACCATTCTAACACCCTGCTAATGTGTCTAATAGGTTAACCAATAATATCATCTCTGTATTTATTCCAGGTCCTTTGATATTGTGCCTTGATAATATGAACTGTGCCTGGTCGTCCAGCTGGTGGCAAAGAATCTCGTAAAGAGTACCTTTAGATAAAATGGAACTGCCCATTCCATTCTCCCCCTCTTTTGGGCAGAGGTGGGCTAGTCCTGCTAATTATCAAGGGAGGGGTTGCAGGAAGCTGAACAGAGAGTGGAGTTGAGAACTGGAAATAGACGAGTCATGGCGCAGTGAGGGGACCTCTCTCCTCCTGCAGTAGGAGTCTTATAAGGGAAGCAGCTCATAGAGCACCGTGTTTCCTAACAGTTTAGAGACTGAATATTACAAAGGGGTCAATGACCAAAGGCACCCAGCTCCTAAAGTCCTGTAACCAGACTGAAGTCAGAGATTAGTACAGCAGAGAGAGAAAGCAAGATAAGTTCACCTGCCAGTTTACCTACAAAACCTGCTGGACTCTAGTGTTGGGCGGGAATATTCAAATCGTGAATTTCAATCGCAAATATCGCCACTATTTGTATTTGCGAATATTCTAGATTTTTTTTTTTCCTCAGTAACCTCCCGTCTTGCTTGTGGGCCAATGAGAAGGCTGCAATGTCTTTGTCAGAGCTTAGCAGCATCCATAGCAACCAATAGGACAGTTGCCCCCCCCCCCCTTACTATATAAGAACCTCCCCAGCAGCCATTTTCAGCAGTTTTATGGAGTTCTGAGAGAGAGAGAGAGAGAGCAGTGACATTGCTGTGCTCTGTGCTTTACTGTTTAATTACATTAGATAGTTAGTTAGCTTATATATACAGTACAGACCAAAAGTTTGGACACACCTTCTCATTCAAAGAGTTTTCTTTATTTTCATGACTATGAAAATTGTAGATTCACACTGAAGGCATCAAAACTATGAATTAACACATGTGGAATTATATACATAACAAAAAAAGCGTGAAACAACTAAAAATATGTCATATTCTAGGTTCTTCAAAGTAGCCACCATTTGCTTTGATTACTGCTTTGCACACTCTTGGCATTCTCTTGATGAGCTTCAAGAGGTAGTCACCTGAAATGGTTTTCACTTCACAGGTATGCCCTGTCAGGTTTAATAAGTGGGATTTCTTGCCTTATAAATGGGGTTGGGACCATCAGTTGCGTTGTGGAGAAGTCAGGTGGATACACAGCTGATAGTCCTACTGAATAGACTGTTAGAATTTGTATTAGAAAAAAGAGCTAAGTAAAGAAAAACGAGTGGCCATCATTACTTTAAGAAATGAAGGTCAGTCAGTCCGAAAAATTGGGAAAACTTTGAAAGTGTCCCCAAGTGCAGTCACAAAAACCATCAAGCGCTACAAAGAAACTGGCTCACATGCGGACCGCCCCAGGAAAGGAAGACCAAGAGTCACCTCTGCTGCGGAGGATAAGTTCATCCGAGTCACCAGCCTCAGAAATCGCAGGTTAACAGCAGCTCAGATTAGAGACCAGGTCAATGCCACACAGAGTTCTAGCAGCAGACACATCTCTAGAACAACTGTTAAGAGGAGACTGTGTGAATCAGGCCTTCATGGTAGAATATCTGCTAGGAAACCACTGCTAAGGACAGGCAACAAGCAGAAGAGACTTGTTTGGGCTAAAGAACACAAGGAATGGACATTAGACCAGTGGAAATCTGTGCTTTGGTCTGATGAGTCCAAATTTGAGATCTTTGGTTCCAACCACCGTGTCTTTGTGCGACGCAGAAAAGGTGAACGGATGGACTCTACATGCCTGGTTCCCACCGTGAAGCATGGAGGAGGAGGTGTGATGGTGTGGGGGTGCTTTGCTGGTGACACTGTTGGGGATTTATTCAAAATTGAAGGCATACTGAACCAGCATGGCTACCACAGCATCTTGCAGCGGCATGCTATTCCATCCGGTTTGCGTTTAGTTGGACCATCATTTATTTTTCAACAGGACAATGACCCCAAACACACCTCCAGGCTGTGTAAGGGCTATTTGACCATGAAGGAGAGTGATGGGGTGCTGCGCCAGATGACCTGGCCTCCACAGTCACCGGACCTGAACCCAATCGAGATGGTTTGGGGTGAGCTGGACCGCAGAGTGAAGGCAAAAGGGCCAACAAGTGCTAAGCATCTCTGGGAACTCCTTCAAGACTGTTGGAAGACCATTTCAGGTGACTACCTCTTGAAGCTCATCAAGAGAATGCCAAGAGTGTGCAAAGCAGTAATCAAAGCAAAAGGTGGCTACTTTGAAGAACCTAGAATATGACATATTTTCAGTTGTTTCACACTTTTTTGTTATGTATATAATTCCACATGTGTTAATTCATAGTTTTGATGCCTTCAGTGTGAATCTACAATTTTCATAGTCATGAAAATAAAGAAAACTCCTTGAATGAAAAGGTGTGTCCAAACTTTTGGTCTGTACTGTATATAATACAGATAGTTAGTGGGAGATAGTCAGTGTAGGTTAGATAATTATATAATGTAGCAGGTTCCAGTGCAGGGTGTTAGGTAGTGTGATAGGAATTACAGTTTCTCTGCTGACCATACATACATGCCACAGACAGTGCTGTTATATTACAAGTTCACAACAATACTTAGTGCACCAATCAGTAATAAGTAGTCAGACCTGCTAAAATGTGAAGTTGCACGTATTGTGCAAAAATATGCGCATCATTAATTGCCGATTTGTGCAATCACGAATATATATGGGAGCACTCTATCAGCATATAAAGCTTTTGTAATGTTCTGCCGTGCCAACCATTTTATACAGTCTCAGGAAACTTCTAGCAGCTTGGAAAATGTAGCAACAGTGACCCACGCCTGTATTGCGTGTGCAATACGTGCATATTACATTGCTGATTTTCGCAATCAAGAAAATAATCGCAAATTCACAAATATATGACGAATATTACCCAAATATTTGCGAAATATTGCAAATTTGAATATTGTCCCTGCTGCTCATCAGTACTTGAGCCAAGAGAAAGAACAAGTTTATTCAAGTAAGGCTGTTGAACTTTATCAAGTCTGGACTAGGAATATTCTCCACCAGCTACGACTCTCCCTTTTTTGCGCCAGTATCCAGGTAGGAGCACCGTGACACACAAACTATTAAGGGATGCATCACCACTCAGCATTCCTAAAAACCTGGGACACAATCGGCTGCATGATCACATATTTATTTTCTGGTGGGGATGGGGAGGAGTTCCTTCCTTACTCTGTATCCACACACATAGTAGCATGACCTCAGTGACTCTATCTTATTATGCCCCCCTTTAACACTGCCTTTTATTTTCCATCATTACAACTCCACATTTGTTCTTGTAGTGGGTAATAAAGCCACGGCCGTTTGTAAAACAAACCTAAATATGTTCCAGCATTGGGAATTTGGAAAGAACACAATTCAAGGTAATATTCGGCTAATAAAGAAAAAATATTGTTTGTTTTTGGTGTCGGGGTGTAATGGCGCTCCCCCGTTGTACCTGTGATTGTAAGAGATGACTAAAGAACACTTTAAGTAATGGAACCTTGTTTTATTCCATAAGAAGTCACATTCTTCATTCTTACAAGGTCTTTGCTGCAGTCCTAATATGATTGTAATTCATATTCAGAACTTGCAATGAATGTGCCAGCTAAAATGGATCATTAGCCTTGAACTGCTCTCTTATATATTTTCTTATGCAGCTATTAAAGTATTGTACATGGCGATTTCATATCGCTCTACTGTAGATATTATTAATCTACAATTTAACCGTGCAGCACTTGCTCCAGTTTTAAACATTTAAAGGGACATCATGGACTAAAGTAATAGCTGGTTACCAATCTTAGATTGGTGGGGGTCTTACCCAACTAGGCATCCCTCCTCTCCAATCAGGCAGCCATGATAGCGAGGGTTAAGGAAGCCACTGTGGAACATGTGCCCAGTCACGTCCTTTAAGCCTTAAAGGGGTTATCCCATGATTAATGCAAAATAAATAAAAATTAGGCATCATAAAGGACATGAAAATCAACAAACAAAGCTGGAACCAGCCATGTAACCGACAAGGATCCAGAGATTCCTTCATTCATTGCTCCTATTCTGCTATATGTATTTCAAGCAGCCAGCCCAGGAAGCATGCCCTGCCTCAGGGGGAGTGTCCTGTCTGCTGCAGCTGGTGGCAGTTGAAGGATGGAACTAAGCATCTGTGACCATCTCTAGGAGGTGGACAGAAAAATTAGAAAAAGTACAAACAGTAGGTGGCGCTATACAGATAAATGTAATAGAATAAATCAGTGGCTATAATACATGTTTAATTACATGCAATTGCAAAAGTGTTTAGAACCAGGTGCTGGTTTGAAAATTGTGGATTGTTTTTCATGGAACAACCACTTTATGGGTCTTACAAAAGCAGTCAGGCATTGTGCTCATCCTTGCTGTGGTCGCGTGGCTGGGGTGTAGTGGTGGCAGGGAGAAAAGGTCCCCCATCCTAGTGATCACTGGGGCCCCCTCTAATACAATTATCACCTGTCTATCACCTCCTCTAAGGTCCTTGTCTTTTCACAGTGGTAGTTACTATAATCATTTGCTAAAAGGAAATTTGTGAATTCAGAAAAGATTGTTCAGAAAGTATCATAGTAATATATGACCACCAAAAATGGATTTGAGGTAAAGGAACATTGTTTTGATATGTTCCCCCAACAGATGGTCTCAAGGGGGCCTCTGTGTGTCGCTCCCCAGCTGGTGGCATCTATGGATAGTACTGTTCCCTAGTAGTCTAAGGGATATGGTAGTAGGAAGATAACCCTGTTACTTGAAGTTACAGAGGTGTCCACCTTTTACCTTTCTTCAGATTTGGCTAAGGACTCCAATTTCACATGCAAAAAAAGTTCAATATAATATCACAACATCTTAGCAAAACTCTTGATGGATTGCAACTCACATCACAGCCACTGAGTGTCCAGAAGTGGACACATAGGGCATCAACATCTTGTCACAGAGTATCACAAAATTGTTTTCTTAAGAAGCTGCTCATCTTGCTCCACATACATTTCGGGATATGTCAAACTCAGAGCAAAGGTAAGGAAGGACTCAACTTGATCCTCTGGAGACTCTTATCAGTGGAGGTCCAAGATCTAAGACCCCTAAAGAAACAAAAAAAAAACATAAGGGTCCCTATAATTTCTGATGCCCACAGTTGTTCCCAGGCACCTGCAGTCCAAGAATTGGAACATAACCCCATAAAATAAAGGGGTGTTGCATTTCCCTCTACAGTGGGTGACTAGGAACGTGGCTGTGCTGGCAAACAATAAGACGTATTGCTTAGCTACCATTGTGGACCATCCATTCTGAAAGATTAGTGGTGGCCAGTCTCTGATCAGTAAGTGATGACATTTCCTAGTAATATGCGATCACTAACTATGGGAAAGCTCCATTTAATACTTTTTGACTCAATCATACACAATATTAAAGGGCTTTTATCCTTTCAATGAGCAGTATGCCTCAATACTATCCTCCGTATATTGCCGAGCTTAAAAATAGTGGAAGTTTTTCGTTTAGATCATTAGAGACTGTAGATGAAGGGTCTTTGGACAGAAAAGTATGTATTTTTTTCCAGCCTATAAAGCCATGTTGATGGCAAGAGGTCTTCTACTTCATTTCAGGAATTGAATGTCTAAAGCTGGGTATTCCCCTACCAATATTGAGTCACATTTTTAGTCGAGAATCAAAATTGCTTGTGGTCACCTTCCAAAACATTGATCAATGCTTTCAAGATCTGCAAGACCTTTGGCAGATCTAACTTAAACACATAATTCATGATCACAGTTACACACACTTATAACAATAACGATTTTTTAAACCAGGGAAGCAACCCCTGTGGCCACCATAAGAGCTATGGATCACAAACTCCAAGCACAGGTTGGCCAATTGCTCTCCCCGATGGGTGGTGTAACCATGAACCAGCACCTGACTTCTACTCTCCACTGCCAAGTTGAAAAATTATCTCTAGATATGAAAGGTAAGTCTTTAGGCAGATCTGGCATAGGTTGGTTTAAATGCAGAATTTGCTCTGATACTTTTGAAGCCGTAAGTGTTTACGTGCCTAGAGGAAGACCCTTATAGATGCTATAGGGGATGCTGGTGGCGAATCTCCAGGTAAGTTTGTCTCAACTTACTTTCTTAGTGAGTAATATCAATGAGTATACTGTATGTTCTCCTGTCTCTACTTGCAAGAGTTTGAGAATAACCCAAGATTACATTTTTTTTTTTTTGTTTCCAAAAAGGGGGTGGTGAACAAGTCCTGGACCCTTATCTGCTGGAATAGGTAGCATGAGTGAGAAATTGAAGACCAGAGGGTGAATTATGATTTTTATAATCGGGTCACACTGCAGATGAGGTACTGGCTTGACTATAATCCTAAATTATGGCTCACGGCTTGTTTAAAAGGTCAAGCTTTGACTTACAGGATAGAAACCTTACAATATATCTGTTGCCATTAGAGGTTCAGATTTATTTTCTTTTTAGAAAGGGAGCTACCATAACTTTCATATCCTCTTTGTAAGATAAATAAATAATGTAACCAGAGTTTAAAGGGGTCCTCTCACTTCAGCAAGTGGCATTTATCATGTAGAGAAAGTTAATCCAAGCCCCTTACTAATGTATTGTGATTGTCCATATTGCCTCCTTTGCTGGCTGGATTAATTTTTTCCCCTCACATTATACACAGCTCGTGTCCATGGTTACGACCATCCTGCAATCCAGCAGCAGTTGCCGTGCTTGCACACTATAGGAAAAAGCATCGGCCTCTCTGGTGGTCGGGTCTGTGGAAGTACTCATAGGCTAGTGCTTTTTCCTATAGTGTGCAAGAACGGTCACCAATGCTGGATTGCAAGGTGGTCGTAACAATGGAAATGAGCAGTGTTAAATGTGCTGGAAAAATGTCAGCAAAGGAAGCAATATGGACAATCACAATACATTAGTAAGTGCCTGGTATTCACTTTCGCTAGATGATAAATGCTATATATTTTCTAAAGTGAGACAACCCCTTTAATTAAAAAAGATTCAATTCTTTCTGGTTATAACCATTTTGGGGCCTGAAAGAAGCATAAATCCATAAAAAAATAACTTGCTAGGTAACATCATTCAGTTGCTCAGAAGGGGTAGTAATAAGTATAATGTAATGTGTATTATTACTCTATCTCATCCGGACAAATGTATTATGACTTTATTGGTACATGTATATTATTTAGAATGAAAATCCCAATCTATAAATCTTCTTACATAAGCTCACAATCATCCAGGACGCCTCCTGAGGAGTCGAACTCTAAAGCAGATAAACCTAGCTCTCAACACGCCTCAGAAAAGCAATTTAATTTTTATATTTGCTAATTTTAAATGTGTTTGAAAAGTAATAATATTTAGGTTCATTGAACCGTGAAAATCCCATTAAGAATTTAGCATTCCACCTGTAGGAGAGATATGTGTTTCAACACATTCCAAGCTATTATCAGGAAATATGTCAATTCCATCGCTGGTCAAAATGTGCATTAGTTAATTTATGACACTAATATTATTAATAATAGTAATATCTTAACCCCTTAAATTCTCCCTGATAAGCACAGCAGCTAAACCCCTGAGATTATCAGTAGAGACAGGACTGTATCAGAGGGATCAGAATAATTTGAGAAGGAAAAAGTAAGGATCAGTTATTGTCTACCTTTCAAATATACAGTTGCAAGAAAAAGTATGTGAACCCTTTGGAATGATATGGATTTCTGCACAAATTGGTCATAAAATGTGATCTGATCTTCATCTAAGTCACAACAATAGACAATCACAGTCTGCTTAAACTAATAACACACAAAGAGTTAAATGTTACCATGTTTTTATTGAACACACCATGTAAACATTCACAGTGCAGGTGGAAAAAGTATGTGAACCCTTGGATTTAATAACTGGTTGAACCTCCTTTGGCAGCAATAACTTCAACCAAACGTTTCCTGTAGTTGCAGATCAGACGGCACAACGGTCAGGAGTAATTCTTGACCATTCCTCTTTACAGAACTGTTTCAGTTCAGCAATATTCTTGGGATGTCTGGTGTGAATCGCTTTCTTGAGGTCATGCCACAGCATCTCAATCGGGTTGAGGTCAGGACTCTGACTGGGCCACTCCAGAAGGCGTATTTTCTTCTGTTTAAGCCATTCTGTTGTTGATTTACTTCTATGCTTTGGGTCGTTGTCCTGTTGCAACATCCATCTTCTGTTGAGCTTCAGCTGGTGGACAGATGGCCTTAAGTTCTCCTGCAAAATGTCTTGATAAACTTGGGAATTCATTTTTCCTTCGATGATAGCAATCCGTCCAGGCCCTGACGCAGCAAAGCAGCCCCAAACCATGATGCCCCCACCACCATACTTCACAGTTGGGATGAGGTTTTGATGTTGGTGTGCTGTGCCTCGTTTTCTCCACACATAGTGTTGTGTGTTTCTTCCAAACAACTCAACTTTGGTTTCATCTGTCCACAGAATATTTTGCCAGTACTGCTGTGGATATCCAGGTGCTCTTGTGCAAACTGTAAACTTGCAGCAATGTTTTTTTTGGACAGCAGTGGCTTCCTCTGTGGTGTCCTCCCATGAAATCCATTCTTGTTTAGTGTTTTACGTATCGTAGATTCGCTAACAAGGATGTTAGCATATGCCAGAGACTATTGTAAGTCTTTAGCTGACACTCTAGGATTCTTCACCTCATTGAGCAGTCTGCGCTGTGCTCTTGCAGTCATCTTTACAGGACGGCCACTCCTAGGGAGAGCAGCAGCAGTGCTGAACTTTCTCCATTTATAGACAATTTGTCTTACCGTGGACTGATGAGCAGCAAGGCTTTTGGAGATACTTTTATAACCCTTTCCAGCTTTATGCAAGTCAACAATTCCTAATCGTAGGTCTTCTGAGAGCTCTTTTGTGCGAGGCATCATTCACATCAGGCAATGCTTCTTGTGAAAAGCAAACCCAGAACTGGTGTGTGTTTTTTATAGGGCAGCTGTAACCAACACCTCCAATCTCATCTCATTGATTGGAGTCCAGTTGGCTGACACCTCACTTCAATTAGCTCTTGGAGATGTCATTCGTCTAGGGGTTCACATACTTTTTCCACCTGCACTGTGAATGTTTACATGGTGTGTTCAATAAAAACATGGTAACATTTAATTATTTGTGTGTTATTAGTTTAAGCAGACTGTGATTGTCTATTGTTGTGACTTAGATGAAGATCAGATCACATTTTATGACCAATTTGTACAGAAATCCTTATCATTCCAAAGGGTTCACATACTTTTCCTTGCAACTGTAGGTATTAAAATGGTGCTTGTGTGGTATAGTATTGAAGGTCTGTCGGCTCTCCTGTGTGGTGTAGTATAGAGGATCTGTCAGCTCTCCTGTGTGGTGTAGTATAGAGGATCTGCCAGCTCTCCTGTGTGGTGTAGTATAGAGGATCTGTCAGATCTCCTGTGTGGTGTAGTATAGAGGATCTGTCAGCTCTCCTGTGCGGTGTAGTATAGAGGATCTGTCAGCTCTCCTGTGTGGTGTAGTATAGCGGATCTGTCAGCTCTCCTGTGTGGTGTAGTATAGAGGATCTGTCAGCTCTCCTGTGTGGTGTAGTATAGAGGATCTGCCAGCTCTCCTGTGTGGTGTAGTATAGAGGATCTGCCAGCTCTCCTGTGTGGTGTAGTATAGAGGATCTGTCAGATCTCCTGTGTGGTGTAGTATAGAGGATCTGTCAGCTCTCCTGTGTGGTGTAGTATAGAGGATCTGCCAGCTCTCCTGTGTGGTGTAGTATAGAGGATCTGTCAGATCTCCTGTGTGGTGTAGTATAGCGGATCTGTCAGCTCTCCTGTGTGGTGTAGTATAGAGGATCTGTCAGCTCTCCTGTGTGGTGTAGTATAGAGGATCTGCCAGCTCTCCTGTGTGGTGTAGTATAGAGGATCTGTCAGCTCTCCTGTGTGTTGTAGTATAGAGGATCTGCCAGCTCTCCTGTGTGGTGTAGTATAGAGGATCTGTCAGTTCACCTGTGTGGTGTAGTATAGAGGATCTGTCAGCTCTGCTGTGTGGTGTAGTATAGAGGATCTGTCAGCTCTGCTGTGTGGTGTAGTATAGAGGATCTGTCAGCTCTCCTGTGTGGTGTAGTATAGAGGATCTGTCAGCTCTCCTGTGTGGTGTAGTATAGAGGATCTGTCAGCTCTCCTGTGTGGTGTAGTATAGAGGATCTGTCAGCTCTCCTGTGTGGTGTAGTATAGAGGATCTGTCAGCTCTCCTGTGTGGTGTAGTATAGAGGATCTGTCAGCTCTCCTGTGCGGTGTAGTATAGAGGATCTGTCAGCTCTCCTGTGCGGTGTAGTATAGAGGATCTGTCAGCTCTCCTGTGTGGTGTAGTATAGAGGAACTGTCAGCTCTCCTGTGCGGTGTAGTTTAGAGGATCTGTCAGCTCTCCTGTGTGGTGTAGTATAGAGGATCTGTCAGCTCTCCTGTGTGGTGTAGTATAGAGGATCTGTCAGCTCTCCTGTGTGGTGTAGTATAGGGGATCTGTCAGCTCTCCTGTGTGGTGTAGTATAGAGGATCTGTCAGGTCTCCTGTGTGGTGTAGTATAGAGGATCTGTCAGCTCTCCTGTGTGGTGTAGTATAGGGGATCTGTCAGCTCTGCTGTGTGGTGTAGTATAGAGGATCTGTCAGTCCTCCTGTGTGGTGTAGTATAGAGGATCTGTCAGCTCTCCTGTGCGGTGTAGTATAGAGGATCTGTCGGCTCTCCTATGTGGTGTAGTATAGAGGATCTGTCGGCTCTCCTGTGTGGTGTAGTATAGAGGATCTGTCAGATCTGCTGTGTGGTGTAGTATAGAGGATCTGTCAGCTGTCCTGTGTGGTGTAGTATAGAGGATCTGTCGGCTCTCCTGTGTGGTGTAGTATAGAGGATCTGTCAGCTCTCCTGTGTGGTGTAGTATAGAGGATCTGTCAGCTGTCCTGTGTGGTGTAGTATAGAGGATCTGTCGGCTCTCCTGTGCGGTGTAGTATAGAGGATCTGTCAGCTCTCCTGTGTGGTGTAGTATAGAGGATCTGTCAGCTCTCCTGTGTGGTGTAGTATAGAGGATCTGTCAGCTCTCCTGTGTGGTGTAGTATAGAGGATCTGTCAGCTCTTCTGTGTGGTGTAGTATAGAGGATCTGTCAGTTCCCCTGTGTGATGTAGTATAGAGGATCTGTCAGCTCTCCTGTGTGGTGTAGTATAGAGGATCTGTCAGCT